>NW_027468650.1:3178237-3218237 GCF_046254945.1 Alosa pseudoharengus | reverse complement strand
GCTAGAGGGGTATTTTATGTACATACTCATGAGACACGCTAGAGGGGTATTTTATGTACATACTCATGAAACACGCTAGAGGGGTATTTTATATACATACTCATGAGACACGCTAGAGGGGTATTTTATGTACATACTCATGAGACACGCTAGAGGGGTATTTTATGCACATACTCATGAAACACGCTAGAAGGGTATTTTATGGTATTTCCTTTCCCCTCCCAACAGGATAAAATCACCTTTTCCAATCTGTGAATAATGTCATAACTTTGAAACACATACAAAATGTGGACATATGAAAATGAACACCCTTGGTAATAGCCTTTAATAATGTATGTTGGCAGGGGCGTAGCCAGGATTATTTTATAGGGGGGGGCAGCTGGGTCCAGACTTTTTATTGGGGTGGCACTTGGGAATCAAAACTACTATTTAAAAACTACTCAAAAAGTTTTGAAGATTAGGATAGCCTATTTTAATAATGGTAATAAATTGTGTAAAGCCAACACTGATACACAGGTCAGTTTGTTGTCCACTCCAAATAATTTTCCATAAGCCAATGCTATAAAAAAGTATATTATGATAATGCACCTTACTTAATCAGTCTTATTCAAATGATGTTAAAGAACAATAATAAATACTACAAATATTGTATTCAGATATTTAATCTTATACTGATGGCCAAACTATATTTCTTTCTGATCCACTCTATGTACTTGGCTGTAAGTAACATGGCTCTGAATTAAGAAATTTACCCTTAGAACCCTAGACTGTTTTAAGGGCTTTTCCACTACCTTTAGTTATAAGCATTTATCCTGGTCATTGTAAGTGCCATTTACACATGCTATATTTTTTTCATAACAGTCTAGGCTACCCAGATCTGCCACCAATTCATATTAATACTTGCATTGATTTAATTTAGATTTTTAAATAATACAAAGACAAAAAGCATATTATACCATTCTTATTTTGAAATGCATCTCTGTCAGCTGGACATGACTTTCATGTATGTGTAGGGCAGACTGTCCTGAATCTGGCAATAGAAGAACCATGGTGGAGGGGGGCTTTGGGGCTGAGCAATTTACAGACATGTGGTGTGCGCCTTACAGAAATAAATGCCATTTTTATTTAGTAATGAAATATGCCCTTTCTGCGCTCCATATCTGTTACACGAACTGATCTGACCTGACTGAACCCGAGTTTGCGTGTTCTGTGTGTACACTCATGATGATTCTAAAACAACTTTTTACTGCATTGTCATGAACAAAGTGAAGGCAAAAAGGTGTTTTTTTGTTGAATAAATTGGGATGCAATGTGAGTCTCGAATTGGATGCCATGCAGGAATTTGCTGGGATCTCAAAACCGCATTATGAACATACTTTGCCATAGAGAAACACATGATAGCGTTGGATTATGAACATGCCTTGCCATTACAACACACAAAAACGTGGGGTAAGTGGAGCTATATGAAGTTATTATTTTGATGTCATTTTGTCTGTTTTATAACCCAGAAGGATGTACTTGGTATCAAATGATAGCTCTGTGTATCTCCTCTTTCATCTGACATGCGTGGCATATCTATCCGATCACGGGTTCGTGAATAGGGCCTAATTCAAACGATAGTTGGTTTTTGTACATGATGTTATTTTGCAGTCACGTTGTCTGTTTTTATAGCCCAGAAGCATCGATATACTTGGTACCAATAGATAGCCCTGTCTCTCCCCTTTCTTCTGATATGCTTGCCATATCTATGCGCAGGTAAACTATAAATATGAATCAATTTGATTTAATTTCATGATTTCTTTTTTTTGTTTTCATACCTGCTCTGTCACGCAATTAAAGTTTCATCTCGCTGCGATGAACAGTTCTGGAGCAATGTAACAAACATAGCCGTGGGAAGTGGGGGTGCGGCAGCACCCCCTGCAGGAAAGCACGCGTATTTATATGTCATACCACTCACGATCAGAAAAAAAGAAGCTCTCCGTCCCCCTGTCTATTATTCTATTATGCACTAAAAAAATGTTACATTAGACCTGGGAGCAAACAAAAACTAAACAAAACAAACCTGAGGGAGATATCCTATGACGCTAGCTTTATGGTACGACAATATGCCATATTAAGTAGCTGAATATTACCGTGAGTTTCCCAAGGAGCTGAACACGGGCCGCCTCAATCTTCAGCTTAAAATGATGCATAGTGTTATCGGGGAGTCTCGGTGCACCACGGTGAAAGGTGGCATGGATACTGAGTAAGCTCCATCCACAAACAAGAGCTCTCTTCAGCGAGGTAGATGAACTTATTCATCTGTGTCTTTGCGTGCCTGTTTCAGTGGCCTCCTCGAAGCGTTCTTTCTCTTCTTTTTGAAAGTGTAGGTTAAAGGCTACACTGTGCGTTTACGATGTCAGCATTTGTTGTAGGCTATATTTGTGATATGTGGATCAATTTAATGTAGGCTAGCCTATGAATATTGCGTTGTGTAGGCGTATGTTATGCATATGTTTTGAGTCAATGTGTTCTGTCTAATATGATGTGCGATAGGGTCTTTAGCCTGTTTTGTCACCCATGTCAGAAGCGTCAATAATTATTACGTTTTATTAATGTTGGTGTTCAACAGTTTTATATTTCACGTGTTCACCGTCGATTTCGGTGCAAGGCTACAGCAACTTTGTTACCTTACTAGTGTAGCGTCAGATAGCAGACGGTTAGCCTACTTTCTTTGCGTTAGTATCAATCTGTGGTTTGCGACAGAGAAAGGCGTTTTTAATAAAATACAATAACTTTTTTTTAACAACCCCCCCCCCCCCCCCCCCCCGGACTACAGCACCCCCAACCAAAACTCACTTCCCACGGCCCTGGTAACAAAGAACTCAGGCAAAGCAGCCTCTGCCTGACCAGCTATGGCAAGACCCAGATAGCAAAATTTGACCGGCCCACCTCTGGCCCACTACCTTGCCTCAGGGTTTTGTGAGTGTTGGCCCAGTTCTGGCTGGGCCTCCGGCCCAACAATGGCCCAATTACTGATAACTGACACAAAGAATTTCCTCTGGCCCAGATGTGGCCCACACACTGCAAAATGACTCTCATTGTTTCTTTTGGCCCAGGTCTGGCCCACACACTGTAAAATGACTCTTATTGGAACTGTTGGCCCAGGTGTGGCCTACACACTGTGAAATGACTCTTATTGTTTCTGTTGGCCCAGGTGTGGCCCACACACTGTGAAATGACTGTCATGCATTCTGTTGGCCCAGGTCTGGCCCACACACTATATAACTGAGTGTTGGCTGAGTGTCGGCTGGGCCTCTGGGCCTGTACTGGCCCACGCACTATAAAACTGATCGATCTGACTGAGTGTTGGCTGAATGTCGGCTGGGCCTCTGGGCCTGTACTGGCCCACGCACTATAAAACTGATCTGACTGAGTGTTGGCTGAATGTCGGCTGGGTCCCCGGGCCACATGTGGCCCATTAACTACCAAAAGTACTTGAAAATAAACACAAATCCAGAACTAGTAATTAAAAGCACAAGCTACTTTTATTAACAAGTTCGACAAACACAACCTTGCAAATAAAACAAACATTTAAAAGTTATACAAGCTTTTACATATATACACTTTAGAAATTAAACAAGTTAAAATATACAATCTACTTTTATCTACAACAATCGACATCTTTCATATACAAAAACACAAACAATTAAACATTTTAAAACTGTATAATGATTCAAAGAAATAAATTATTCTAAATTAACATTAAACATTTACAGAAATATTCTATCTCTCTCCCTCACTCACTCACTCTAAAAGAGTAATTCCATTGTCAGTAGTTGTGGGTTGTGAGTTAAGTGTTGTGCTAGTGCTTTAAATTCTGTATTTTTGTACCATGTACCATGACCTACCCAGCTACATACATGCACACATACTTACTCTCAAAGTATTTTTCAATAGCAGCAACCTTTGCCACCTGCCTTCTCTTTCTGTTGCCGCTTCATTGTTGCCTCCACCAGTTTCAGCAGCACTACCAGCCGGGGGTGTCTCCAAACTGCATTTAGGTATAAAAGAATATTATAAGATCATTATGAGGTCTAAAGCAAGATTTCAACATGTCATCTGTCAGAGACGTTGTTTGTCCACTCAAATATACTTACAGATAGCCACCTCAGCTCTGTGTGGGGATTGATCAAAGAGTTCTTTCCATCCATCCTTCAATTTGAGATGCATGGACAGCATGTCATTTCAAAAGAAAAGAAAAAAATCATTAAACTATTTATCCTTTACTGTCTGACAAAATATTACTAAAGCCCAGTCTTGCCACTCTGCAGCTGTCTTGGTAACACCTCCCTGGTAGTTATTTTGGGCAACATTGACATTGTGTGATTGTTAAATGCTGATATATTACCAATGAAAATCATCAAGAGCAAGACATATTTGTCAACACATACAGACCTGAAGCAAAAAGGCTTGTGGACTTCCTTCACAAGAGCCTTGTGGGTGCTCCAGTTGGTTGGCCATGTTTTCAACAGTGCATGTTTCCTGCCCACTCCTGTTCTTTGCTGACATAATATAATGGATGAGGCAAACCAAAACCATCTAAAAATGACACATCACAAAACACAGGCCTAGATGAAAGCTGATTCCTATGATTTGGCTCATCTAAACAAAAACGTATTACTTATTCTATTAAATCAATGTACAACTTACCAAGAGCTCTTCAGGTCTCCTGTTTTTCCAACACAAGAAATGGTTCACACATGTATACACAGGTAGCCTACAGGTAGCCTTCTTCATCCAAAGGAGTGCAGGCAGGTCTCTGGTCAGTGTGGCCTGGATTCTGAGGTGTACATTTAAAAAAAGTCACAGTAACGTTAGGTTAATGAAAGTATGTGTTCAAAATGATTACATGATAAACAACCCCTCGGTACAAAATACAGAACGACCTTAAAATACAGATTTTGATGACCTTTACATGACCAGGACAGGACCTACCCTGCTACCATCTCTATCTCTCTCTCTCTCACACATAGCAGCTACACACACTCTCTTAAGGCATACAGTCTCAGTTCTGCCTGCCTAGTGCCTGAAGTTGGATAGATAACGATGAAATGCCCAATTACCAATCGCTATATTCTATCTAAGTCATGCAATACTGGTTAACTGTTAAGCTATTTCTAAAATGATTAGATCACACTTTTCTTTGAAAACCACATAATTATGCAAGTATAGCTAAATACAACACTGAACGTTTTTGACTAACCACCAACACTGACGTTAACGGTAATTAGGCCAACAAAGTAGGCTAAGAAATCATAACGTATTGTAATGCCGAAGAGTAGTTAGGAGACGGGGAGGCTGGGATATCGTTCCAAACTCCGGTTATTTATTTCTCAATGGATGTACAGACTATAGGTACGGGTAGCAGGAGGTGTCCACTACAAAACAACAAACTGATCTTGATAAAATAGCTCTCATTCACTCGTGATTCACTCTCAACGGCAGACAACACAACGCAACACAACCCACTCGCACGTAATTTACTTCTACTCTGACTAAACTTACTAGACGTCTTAGAACCCCCTATTCTATTCCCTCCCCTTATCAATCGCTAACCTATCCGAACCCCTAAATATTCCCTCCCGGACACCTCCCCCCAATCAAAACACATCAGAACTTATTGACACATTCTATGACACAGAAGGGAGAGGGAGACACAGACACTCTCGCACGCACACACACACACACACGCGCACACGCCGGGAAAACAGAAGACACAGGGGAACACAGGGGAAAGTCCAACACGGGGCAAATAGCCTCGGCGCTACACTGCCCCCCCCTTTAAGTTCCTCGCCCTCGAGGAAAGATGGCCTCATCAAAGCGTCGAGGCGGGCGAAGCCCTCTCCTGGGCCTCAGGCTATACGCAGGCTGATGTTGCTGGAGCCGCTGCGGTGATGTCCCCGGAAGCACAGCACCAAGGGGCGACACAGGAATGTCGTCCGGTGCTGCCGGTCTTCGGTGGGCGCGTGATCCCACGTCCGCGAGCCGGTGAGCTGAGCGCCTACGAGCCCTCTCCTCCCTGTGGTTGTCAGGCGCAGGCGAGAAGGAGCACGCTGCCGCTGGAAGGCCCTCACCTGCTGGTCTCCGCTGGGGCCGACGCCCGTGAGCCCTCTCCTCCCTGTGGTCGTCAGGCACAGGCGAGGAGGGGCATGCTGCCGATGGACGGCCCTCACCTGCTAGTCTCCGCTGGGGCCGACGCCCGTGGGCCCTCTCCTCCCTGTGGTCGTCAGGCACAGGCGAGGAGGAGCACTCTGCCGCTGGACGGCCCTCACCTGCTAGTCTCCGCTGGGGCCGACGCCCGTGGGCCCTCTCCTCCCTGTGGTCGTCAGGCACAGGCGAGGAGGAGCACGCTGCCGCTGGACGGCCCTCACCTGCTGGTCTCCGCTGGGGCCGACGCCTGTGGGCCCTCTCCCCCCTGTGGTCGTCAAGCGCAGGCGAAGCGGGGTTTGGCCAGCACAATCCCAAGCCTGGTTGAACCTGGTTGCCTCCAGGTCCACCTGGCGCTGCGTGTTCAGCTCCTCCAGGTGTTCCTGGAACACTCCCAGGGACCAGGGCAACGGGATGACAGACCTCGCCCTCCTCTGAGGTTCCCCACCCATCCCCTGGCGCTGCGTGTCCAGCTCCTCCAGGTTCAGGGCAGTTCACCCCAGGGGAACGACGCGGACTTCCACGGACAAAGGGATTACGATCGATCCCCTCGGTACGGAGCCAGCCTATCACGGTGGAGGACCACACACCGCGCTCCAGGTCTTTTACGGATGCGATATGTCACCTCCCCAACTCTCTCTACCACGTACGCAGGCCCGTCCCACGCTGAGTCGAGCTTGGGCGACCGTCCTTTTTTTCGTTTTGGCCCATACACCCAGACCAACTCACCCACAGTAAAGTCACGTCCTGCACTATGGTGGTCATATGCTCTCTTCTGCCGAATTCCAGCTTGAATGGCTTGATGGCGTGCAAAGTCGTGAGCTAGCTGGAGTCGGTCCTGCAGTTGGTGTGCATACTCAAGCCCTGCAGGGGCATCTGGAGCATCTGGGGGTAGGCCCATGAGGAGTGAGGGTGGGGTCCGCAGCTCTCTACCAAGCATCAACAGCGCTGGAGTACAACCTGTGGACTCTTGGACTGCAGTGCGGCTTGCCATGAGGACCAGAGGAATCTGCAGGTCCCAATCTCTCTGATCCTGCTGCACACACAAGGCTAGCTGTTCGGCAAGGGTGCGGTTGTACCTCTCGACTAGGCCGTCACTTTGAGGGTGGAGAGCAGTGGTTCGAGTCTTCCGAATGCCCATCCGCTGACAAAAATCTGCAAAGGTGCGGGACTCAAAGTCCGTATGGAGTTCTGCAGGCACTCCGAACCGAGCAAACATGCCTCCAAGGAGCACCTCAGCTGTAGTACACGCGTCTTGATTGGACACAGCGTACGCCTCGGGCCACTTGGTGAAATAATCCACAGCCACGATGATGTAACGGTTTCCCCGGGGTGTCAACGGTAAGGGCCCCATCACATCCACAGCTATACGGTCCATCGGATAGCCTACCCTCCTCTGCTGAAGTGGAGCATGGGAACGGCCCACGGGTCCCTTACGGGCAGTGCATGCGTCACACCGGCGGCAGTAGGACTCTACATCCCTCCTGCACGTGCTCCAATAGAACTGTTGCCGCACACGCTTCAGTGTCTTTTTCACCCCAAAGTGACCCACTCCAGGTTGCCCATGCATGGCTGCGAGGACCAATCCGCAGCTAAACATCGGGACAACAGTCTGCCATTTAGGTAAACCTGTTGCAGGCTCCACCCAGCGTCTCTTCAGCACCCCGTCATGTAGGGCCAACCCATCCCTCATGGACCACAGGCCCCTCACTGTGAGTCCATGAGCAGCTACATCTTCCCAGGATGGGCGCTGTCCAGCCTCCACCCAGCTGATCACAACCTGGAGCTCTGGATCTTTACGTTGTTCGGTAGCCCAGGACATGTTGGAGGCCGGTAGTATGGCTCGGCACTGAATGGCTAGCAGTTCATCCTCTAATACGTCAGGCAACGTGCCCTCAGCGCTACCAGGTAGACGACTGCACTGTGGACACGCAGCTGAACAGCTCCTCCTGGACAGCCCATCAGCATTCTGGTGGTTTTCTCCCTTCCGGTGCTGAATCTCAAACTGAAACTCCTGTAGCTGTTCTATCCAACGGGCAACCTGACCCTCTGGCTCACGGAAAGAGAGGAGCCAACGCAGGGAGGCATGGTCAGTCCGGACCACGAAAGGAAGGCCACACAGGTAATGCTTGAAATGACGAACAGCTTCGACAACGGCTAACAGTTCTCTCCGGGTCACACAGTAGTTGCGTTCAGCTCTGTTGAAGGACCGACTGTAATACTCGATGACCCTCTCTCCATCTGCAGTCACCTGGGATAGGACGGCCCCGAGGCCTACATTGCTGGCATCCGTGTCCAGGATGAAAGGGAGCTTTGGGTCTGGCGCCACAAGGATTGGTGCACTACAAAGAGCCAGCTTCAGATTGTCAAAAGCACGTTGTTGCTCAGGCCCCCAATGAAATTTCTGTTCCCTCCGAGACAACTGGTGGAGTGGGGCAGCCACAGTGGCAAAGCTTGGAACGAAGCGGCGGTAGTATGAAGCCAGACCCAAGAAAGACCTTAACTGTCATAGGTTGCAGGGGGCTGGCCAGTCACGAACAGCTTCGGTCTTCCGGTGTTCCGTAGCAACCCCCTCTCCAGTCACGTGGTGTCCAAGGAAGGTGACAGCGCGTTGCATCAGACTGCATTTCTCTGGGTGTAGCTTCAGGCCGGCTTGGGCTATTCTTGTGATGACTGCATCTAGATGACGCAATGCAGACTCAAAGTCTTTGCCATGTACGAGCAGGTCATCAAGATACACAAGACACCTTTCTTTGGGAATTCCCTGCAGCACACGCTCCATCAGCCGCTCGAATGTTGCGGGCGCATTACAAAGCCCAAATGGCATGGTGTTAAACTGCCACAACCCTGTCCCCGTAGTGAACGCTGTCTTTGGTCTGGCATCAGCAGCGAGGGGCACCTGCCAGTAACCAGACCGGAGGTCCAACGACGAGAACCACTTCGACCCACCCACCTGATCCAGGGACTCGTCAATCCGGGGTAGTGGATATGAGTCCTTAACAGTCACCTCGTTGAGCCGCCGAAAGTCGATACAAAACCGCCAGCTGCCATCCTTTTTTGGGACCAATACAACCGGAGAAGCCCAGGGGCTGTCAGAGGGCTCGATGACTCCAGCAGCCTTCATTTCCTCCAGACACTGTTCTGCAGCCAGCTGTCGAGAATGGGGCAAGCGACGTGCACGTTGACGGATAGGGGTTGCATCACCAGTGTCAATGCTGTGCTGAATCAACGGGGTCCTACCAACATCACCGGGGGTTGCAGCAAAAACAGCACGATGATGGTCCAGCACAGCCCATAGCATCTGTTTTTGTGACTCATCAAGGCCTACGCTGTTGTCCTCCCACAACTGATGGATGGTGTGTCTCTGTGTTGGTGGATCAGTGACCAGTGCTGGAGGCTCAGGTTCCACTACAGCAGGAAAGGGGCGTAGGGGAAGTGGAGTCTCGGACCCAGAGCAGGCTGCTGAAAACGGCACAGGAAGATCTGGGGTAGTGGGTATGGTCTCAGGTGCTGGCGGGTCAGAATTCTCAGCCGCATGGAGCACGCCAACACAGTTTAACAGTGGTCGAAGGGGTGAGGGGCTGAAACAGATGGGCGCAGTGTTTGACTCTCCAAGTCTGAGGCATGCTGCCCCTAGGTCAATGACAGCCGCTGCAGCATGAAGGAAGTCAATGCCAAGGATACAGTGCTCAGGAAGTTCAGCAACCCAGACGCGTATGAAAAAGCATTGTCCAGCCACCTGGATCTCCGCCTCACACTGGCCGACCATAGGCACATGCTCGCCGGTGACGGTAGTTAAAGGGACACTGGGGGGTTGTAGTGCATGGTTCACTAACAAGCTGGGGTGGACTAGAGTGACGGTGGAACCAGTGTCTATTAAAGCTTTAACTGGATGACTATTTACAACAGCAGATACATGACAGCACTCGACTAGGCCACAATCAGATGAAACAACACTGACGGGAGACTCTACACTGCACACAGGACCAGGAGACACTCCCATTACTCCGGTCCCTTCCCGTTTCCCTGCTGTAAAGAGCCAACAGCTGAGTCCAGTGTGGTGCAGTCCCGGCGCAGGTGGCCTCTCTTGCCACAGCGCCAGCAGACGGCAGAGTCATGGTCAAAAGAGGTAGGCCTACGAGCAGATGGAGGATGGCTACCATCACCTGGATAAACGGCAAAGGCCCTAGGACGGCTACCCCAGCTGTTCGCGGTTCTTGCTGGCTGTTCGTCAAAAATCCCCTCAATGGCATGGGCCTGCTGAAGCGCCTCTTCTAGAGTGGTGGGTTGCTGCAGCCGCAGTTGTTGCCTAAGCCTCTCGGGTGTCAGACCACGAATAAATGCATCCAAGGTGAGGGCATCTCTCACTTCCACATTAAAAGATGGATAGCTGCACTGAGCTAAGTGCTGTAGGTCAGCCATGAAAACACCCAGTGTCTCCTTGTCCTGCCGCACACGTTCCTGGAACTGCTGACGGCGTGACACAGTGGGAGTGGTGTCACCGAACCGACGAGACAATGCCCTGTGTAGAACATCTGCCTGGGTCACCTGGCTGCCGCGGACGTCAAGAAAAACCTGCAGCGCATCCCCCTCCAATGCAGCTGCCAACTGCCCCACTCTATCCTCTTCACTCCAGCCATTAGAGTTAGCCATTAGCTCAAACTTTTCACGAAAGGCTTCATAAGAGGTACGGCCATCGTATCTGCCCAACTTCAGGAAACTTCTATTACGCACAGGTTCAGGTGCAACCAGAGGGGTCAGGGGGACAGACGGCCCAGTCTCTGTGGCTGTAGCATGCCCGCCGGTAGAATGACTGACCCCCCAGTGAGGCCCAGTCACTGGGGAGTGAGCACACTGATGGGATGAAGGTCGAGTGTCTGGCAACTGTGTGGTGTTCTCTCTATGTGTATAAAATAGACGGGTTGCCTCGTCGGAGCCTTTTTGCAGAGTGTTTGCCGCAATGCTAGTGTGTTCGGATGGGAAATTAGCATGCATGCTAAGGGGCTCAATATCAAGGAGCTGATGGGAGTTGCAGGCGTTTGGTATTGGACACATAAAACTGGGTGGTGTGGGAAGTGAAGGAGCAAAAAGTGCTTCTGTAGAAGAGGACTCGACTTTATTTAGAAGGCAATTGGGATGTGAATCAATTAAGCAAACAGTATTGCTGCTACCGGAGTAGCGACTAGCTTCTCCCGCTAGCCAGTTAGCTTCCGACAGCGCAGGGCAGCCACCACTAGCGCCGCTAGCCACTATTGGCGTACTAGCGAACCGGATGTTTTTATTGAATACTTTCCGGTTGATCTCTTCGCCGTTGCCAGTAGCAACAGGAAAACGAACGTGAGTGTCACTGTCAGGGGCACGAGCGTTAGAGTCAGGGCTTAATGAACATTCGGTTCGTAGTAATGGCAGAAAGGGGTTATTGTGAGACCATCTAGCAATAGCTCTCTGTCCCTCCGGACCTCGGTGGTCCTGCCCATGTCGGGGCACATCCTTATCAGGGTCCCTAGTCTGTCCAAGTAAAGGGAACGACCTTACCAGCCCAGCGATGTCATCCATTTTCGGCAGAGGTAACGATCCCACTTCCAGACACCAGTGTAATGCCGAAGAGTAGTTAGGAGACGGGGAGGCTGGGATATCGTTCCAAACTCCGGTTATTTATTTCTCAATGGATGTACAGACTATAGGTACGGGTAGCAGGAGGTGTCCACTACAAAACAACAAACTGATCTTGATAAAATAGCTCTCATTCACTCGTGATTCACTCTCAACGGCAGACAACACAACGCAACACAACCCACTCGCACGTAATTTACTTCTACTCTGACTAAACTTACTAGACGTCTTAGAACCCCCTATTCTATTCCCTCCCCTTATCAATCGCTAACCTATCCGAACCCCTAAATATTCCCTCCCGGACACCTCCCCCCAATCAAAACACATCAGAACTTATTGACACATTCTATGACACAGAAGGGAGAGGGAGACACAGACACTCTCGCACGCACACACACACACACACGCGCACACGCCGGGAAAACAGAAGACACAGGGGAACACAGGGGAAAGTCCAACATGGGGCAAATAGCCTCGGCGCTACAGTATGTTACCGCTAGCTTCGTCATCGTCATGGGGGTTAGATTAAAACACCCATTCTTGTTATGCTACTTGTAAAGGTAAAGTTGCATGTTACTTACCACAGGCACTGTCCAAAACGAGACAGGTTCGCGCCGTCCTGCTGGTTTCAAACTGAACAGTTGGTCTGCTCGTGGCTCTTCCACATGTAATGGGCCGACAGTCACTTTACAGAATTGGGCCATGTACGTTTAGCGTCCGGCTGTCGCTAAATGTTTCATTTTTGCCGCCAACAGCCGCGATACTGATCATTGTTCGTTCCTGAAGTATCGGGCCACACACTGTATGAAATCCGTCTGCCGAGATTGATTCGAAAAGTGGCAGTAGCCCATAGACTGTATACAGTCTATGCAGTAGCCCATCAAACCCCAATCGGGCCAAATAAGACACTCAGTAATCAGCCCAACTACTGCGTGTCAGTGTCGGCCCATTCAAGGGGACAGTGCCTCAGCCGACCTGAAACTCCGCCGACAGTGGCAGCACTCAGCCAGGATCGGGCCGACTGTGTTTACTGTGCTTCAGCCGACTCGGACCTCAGCCGACACTGCCAGCACTCAGCCAGAATCGGGCCGACTATGCTTGCTATCTGGGGAACCACACGCAGTCAGCAAATTATGTTTTTTATATAAAGTAGCCTAGCCTAGGCCCCATTAGCCTACTTTTATTGGAGCCATGATATGTGCCTAATATGCTTGCATTTCACCCAAATTTTATCGAAATATTTTTGTAACAGCGTTACCGCAGGCCTCCGATTATTTCTGATCAGCCCCACACGTCAATGTCAGAGCCTACCTAAGGACAGCCCAACGCAGCTCACTTGGCTATGATTCGTGACACATTCTAACATCTTATTAGCATTAATGTTCCAACTCATCATCAACTCATGTTGTTACTGCATGAGGTTAAGAAGTAGTCAGTGTTTTTAACAGATGACTTGAATTGTCCCGCTGCTGCTGCTGCACTAGGCCTAGCCCATCACGATTTGATCACAACCGTGGGCTACACTTCCTGACTGGGCCAATGGTCGTAGATAGAGTGCAGTAATTGGTTCAGTCCCTGCTTTGCAAAGTGTTGGCAAAGTGCCGTCGAAAATGGCAGCAATTATTTTTTTCTTTTTTACTTTTCACTGAAAGGAGCTGGGGGGGCCAGCAGGGTGGCCAAGCTTTGACCAGTGGTGGCCGTGGCCCCCCTGGCCACCACGTAGCTCCGCCCCTGAGAATGACGTCTATTGTGCTTCCTGTAGACCTAGAAGATTTCAAGGGAATGGACTCTCTTCATGTTGATCATCCACACTAGTTTTTGGTTCTTTAAAGAAGCCATATGCATTGTCTGGTTATTCCTTCGCTGTTTTTGGGTTTTCGTCGGATTTGGGATCGCATTTTTCACGACATAGCTCCCCCTGCAGCTTCGGTAGCAAGTGACTGCTACGCTAAACCCCAACTAGCTAGTGAGCTAGCCATCAAGAAACCAAGCTAAACCAGAGACTTTCTAATGAGGAGACACAGCACTCAAAAAATACTCCATAGAAATGCATGGGGCTAGTTTGTCACGCCAATATGGCCGTTGTCTACACATATCCCACCCCTTCCTTGGCAAAACGTCGACATGTGAATACATTGAGCCAATCATGTGGTGTGATGTGAATACATTGAGCCAATCATATGGTTTGTTGTGAAGACATCGTGCCAATCATGTGTTGTGATCTCGCCGCTGGAGCAAGATTGGTGTCGTGAAGCCTTGCGCACGCGCAGTTCGACCCAAAGACTGCCCGATGAGTGCCCATAAAACGTTGGTATATGGCCGCCGAGTGGAGGGACTTGCCTAAAAGGACTTTGGCTAAACACATACAGGGCTCACAATAAAACGGTCGAGCAAACACATTGTTCAATAGACTATCAAACCACATTACAAAAACGAAGTTCACCCAAGGGTAGGCTACTTTCAACAGCAACAAAGCCAAGTCAGCGTCCGTTTTGCAGTCTTCTTACAAACTACAATCTCACTACATTTTCGAGGCGCGATTGGATACTTCCGCTGAGTCACATCCGGATTTACCCGGACTGGGTTCAGAAAGTTGCATATTAATTTTTTTCCGCGGAGAAGCGATAGGGGGAGACGAAGCACCCACCAAACAACCCAGAAAGTGTAGAACCATCAGAACGACTCTCAACCTGTATAATTAAGCTCTTTTTTGCTAAAATTGTTGCATAGGGCTTCTTTAACCTTAGAATAACAAACTGGGCACTCCGATACAAGTTACTGAACTCAATAGACTTAGATTCCTTCAATTTTTAGCATCCACACTGGTTCTGACAGATTGACAAACAAATATTTAAAATGTAATTGTCTAATTGATCTATTTATGATCACATTGTTCATAGTGACATATTTAATCTGTCACTAGCCCAGGCAGCTGTTCCCAATTCCTAACGAACAGACCTCAATCTGTTCGGAGGTTTAATGTTCCATATGTGTTGTGCATGCATGACTTGAAAAGAACTAGCTCCAGTTATGTATGAACAGTGAAGGTAACGAACTCTTAAACATGTAAAAAACGTGAACTTCAAGAAGTGAAAATTGAACAATATGAACTATGAATATTGAACAACTTGAAGCTACATCTATTAAGTGTGAACATGTTTAACAAAATATGGGAACAAAACATGGGAACTAAACGTGCATTACGAATATGATCAGTGGGAGCCCTGTGCTTGTTTCCCTGCAACAAGAAGGTTCCATCTGGGGGCGATGGAAGATAGTGATACCCTCAGTGTGTTTGAAATGTCCAGTCGATTGCGCAATTTGGTCTTAGTTGCAGTCATTGCCGAAAACCCGGCCTCGCATAGATAGGCCTACGTGGTGGGAAATGGTAGCAACGTTTTCAGCGCTTTTACGGCTATCTCGGGATATTCTGCTTTGGTTTTGATCCAAAAACCCGCCAGAGAGGTTTCCTCATACACACTCTTAAGCCCACCGTCATTTGCAATTTAGATCAATCTTCCTCCTGCGCTGACAAGTTAGGATTATTCGGGATATTGACAAATGGGTTGTGGACCCACTCATTGGTTTGCCGTGGATCTTTGGAGGATGGGAAGTAACGCACAAACTGATTTGAAAGCGCACCAGCTGCGAGAGAAAGGGCCCTGCCAGTCTCTCCCAAAACCCCCACTACTGTTTGGAACATATCAAATACACCCCGGTCCACTCGTCGTCCCCACAAATCAAGCTTGGCTTTAAATGCAGCGACTTTATCTGCCAGTTTAAAGACAGTCGTCATTCTCCCCTGGAGTGACAGGTTAAGCAACCCGAATATGTCACACAGGTAAGCGAGTTTTGACACCCAGTCCTCATCACTAAAATGTGCAGCTAACGGTGAGTTTCTTTCTGTAAGAAATCTCTGCAGCGGCTCTCGCAACTCAAACACTCTGGCCAGTGACCTGCTAAAGATGCTTGTTTTTTTGTTGCTCATTCTAGCAGTTTAGCTAACTTCGTGTGACACTACCGTTCGCCAAGAACTGATCAAGTGAAGTGAGCTGACCTGAGGCAGCTGGATAGACGTAAGAAAATAGACCTTGCAAAATGCAAACATGCTTGCAATCAAACAACTGCATATAGGCCTATGTCATGTAAAAACGTGACATTATTGCGAATTAAATTGAGTTTAGTTTGCACGCATTTTAAAAAAAAACTCATGTCGTAGGCTACGGCCCGGTTAGGAATGTCCCGCGGCCCGGTACCGGGCTGCGGCCCGGTGATTGGGGACCGCTGAACTAGCCGAACTAGCTCCGCTGGTGGGAAAATGCATGGGACTCATGAGTTGTAGCGCTTTCCTATTGCGTGCAGAGGGAATTTTAAAGACAACCATTTATCCCGCCCCTCGGATTGAGCACTGCAAATGGTAAGTTCCCAGACCCTACATCTTAATGTGGGTCTGACTCGTCAGGCTATTCTGTTAATACACTGCATATATTATTCTTACTACTCTTATAATGTTACTGCTACTACACTGCACATATCTGTGCATGTTGTTCATATACTGTTCATACTACATAGCCATATTAATTCTGCTCTTATAAGGTTACTGCTAATACACTGCACATATTTATATTTAATTTATATATATTTATATAAATATTTATTTATATATATATATATATCATTTATAATTTATATTACCACCTTCTGGTAATCTCATATAATCTAATCTAAAGCATTGTTCTGTGATGATGGTATTTTATACCACATATTTGTTTTCCACTTATTATTTAAATGAGGGTAGGTCTATGAATGACATTGGCTAATTAAAGGCACGCCCCCCTCATGCACCTATGGGTGCTCACAACTCAGTTTAATAGGGCACCACCACCTTTGTCTGCTATGGACTCTGATGAAGATGGAATATCGAAATGTTAATCTGTTTTACTAAATAAAAAATTAGGAACATCCACATCTGTGTGCTCCGGTGAGTCCTTCCTCTCTCCGCTAGCTCTACGTTCTTTGTCAAAGCAGCATCGATTACACAGTGTTTGCAGTGGCTGGTCTTACTTGAAATTAAATAAATCAAGGTGACACGTACTCTGCTCTTTCAGTGAAGATGTCCGGGTGGTCTGCCCTGCTGTAACAGTGCAGATGTAAGTGCTGTTGGACGTCTTCCTCACACTGCTGGTTATTGAGAACAAGCCCTGGGCGTTTGATTGTGTCTCAGGTGCCGTCTCTGGTTGTATCTGTGAGGGTGGGTCAGTAGACCAGACGAGGGTGGGAGTCGGGTAGAGGCCCTCAGAACTGCATGTCAGTGTGTCATTGACCAGTGTTATATCCACTGACTTGAATGGACCTATAGAAGAAATGGCAACAATGCTAACACTGACATTTATCTGTAATTTTTGATGCTACAAACAAGAACAACAACAACATACATTTACTATATACAGAGATGGGAAGTAACAAAGTACAAATACTTCGTTACTGTACTTAAGTAGATTTTTCAGATATTTTTACTTTACTTTACTATTTATTTTTGAGGCGACTTTTTACTTTTACTCCTTACATTTTTAACATGAATATCAGTACTTTCTACTCCTTACATTTTACAAAACTGGCTCATTACTTTAGTTTGATTTGCTTTAATTTCAGTGGAGTTACCGTTATTATGACCGCCGCGCAGCGAAGCGGCGGTCATATAGGTTTAGTCATATTTTTTTTTCTTTTTTTTTTTTTGCATGCCCAAATTTCCGGGGTGCCAAAGACCGGGGGTACACAAAACTTGGTGGGCATGTAACCCCACATGGATAGCATGGAACCATCGTTTTTCGTTTTGATCTGTAGCCCCCCCGCTGGACTGGACCCCCCGAAAGGAGGGTAGGGCAGACACAGTTTTCTGTGAATATCTCGAGAACCGTAGGGCCTAGGAGGTCCACCTTTTTTATGTTGGTCTTAAGGGGGCATGTCAACCCATCCCATTACCACTTATTTCATGTATAGTGCCACCTAGTTAAAAATTAAAAAGCAAAAAATTAGGTGTTTTCATCACAATATCTCTGGCTGACAAGGTCAAAACTGCACAAAATTAAAAGTGTAGGATCATTATGACACCCTCCGAATGCATGCCAAGTTTTGTGTACTTTCGTTCATGGGGGGCCTTACAATAAAATAATTTATGTGTACATTTAGTGACGTACACCAACAAGGATTCCCGGGACACTGAAAGACCGGGGTACACAAAACTTGGTGGGCATGTAACCCCACATGGATAGCATGGAACCATCGTTTTTCGTTTTGATCTGTAGCCCCCCCACTGGACTGGACCCCCCGAAAGGAGGGTAGGGCAGACACAGTTCTCTGTGAATATCTTGAGAACTGTAGGGCCTAGGATGACCATTTTTTTCCGTATGTTTGCCTCCAGGGGTCATGTTAACCCATTTCATGTGCACACATGTGCACAAACAGATACACACGCACACACATACATTCACAGTAATCATACGTATGACACATACTCACACAGTAGACATATGTACGCATGCATGCACAGGCACATACGCAGGCACACACACAAGCACACACACACACACCCACACACACACACACACACACACACACACATAACATAAACATGTACATGCACACATGCATACAATTCAAGAATTTCTCAGAATTATGAACAGGCAAGATGGAGGTGGGGTTGTAAAATTAATTTTACATGTGAAATCTATGAACTAATCATGTTTTGGTACTTGTTGTCTAGCAGATACCAGTGAGAATTGAGTGTGGATAATGCAATTTAGTGAGACAGTTAGAATCCTATAGGCCTTTCAACGTGATTTATTTTTGTGGAAAAAATGTGCTGGACTGGGCGGCGGTCATATTTTGGGAATATATATATGGGAATATACGTTGCAGGCACCAAAGATTACTCGACAGATTTGGGAGGCATTCATTCGTGGCAAATCATTGCAGCTTGATGGCAGTAATGTTAACGTTAGCACGTAGTATATGTCTCAATTAAATTTAGTCAAAAATGCCCTCCTCCTCTCCTCGCCTTTTGCCGCTTAACTTCTTAACTAGCTGCAGTGTAGCCTACTGTATCCTTAGCAATAAGTAGATGCAGCATGGGTCTTGAACAGGGATATAGTGGAGGCTAAACGCAGTTTATTTTTCAGAAATAGTTTATCCACCTCTTATTAGAGTTTATCCACCTCTCAAAAGAGTTTATTCACCAATTACAACTGTTTACATGTAAAAGTCACACTGTATTATCCACAATAACAATATGTACTGTAGCCTACACTCATCAACACCCTATGAACCAATGCCACTTGTATTGTTATAAACATTGGACAATAACCTCCACCACCATCAAACATGTTCTAAAGGCCTTTTCTAAAAATCTAACACCGCATGGTGCAGTGCACCTTACCGTGATCACAGAATTCATAGTTATAGTCATAGACTGGCACTCTTGAACTCTAGTAGCATTGTGGTCCAGGTACCGTTGCATTAAAAAAATGGTTGTCATTCACAAGACTACTTTTACTTTTATACTTTAAGTACATTTCCAAGCGTGTACTTTGTTACTTTTACTTGAGTAAAGAAGTTAAATCAGTACTTCTACTTTTACCAGAGTATTTTTTAACACAAGTATTTCTACTTCTACTTGAGTAAAGGAAGTGAGTACTTTTGCCATCTCTGACTATATAGGCTAGCACTTTTCTCAACACTCAAAGGCCCCTATTTTGCACCCTGGCGCCAGGCGTAAAACTCATTTTCCACCCGGCACAAAGTTTATTTTCTTATTTTGCACGTCTATTTTTTAAACAATGCGCCCAGGGGTGTGACAAGTAACAACCTAGGGAGTGGCCTAGCGCATTGTCTAAAAATCGCTATTGTACACCACCTAAAATGCATTACGCCACTGACCAAGAGAAACCTGGTCAGAAGACTATGGCGAGTTGTTTATATGTTATTTTAAGAGCGCATTGTCAACAGTCATATTTGCAGGTGCACAACGCATCATCTTTCTATCCTCCATGAACGTGCACCAGCGCACATTCATGCAAAACATTAGAAATTACGATTAGGCTACAATGGGAAACATAATTAGAATAAAGATATTACGAAATACATCTCACAATGCATTTGCCAATTGGTAAGGATGATTAAAAGTGATTAGGCAAGAGCACAGCTGAAGACGCACTGTCATGAGATATAAGCAAACAATGATAAATGTTGTTTTCACAGGGTCAAGCCCCTGTGATACCGTTCTTGGCCACTAGGGAATATGGAGCGTTGCGATTGCTATGGCCAATGCTGCGTTGCGATTGTTGGACTTTTATTTTGACAAGTTGTCGTTGTTTTGTCTTCCACATTCATGAAAGATTTGGTATGAATGTTGAGTCATGTCTCATGAAACAGTCATGAATGCTTTATGTGCAGTTTATGACAGCTGCTATGAATGTGTTAACTCACCCGTCATGTAAAGTGTTACCAATACATTCAACTGTGATGAAACTCACCATAAGTGTGGTAGTGATGGTGTTAAATAACTTAAAAGGTTAAAATGCTTCCTAGTTTAAATTTCTGAATAAATCATCTATTTGGATTGTTTGTCTTTGAATTATTGTCACTGATTCATAGTGGGCAATCTATTACACCAATAGAGTAAATAAGTATACTTAAAGGTCTAAAAGGCCCTGCCACACAAACCGTTTTTACTTGTATTTTTAAAAATATGTCCATATGTGTTTGTGTATGTGTTTGAATGTGAAAATGAACTGCTCTAGCCACCGCAAAGAAATAAGCGGAGAAATCAGGCCTATTACAAAGCTGGTCAGTCTGACGTGGAATTGACTGAGCTCATTACTATTCATGAGCTCGCCCAGTTGAGACTGCGCCCACAAAATTCGTCTAGCTCAGTGACAGTTTTCGTATGCAAGAATGGCTGAACGTCAACAGGCTTGTTCTATGCGAATAGAACTTCAACAATGCATGTTGCCTACAAACCCAGAGTTGAGGATCAAATGGCTCCAGTTTAGTTTTTGGAACAATGCCACAGGCTTCGCAAAAAGGTTGAAGCCTGGAGCAGTAGGCTACCATCGCGGCAGTCTAAGACCAGTGCCTACCCTTGGAATCCAGAGTTCTTACGGAAGCATTTGCTCAGCGAGAGACTCTGGCAACGAGTAATGATGCACGTAACTTTTGCCCCTTGCATCGTGGGGAACCAATCATATCTGTGTATCTGATATAGGCGGGCTAGAGGCATTGATCATTGGTCGTATAGTGTTATCCAATTGCGTGCAGTGAGATTTTCAAATCTGTGCTTGGTGCCGCCCCTCGAGTTGGGCCATTACGTTATTCGTGGCCAGATCCTTAATCTTTCAGATTGGGTCTGGTCCTCCAGACTAACCAGTGCCCAGTCCGTAAGTAAAACATTATTGTCAACTCAAGGAAGTGCTGTGTTATACAGGTTTAATGCACTCGCTAGCTTAGCAGGTTTTATGCCCATTCGGACATTGCTAGCACTTGCAAGCCAAGCTAAGTTCATACCATGAAGCTAAAATGAGTTGATAACAGCTGTCATGTTATGGACGAAACCGACTAGCTGTTAGCCAATCAGAGTCAAGCAGCTTAGCTTGTTGAATATTAATGAGAACTGTCGCAAATCGAGCTGTGTCTTCCTGCAGGCTTTCTATACCAGCTAGAATGGCTTGAAACAAGGTAACCAAGGCATTTTTTCCACAAAAAAATGTTACAGAGTCCATGGTAGAACTTACCACATTACTACAAAGTAATGAAATTCGTGTGGCAGGGCACCTTTAAAGGAAGAGTTCCTTGAGTTACCGAACATTTCTCAGGGCAGAGGTTTATATTGGGATGTCTAACATGAGGGGTCAGCATATCTAATCTGTTGACTGATTATGGAAGGAGTCTCTTGCTTTCAGATGTTTTTCCAGGTAGTGTACAAGTGAAGGGATAGACGAAAAAGGCTTTTAGAAAAAAGTACAGTATTTTGTAGTATTTTGAAAATACAAAAATACAGTATTTTATTTTGATAAATTTTTTGGCTGCTGTATTTTGTAGCTTATTTTGATACATTTTTAAGGTGGGTATTTTGTATTTTATTTGGAAATACATTTTGATGTATTTGTGCCCATCCCTGCTTAAAGGCATCAATTGAGGAGACACCACTAGCTAAGTTTACACACACTCCTTTGCTCACACAAGGACAGCACAAGGACTTGAGTTCACGTAAAAGCTACTGGTCCAATTGTCATGAACACTAGTGGAAATCAGCAGCTCCAGCAGCACCAGATGCCATATCTTACAACTCATGGAAGCAGAAATAAAACTGTACAGGATCTCTGGCAATGCAGTGCCATTCTAGCCTTTATTTGTTTCAGTCTGTCAGAATGCATTAAAATACACATAGTAGTTGCTCCATATGGCATGAGGGAGACCACAATAATGTGTTACTTGCTTGGATAGGAAGGAACAGTTATGATTTGGTGCTGTATCGGCTTCTTTATAGCAGCAGTATCCCATATCTTAAGTTATAAAGGGTACATCACTTAGCTTGCTCAGGCAGCACAGGGGCAAGTGATGGGCTATATAAGATTCTTTCACAAGATGCCTCAAATAGGTTTAGAAAGGAGACTGTAGCTTCATCTAAATAATGTATGAAAAGACTGCTGTACTTATGAGCTGTGATCTACACAATTTAAATCCAGTGAAAATATTTTTTATAAATGAGTCCCATTTGTAAAATTATTCAGTGCAGTCAGTAAAAATACTCAGTTCTCTGTGTGTGGCTGTGTATGGATAGTGGATACATGTGTACAAGACAAAAGGCATTTGTGTTCACCTGTACGCCTGGTCAGATATGTCCATGTTGTGTTCACCTGTACACCTGGTCAGATATGTCCATGTTGTGTTCACCTGTACACCTGGTCAGATATGTCCATGTTGTGTTCACCTGTACACCTGGGCAGATATGTCCATGTTGTGTTCACCTGTACGCCTGGGCAGATATGTCTATGTTGTGTTCACCTGTAAGCCTGGGCAGATATGTCCATGTTGTGTTCACCTGTACACCTGGTCAGATATGTCCATGTTGTGTTCACCTGTACGCCTGGGCAGATATGTCCATGTTGTGTTCACCTGTACGCCTGGGCAGATATGTCCATGTTGTGTTCACCTGTACGCCTGGGCAGATATGTCCATGTTGTGTTCACCTGTAAGCCTGGTCAGATATGTCCATGTTGTGTTCACCTGTACGCCTGGGCAGATATGTCCATGTTGTGTTCACCTGTACGCCTGGGCAGATATGTCCATGTTGTGTTCACCTGTACGCCTGGGCAGATATGTCCATGTTGTGTTCACCTGTACGCCTGGGCAGATATGTCCATGTTGTGTTCACCTGTACGCCTGGGCAGATATGTCCATGTTGTGTTCACCTGTACACCTGGTCAGATATGTCCATGTTGTGTTCACCTGTACGCCTGGTCAGATATGTCCATGTTGTGTTCACCTGTACGCCTGGTCAGATATGTCCATGTTGTGTTCACCTGTACGCCTGGGCAGATATGTCCATGTTGTGTTCACCTGTACGCCTGGTCAGATATGTCCATGTTGTGTTCACCTGTACGCCTGGTCAGATATGTCCATGTTGTGTTCACCTGTACGCCTGGGCAGATATGTCCATGTTGTGTTCACCTGTACGCCTGGGCAGATATGTCCATGTTGTGTTCACCTGTACACCTGGGCAGATATGTCCATGTTGTGTTCACCTGTACACCTGGGCAGATATGTCCATGTTGTGTTCACCTGTACACCTGGGCAGATATGTCCATGTTGTGTGCCGACTGGTTTTTATCCTCATCTGCTATCTCTTCTTCCAGAGTGTGCGAGAGCTACTTGGCGATCTCACGCTGTGAAAATGATGATTTGAAGTGTCTGGTGTCTGAGCCAGACTCAAGATGGCCATCTCAGTGTACAGCTGATTGCTTCAGCAGAAAGGATTTAGTATCCACTCTGTGTGTGTGTGTTTGTGTGTGTGTCTCTGTGTGTGTGTGTGCGCGCATGCATATGGATTGGTGAATGGCAAAAAAAATAAATAAATCACAACACTCACGGGGATTAGAAAAATTTCATCACTCAAGTGGAAGATTATAAGTCTTTTTTGTCGCCACCTACAGCATGAAGTCGAGTGCCTGAGTCAACCCTGTCGCTTGTGAGGGGGAGCTGAAAAGACCGCCAAGAGCAGCACAGTTGCAGATGCTGCAAAGGCTTGGCCTCCGAATACAAGAGCAGAACAGAGGCTGCAAAGGCTTGGCCTCCGAATACAAGAGCAGAACAGAGGCTGCAAAGGCTTGGCCTCCGAATACCATGGCAGTTGCAGACGCTGCAAAGGCTTGGCCTCCGAATACAAGAGCATGACAGATGCTGCAAAGGCTTGGCCTCCGAATACAAGAGCAGTTGCAGACGCTGCAAAGGCTTGGCCTTCCAATACAAGACAAGTTTGAGCGACATTGTCAAAGTATGCTCAAAAATCACTGGTACCCAGTTAGAAGATCTCTGTTCTCTCTGGAAAACACGGGTGGTTCAGAAAGCAGAAAGAATATCTTGCCAAACAAATCATGTACTCAGTAATGAATTGGTTATCATGCAGTCAGGTCGGCGGTACCATGTGCCAATACGTAAAACTAACCGCTATGCCAACTCATTCATTCCCTCTGCTATTAGACTGTTAAATGAACATCATAGAAGACTGTTAAAAGAAAAGAATGCACAGAACTACAACAATACTGGCTCTTGGACTCTGCTGCTCTGTTCCGTCACTGGCAGGCGAAGTGTGTGTGTGTGTGTGTGTGTGAGTGTGTGTGTGTGTGTGAGTGTGTGTGTGTGTGTGTGAGTGTGTGTGTGTGTGTGTGTGTGTGTGTGTGTGTGTGTGTGTGTGTGTGGGTGTGTGTGGGTGTGTATGTGTGTGTGTGTGTGTGTGTGTATGTGTGTGTGGGTGTGTATGTGGGTGTGTATGTGGGTGTGTATGTGTGTGTGTGTGTGTGTGTGTGTGTGTGTGTGTGTGGGTGTGTGGGTGTGTGTGTGTGTGTGCGGCTGTGTGTGGCTGTAGATAGGTGATATATGACTGCTGCAGTATTTACTTATTTATTTGTCTATTTATCTTTCTTAACATTGCATACATTTATTTAGTGTATGCTAATGCACTCTTTAAACTTTAACCCCTTAATGGATGGGTTGGCTGTAAACCGAATTGCCCCTCGGGGACTAATAAAGATATCTGAACTGAACTGAACTGAACTGAAGGCGTGGCCTCCGAATACAAGACAAAGGCAGCATTGACTGTCCCTGGAGGCCTTGCAGCAAAGGGACAACTTTACAGTGTGTGTGTGCCAATCTCCACTCCCTGGTTTGTCCTCCGCTGCCCAGCGTCACTTTTTTGTGTGTTCTGCACAGGTGACAGTTTAGCTTGCAGATGATGAATATAAGGGTGCCTGAATGGGCTCTCACAAGAACAGAGATGAATATAAGGGTGCCTGAATGGGCTCTCACAAGAACAGGTAGACTTTCGAGACAAGCTTCCCCCGCGTGTGACACAAAGGCTTGACAAAACGGTCAAAGTCGTGTAGCATCCATCCGACAAGGATTGGGATTCTTTAAAAACAGGTAGGCCTACTCGAGCTGTCTTTGTATTTCCTGCTTGGCCTGTTTCTGCTCCCACCCTGAATGTTGATAGCCTACCCGTGTTGAGCATGCAGTCCACTGAACTATGAGCGATGAAAAACAATATATTCTGAAAGTTTTTGTATTTATTTCATGCATAGTAAATAGGAAACATCCCAATTTATTCCATGTAATTCTCTAATTGCTTTGTATTTTGTGAACAAAGTTTTTTTTTTTTCAAAGCGGAGATCTGGCCCGCTATCGGCTTGCAAAGGTCAGCACCAACAACCTGCTCAAATACCTGTAGTGTCGCACCGTGCAGCCACTCCCCATGGGTCACTCAGCCCTCATGACCACGTTCATTATATGTGGAAAGAGGATTTCAGCACAGCATATCCCGCTGATCAGGGACAACCAGCCTTTTGTTCACCTGGAGACTTTGTGACTGAATGTAGGGCAGGTATGAGCGCTCGGGTGAGCGGGAGGACAGGATAACAATAGCCTGGCTAGCGCCACCACTTCAAATCGTGCGCAAGGCAGCATGGGAACACCCAGGCTAGGATAACAATGGCTCAACCGTTGGAAAACCATTTTCCATGAGGTACCAAGGGCAGCCACTAGGGGGTGATAAAGAGCTTTTTGTGTAATTCTTTTTTTTTAATCCCTTTGTCTATTTGCTTAGAAATATGGGCACACAAGCTCCTCTTTCTTTATATTATATTCCTCCTGGTTCTTCTCTGGCGCAGTGCACGACAGGCGCTCAGTATGAAGATAGGGCTGATGGTCTGCTGAATACATGATTTCCTGCATCAGGATGCAGTACAGAAAAGCCAGCCATACACTGCCCTATAAAAGAGCTGGTGTCATGTGATCTCTTACATATGCACTCACACACACACATGCACACACACACACAACTGGGAGGGGGGAAAACTGGTTACACATGCTGTCGCTTTACTTAGCACAGAGAACAGGGCACCTAAAACCTATTATTTCTATCTTTATTTAGTGTGACCTGTGTGATTTTACAGAGCATCAACTGTCGTGGCAGATATTCAGACTCGGGCCAGAAATTAAGTCCAAACATCTTGCCCACAACGTAACAAAAATACACCATTATAAGTGCTGAAGTCAAAAACTTGCTCCCAAAAAGAAGGCGCAAAAGTCCGGCAGAGTTCCGTGCAAAAATTCCTTTAATGACTACATAGCGCAAAGCCTGAGTGGATCGCACGATCGCACTCCCGAACAAAGGTAGAACTCTCTTACTTATACCCCCAAAAAATGCTGACAACACTACCCCGAACAAACTTTTCACCTTAAGTTTATGGAAAGTTCAGGGGTGTACAGTATAGAGTGATCACAGGTCATACATTGTGCATGGGTTAAATATCGTTCGCCCCCCTGCACTCTCCTACTGGTTGTTATGAGTAGAGCTCGCCCTGTGTACGCGTTATCTTGGAGCTTCAAGGCCGACTTTGGTTTCTTCAAAAGGCCTAGGCTAAGGCAGCATGAGACACAGTGCAACAAAATGAGACACATGGCAGCAAAAAGAGACATAGGGATACAGAGCGCACGTAGGGGGAATTCTGGTAGAATAGCTTCAGTATGTTAATAGTATTAGTTAAACTTGTTATTTAAAATGTTATAAGAGTATTATGGTTAGGAATAACTTCAGTGTATTACTTGATTATGATTAAGGTTATATGAATACATGCTTTACAGTTTCAAACTCTCTCAATGATGTCTACAACCCATAGGATAATTTTATACAACACAACGACTTTGTACATTGCGTTGTTATAAATTAGATTAAGCTCTTTAAAGCATCTGTGCTCTAAAGAACTGCTAGACACAGTTAAGATTGATCTTGCTGCAGCAACTGCCCCTCGGGTGTTAATGAAGAGCAAGGCGCGTGGACATGATGTAGAAAACACAAGTCATTTGAGGTTTCATAAAATCAACAAACACAACAACCGTTTCAATGTTTATTTCAGCATAAGTGGTTCAAAAACATTTCTGACCATCTCTATTCTGATGCATCAATTCTTTTTTTTTTTTGAAAACAACAAAGGAGAACATGGTGAGGTCCTCGTGCCATTATTGTGCAAAGAAATATACGCATTCTATTTGACAGATTAAAATATGTGACTTCTGAAGCAACATATACATATATAACTAAATTACTGGATAGGCTTCCAAAACAGACAAAAAAGACAAGAGGGGAAAAATAAACATTCCTGATGGCTCAGATAGGAGATGTCACAGCCAACACCGAGTAGTACAATTTAAAGATCAATTCCTTTCCTTTCGCAAATGTCATTGTCTTTTCTCCGAGCCTCCCGTTTTACAAGTTCAGTGTATATGTGTATTGTGTGTGCACACGTGTTGACATTTATATCTGAAAAAAGATACATACATACATACTTACATACATAGGTACATACCTCTAGCTTAATATGTTTTTTGTAAGGCATAAGTGGCAAATTAAAGACAAAAACAAAACAAAACAAAAAAATGTCCACTAATAGAATCTACCGCCCATTTTCTCAATTCCTCTGTTATTTTAAGGCCACAACCAACTGAACGTCACAAACAAACAAACCAAAAAAGATAAAAAAAACAAGCACAAAAGAACACAGAAAATAGACCCGACCAGCACATGGGACTACAGCAGCTGGGTACGATGGAGACCAGAGGGGTGTACTAGTACGAAGCGAGATTACTGGCTAACCCAGAGGGGTGTACTAGTACGAAGCGAGATTACTGGCTAACCCGGCTAACTTTGGGAGTAACCGCTAATCTCTAAAAGAACACTGCACTAAGCATCTATTGTTTTGTTGTTTTGAGATCAGCGGTTACTCCTGTCCTGAAGTGACCCGAGTATGCCAGTGACCTTGCTCCGCAGCATACCCCTGTGGTCCACTGTAGGGTGACCTGCTGACTGGATCGGGGCCGATGCTGAAAGTCGATGCCGGTGGTACAGAAATGGTCGCGGTCTGCTGGGAGGCTGATGCATATGGGACAGGACTCCAATACAACTGGGCATTTAGGTGGTAAAACAAGCCTCTGGTTAGTAGTACATCAGCTCTCAGGACTGAAGACACAGGTCCAACCCCCCTGAAGATACTGTATATTTCACCCCAAACAGGAAAAACTAAAATCACTGTTTGAATACATTCATAAAACATAAAAGAAACAAAGTAATAACAGATACATCCAGTTGACTGGGCAGAGAGAGAGTTCTGGACTCTAGGAGTGATGGAACTCTACAGAGAGAGAGTTCTGGACTCTAGGAGTGGTGGAACTCTACAGAGAGAGAGTTCTGGACTCTAGGAGTGGTGGAACTCTACAGAGAGAGAGAGTTCTGGACTCTAGGAGTGGTGGAACTCTACAGAGAGAGAGAGTTCTGGACTCTAGGAGTGGTGGAACTCTACAGAGAGAGAGAGTTCTGGACTCTAGGAGTGGTGGAAGGTGGTGGGGTTGGGGGGCTTTAACATGAGTACACAACACAGACATGGAGAGCTGTGAACTCTCCAGAGAGAGAGAGAAAGAGCACTCCAAAGAGAGAGAGTGAGAGAGAAAGAGAGAGTGAGAGAGAGCACTCCAAAGAGAGAGAGAGAGTGAGAGAGAGCACTCCAAAGAGAGAGAGAGTGAGAGAGAGCACTCCAAAGAGAGAGAGAGTGAGAGAGAGAGCATAGACTGGGTGAGCAGACGCTTCTGGAAAGCCAAACCACCTTTCCACTCGATCGCTGCACTACCTAATGCCTTTAGGATGGTGTCTCTGTTCACATTGGACATGTCTGTGGTCTGTGGTGAGCCTTCTGTCCCGCGTTCTGGTTTTCTTTACTGCATTGCATCTTTCTGTCTTGATGTTGCTGAATCTCAATGCGTTTGTTTTTACTGCCATTTTATAAATGTCTATGCTGAGGCGCTCTGGTCAGGGCGCCGGTTCCTGGACCAGGCCTCGAACTCGACCTCATCGCTGCTGCCCTGAGAACGTCGCTGTGGCAAATCCCAAGACCATTTGGACTGCATTCATCACATCTGTACTGGGCAGTGCCAGCCAGGCCAATGCACCCTCCCCCCGAAATAAATGCATTTTTATCTAAACTCAGGGGAACTTGCATGGTACCATGGAATCGATGGAATGATCCCCCAAAATGCAAACCTAAGCAAGCCATTCCAAGCAAAGAGATTAAGAGAGGCACAGCATTGTAAGCACATTTTGTAAATAAACAAATATTTCTTTGAAGCCAGAAGAGACTAAGTATCTTTCCATTAAGTGTCTTAAGGTTCCTGAAGACTGTTTTCACAAGTATTGAAGGGAATCATCTGATGTACCAAAACAAGCATGTACCGCTGCAATCTCTACTGCCCTGGCCATATGTACCGCAGCAATCTCTACTGCCCTGGCCATATGTACCGCTGCAATCTCTACTGCCCTGGCCATATGTACCGCTGCAATCTCTACTGCCTTGGCCAAAGTTAACAAGTCCCTGGCTCACCTCCAACACAAACACAAAATAAAACAATTAAGAAAAAGTAACAGTTTAACACACCTGCATTATGTAAGTCATGTCATATTGGGAACCAACAAATCTAAAAACGCAAATTCTTACAAGGTACCATAGGTAAATTAATGTTATTTCTACATTACCGACACACAGTGATACAAATTAAGAACACAATTAAATCTGTGCAAGTACTAAGTGCCAACAAGACGTACCCATTTCCCTTTCACAAAGTATTCATGTATTTTATTTCAGCTGTACATTCATAAATGAAATTTTTTGGGTTTGCCATTTTGCTAACTACTCTAGTTCTCATGATGAGTTGGTTCTTCCGGTAGCTATTTACTAAGTTTGGCTTTAGGCCTATGCAAGGTCTTGAGACAGAATCACTTTATAGTACAACAGGGCTTTTTTTAAATCATCCCTGACAAACTCAATTTTCCTTCACAGTTTGCTTTTTCTAACCCCCAGAAAGTCTATTACCCATATAAAAAAATAATTTATTGCGCATCCAAAAAAAGTGCATCTTTCGTATTTTCTTTTAAAAATATCTTTCTTCCGCTCATTCTCCCTTTGCTCCTGAAACTGGAAACGGCTTCCATCAGGTGTTTGGTTGGGTGATGGAGATGTGATTTGGAGCTCCCATCAGTTAAGTTTAACCTCTTGGCACAAGCACCCAGGGAATAGGGGTGGGGCATATCTGTGTGTGTGTGTGTGTGTGTGTGTGTTGTAGAGGAGGGGGAGGAGGGGGGGGGGGGGAATAGTGAGGAGCGAGAATGTTGATGATGATGATGATGATGAGGAGGAGGATAATCCTGCTACGCTATCACCATGGGAACATCATCGGAGAAGCCACTGATCATGGGTGCATCTTCATCATCATCGCCTGGGGGACGAAGAAGAGTGATGTAGATCAGTCAGTTGCAAAGAGAATAAGCTCTCCAATCACAAGAGCTTACGGTGTATAAAAAGTGACATGTATGGAAAGATATCCTGCTGTGCATGTTAAAGAAGTTTATATACAGCTCCTACACTCTGCTGAATCGGCTCAGCAAACACTAGAAGTTTGTTAAAGGTCATTTTATGCTTAAGTCATGCAATGAAACAGCACTTTCACCCAGTACAGCCCAGCAAGCTAGTAAACATACACACACACACACACACACACACACACACACACACACACACACACACACACACACACACACACACACACACACACACACACACACACACACACACACTTGAGAGAGGAACAGAGAGCAAGAGAGATGGAGAGAGAGAGAGAAAGAGAGGGAGGGAGAGAGGGAGTGAGGACACATAACCCCTGGGCACTCTTACCCAGCTCGTCTCCTGAGGAGAAGATGGAGAGAGAGAGAGAGAGAGAGAGAGAGATGGAGAGAGAGAGAGAAAGGGAGATGGAGAGAGAGAGATGGAGAGAGAGAGGGAGAGAGAGATGGAGTGAGGACACATAACCCCTGGGCAGTCTTACCCAGCTCGTCCCCTGAGGAGAAGATGGCGGAGCCCAGGCGTGAGTTGTAGTGGCTGTTGGCGAAGGCGGTGAAGCTGTGCTGGAGGCGGCGGTGGCGCAGATAGAGCAGCAGTAGTCCGCCACACAGCCCCAGCAGCAGCAGGAACAGCACGGGCACCACCACCGCCGCCGTGTCCCCCGCACCAGCCGACTGGGCACGCGCATCGTCTGGACCTGCTCCCACACACGCAACACACACGCAACACACACAAGCAAACGTGTTACATTCACCCGACTGGGCACGACTATCGTCTGGACCTGCTCTCACACACGCAACACACACGCAACACACACAAGCAAACGTGTTACATTCACCCGACTGGGCACGCGCATCATCTGGACCTGCTCCCACACACGCAACACACACAAGCAAACGTGTTACATTCACCCGACTGGGCACGCGCATCGTCTGGACCTGCTCCCACACACGCAACACACACGCAACACACACAAGCAAACGTGTTACATTCACCCGACTGGGCACGCGCATCATCTGGACCTGCTCTCACACACGCAACACACACGCCAAGGTGTTACATTCACTGTGTTATTAGATGGGGGAGTTCCCACAGCGGCCAAACAAACAAGCATATTTAGCAGAGACCAAATTTCCCTCACAGGATCAAAAGAGCATATATACTTCTATACTATATATACACCAGTTAAACCACCACTATAGACCAGCAACACCAGCTAAAATGACCAGCTTGAGGTGGTGCGACAAGCAAAACCAGCTGAATTACCATCATAAGCTGGGTAAACAAGCTGAAGGTATGTTTTCTCAAGAGATTTGCTGGTCTAAGTATAAGTATAAATACTCTTTTGATCCCGTGAGGGAAATTTGGTCTCTGCATTTCTCCCAATCCGTGAATTAGTGAAACACACTCAGCACACAGTGTACACACAGTGAGGTGAATCACACACTAATCCCGGCGCAGTGAGCTGCCTGCTACAACAGCGGCGCTCGGGGAGCAGTGAGGGGATAGGTGCCTTGTTCAAGGGCACTTCAGCCGTGCCTACTGGTCGGGGCTCGAACCGGCAACCCTCCGGTTATAGGTCCGAAGTGCTAACCAGTAGGCCACGGCTGCCCCATAGCAGGTCAACCATCATAGGGTGGTCAAACAAGTTGGTTAACAAGCTGGTCAACCAGCAAACCACCTTTAGCTGGTCAGGCTGTTTTTTTCAGCAGGGATGTAAGGTGTGCCCTGTCCAGGGGTGTGGGACGGTACCTGCGGGGGCATCAGGGTCGTTGTAGAGCAGCAGGGCCGGCTCCCCACAGAGCTGCCCATTGAGGAGGCAGCGGGCACGCACGGAGAAGGTGTAGTTGTGCTGGGCCAGCAGGTTGTTGATGCGCAGGAAGGTCTCGGTGGTGTTGCCCAGGCAGGTGGTGGAGTTGGTCACGCTGTCGTACACGTGCACCTCGTAACCCTGCGCGTGGGGACACGTGTCCAGGAAGGAGTAGAAAACAGACACACGGCACATTCCAATCAGAACGGACTAAAGTGACCTGGACACCGCTAGCCCAGGACACCGCTAGCCCAGGCCTGAGGCATCACCCAGGCCATGTTTAGCACTGGCAGCCAAATAATATAACTTCAATTAAACTTAATTTGAATAATAATAATAATAATAATAATATCTAATAATACCAAAACATTATACCGCATGACCAATTTGGGCAAAATAAATAAATAATAAAATCTGGGGTTTACAGAAAACTATTAAACTATTTTAAACGAACAAGTATGCGAGCATGCACTTGGTTGAGAGACTGGTCACTCACCCAGCTCTCGTTAGAGAGAGACTGGTCACTCACCCGGCTCTCGTTAGAGAGAGACTGGTCACTCACCCGGCTCTCGTTAAAAGTCTTCTCCTTCACGGCCAGGCTCTTCCAGAAGAGGAAGATGTGGTCGCGCTCGTTCAGGATCTTCAGCGCTTCAGGAGCGGGCAGGGGGACTAACAAGGACACACACACACACACACACACACACAACAGTTTAGAGACTGAACACACACACAACAGCTCAGAGACTGAACACACACAACAGGTCAGAGTCTGAACACATACACACACACACACACACACACACAGCTCAGAGACGGAACACACACACAACAGGTCAGAGACTGGACTCTTAGGACCCAGAGCTGATTCTAGAACTTGACCCCTAACGTTCTGAAGATGGCCACACGCTGCTACAGCAGTATGCCGATAGTAACTAAATAGTAGCTGCTCATTTGGGAGACAATTGGGCATCATGTCTGTGCTGTGCACAAGAAATCCACAGCTGTTGTGTTGTTCAAGTGTGCCGGATGCTCCAGTCCTGTGTGTTAACACATCCAATGCTGCGTTTATAGGGGCTGTGTGGAGAATTCTGTTGTCGTCTTGAATGCTACGACAGCAATGTTTTTGCGACAGAATTTTCCATCGACTGCGTTGCATTTCATACAGCACCATTGAGGTGCAAAGTGCCATCATAAGAGGGAGGGGCCCCAGGCTGCCTGGTAACATTCGGACTTTAGTGGACGTTTGGGAAACACAGAGAATAGGTGTTGTTGATGTCATATCAAAAATGTTCTTATCGTTTGATGTTTATTTATAGAATTTTTAGGTCATTTGAATATTTGAAACAACAAAAACCACTACACCTCGCCTCTTGAAGATAACCCTGGGTGGAGGTGTGTAGCCGGGTGGCCGTACCTGTGTTGAGGGTGTAGGTGTGTAGCCGGGTGCCCCGTACCTTTGTTGAGGGTGTAGGTGTGTAGCCGGGTGGCCGTACCTGTGTTGAGGGTGTAGGTGTGTGGCCCGTACCTGTGTTGAGGGTGTAGGTGTGTGGCCTGTACCTGTGTTGAGGGTGTAGGTGTGTGGCCTGTACCTGTGTTGAGGGTGTAGGTGGCTTCCTTGCTCATGTTGCGCAGCCTCACGGTGACCACGTAGTGTCCGCCCGGCTCCAGCCCCTTCAGGCGGTACTCCACCGTGTTGTTCTGGGTGGTCAGCTTGTAGCTGCGCTCCGTCTTGCGCACGCTGTCTCGCACGTGCACTGCATAGGTCTTCACAGACGGACACGCATTCAAATGGTGTCAGTGAACCGAACTCTGTCTCCTTATCACTTAATTCATGAATAATGAAGTAGGTAAGATATTGTTAGACATGGACAGTATACTGGCCGCTGGCCGTACCAGGGGGGATTCTGGAGAGTCGTAGGGGGGCTGCCACTTGAGGGTAGCCTGGGTCAGGTCCACGCGCACCTTGTGCAGGTTACGCGGCGGAAGTCTCTCGCTCGGAATCATCTTGACCACTGCGTAGGCTGAGGGGGGTCCTAGGAAGGGAGAGATCACCCGGACCTACACACACACACACACACACACACACACACACACACACACACAGCATAGAATATTCGTGAAATCTGTAAAGTCAACGCACACCAGCAACTCAAGATGGCTCTGTATCTGTATATCAGTAAGCGCTGGTATTAAGCTGTGAAAAAATTATCTAATTTGAAAGCCACCAATACAATCCCACAAGCGCACTCAGCTACTGGAGAAATGGAACATGCTCTCTTCCATAGCGCCCTATAACTCTTATAACTCATAACCCTGTAAACTGAGCGATGGAACATGCTCTCTTCTATAGCGGCCTGTAACTCTTAAACTGAGCGATGGAACATGCTCTCTTCCTGTAACTCTTAAGCTGAGCGATGGAACATGCTCTCTTCCTGTAACTCTTAAACTGAGTGATGGAACATGCTCTCTTCCTGTAACTCTTAAACTGAGCGATGGAACATGCTCTCTTCCTGTAACTCTTAAACTGAGAGATGGAACATGCTCTCTTCCTGTAACTGTTAAGCTGAGTGGCGGAGGTGCGGCTCACCTGGAACAGGTACTGCTCGTCTGCGTCCACTGTGACGGTCAGACTGCTGCCACAGCTGGTCTCACTGTGAGGGCCGTGGTACAGGTCCAGGAAGGATGTGGCAAAGAAGATACCGTACGTCTGTACAGGGACACACACACACACACAGTATAAATAAATGCACATACATCTATGTTCATACACATACAGATTATTGTGTTTGTGAGCACATACACTTATCCAAAAACATTGGAAGCCTAGGACCTTCTCAGGACCCCTAGATCTCTATGTGTGATTTGTTTGAGGGCACCAGACATAGTATAGTAGTAGTATACATAGTATCTCACTAGATAGCCCTAGACCTCACTAGATAGCACTAGACCTCACTAGATCCCACTAGATAGCACTAGATCTCACTAGATAGCACTAGATAGCCCTAGATCCCACTAGACCTCACTAGATAGCCCTAGATCCCACTAGATAGCACTAGACCTCACTAGATAGCACTAGACCACACTAGATCCCACTAGATAGCACTAGACCTCACTAGATAGCACTAGACCTCACTAGATCCCACTAGATAGCACTAGATCTCACTAGATAGCACTAGATAGCCCTAGATCCCACTAGACCTCACTAGATAGCCCTAGATCCCACTAGATAGCACTAGATCTCACTAGATCCCACTAGATAGCACTAGATCCCACTAGATCTCACTAGATCCCACCCCATCTCATCTATTTCATATACCGCCAACCGTATATGAGCTTCCATTAGACACACTCTTCCTCAGATGTACTGAAGCACCAGGTAATTACAGTCCAATTACAGGTTGTAATGTGAAAACAGGCCACATATTGTCTGGGCACATTACTCTGCTGTACTGCTGTACAGCCGCAGGCAACGCTAGGGAATCTCCCAGAACACAAGCACAGTTCAGTCTATGACAAGCTTTTTGCTGTAAGTACACATTTATCCAAAGCTGTTAGTGCAAAGAAATCTTACAGTACGTCAAATTAGAAGGCAAAACATCTGCACAGATAATGATATACACATAAAAACACTCTACAGCCTGTGACTAGCGCTGATTTGAAACACTCTACCGCCTGTGACTAGCGCTGATTTGAAACACTCTACAGCCTGTGACTAGCGCTGATTTGAAACACTCTACAGCCTGTGACTAGCGCTGATTTGAAACACTCTACAGCCTGTGAGCAGCACTGATTTCCAGTGTTCATAAAGCCCCCAAGTCAGTCACCCCCTTAAAATTATTGCTCTTTGGTCTAAGATAATCTATAATTACTAATTAGTTCCTAATTAGTTCCTAGTTAGTCCCCCCCCCCACACACACACTCCAATCAGCAGCCCTTAGAGATCATTAGGGATGTTCGACTGGTACATTCCACTCTCCACTTCAAGCTGGTGTGTGGTGAGCATTCTGGCACTTAATGGCCGCCATGCATCACCCAGGTGAGTGCTACACATTGCTGGTGATTAGTGAGGTCACCCAGGTGGGTGCTACACATTGCTGGTGATTAGTGAGGTCCCCTTTACTGTAAAGAGCTCTGGGTGCCTTGATAAAGTGCTACATGAATGCAACTTGTTATTATTGGTGTCGTTGCTGTTGTTGTTGTAGGAGTCCAGCTCCATTGCGGGCCTCACCAGTCCAGAGGAGGCGTTCCAGCTGCAGTCGACGGTGCTCTGGTTGAGCGCGCGGGCTTTGAGCAGTGGGGGGTACGGCTGGGAGCCGGCCGTCTGCTGGCGGAACAGAGCCATGGGGCTGTCGCCGTCACGCGTGTGGGCCCACACCTCCACCTCGTACACCGTACCGCCAGTCAGGTTGGACGCTATACACACACGCACACACGCGCACGCACACGCACACGCACGCACACGCACGCACGCACACTCAAACACATACACGCACACACACGCACGCACACACAAACAAGCATTGTCAATGTGCACCCACAGCGCCGCCTAATATTGTACTTGGTAACGTTGCAGTCACGGGTAGGAGAATGACCATTTTCTTTCGTTTTTAGACTATTTGGGTATCCCCTTAGCGCTAAATGTGTACCCAGTATGTGACAATTGAAGTTAAAACTATTAAGCACATGCTTCAAAATGTCTGATCTATATCTACAATAAATAAAAATATAAATAAAAAAAGTGTGATCTATATTGAACGCACAAATCACTGTAGGTATGGTGAAGCAGCAGCAGCCTCGCCACCTGTCAATCAGTTTGAGCAGATTTGATTCCTAAAGCCGCCACTGCGAGTCCATTTTAATTTGGATAATAGTGTGCTAAATACCGCTCTTTTTTATTTACTTTAATTACTCAATATACTCCCCAAAAAAAACAGTAGCACTTAGACCAAAGTCTGGAAAGTCAGAATAGAAGTGTAGAACATGAGCATGACCGCAACTGACCTTTCAGAGTCTTGCCGTGAACTGTGTAGTTCTTGCTCTCCTTCACATGGTCATCAAACGCCCATGACAGCACCACGATGAACTGCTTCACCTGTGGACATACAGGACAAAGACATCCAACTCATCAAGTTTTATGAGATATGATATCAAATGAAAATTCATTGATATACCCATAAACAGACTCACAGAGAGATGGCTATACTTTTTTTCCAAAGTAGTTCTATAGTAGTGTATAATTATGTAATACCTCTAAATATCCTTGCCCTCAATAGCAATCCTATAGTACAATCCTATAGTACTTCTATAGTATGTCCTGAAATACTATAAGATTCCTATAATATTTTTAGTATTCCTATAAGACCCAAAATACTACTAATACTATTCCTATATATACAGCTCTTTACTGTATCCTCTGACCAACCCTACTGACCTCATACTGGGCCTCGTAGCTGAAGGCCAGACTCATGGTACTGACCTCATACTGGGCCTCGTAGCTGAAGGCCAGACTCATGGTGTTCTCGGTAACCGTGCCCAGTTCCACAGTGGGAGTCGGCAGAGCTGGAGGAGGAACAGAAGCGTGATGATTAACAACAGGACAAACTATCTACTGCTCTCTAAAACACGGATTAACAACAGGACAAACTATCTACTGCTCTCTATAACACGGATTAACAACAGGACAAACTATCTACTGCTCTCTAAAACACGGATTAACAACAGGACAAACTATCTACTGCTCTCTATAACACGGATTAACAACAGGACAAACTATCTACTGCTCTCTAAAACACGGATTAACAACAGGACAAACTATCTACTGCTCTCTATAACACGGATTAACAACAGGACAAACTATCTACTGCTCTCTATAACACGGATTAACAACAGGACAAACTATCTACTGCTCTCTATAACACGGATTAACAACAGGACAAACTATCTACTGCTCTCTATAACACGGATTAACAACAGGACAAACTATCTACTGCTCTCTAAAACAAGGATTAACAACAGGACAAACTATCTACTGCTCTCTATAACACGGATTAACAACAGGACAAACTATCTACTGCTCTCTATAACACGGATTAACAACAGGACAAACTATCTACTGCTCTCTATAACACGGATTAACAACAGGACAAACTATCTACTGCTCTCTAAAACAAGGATTAACAACAGGACAAACTATCTACTGCTCTCTATAACACGGATTAACAACAGGACAAACTATCTACTGCTCTCTATAACACGGATTGATGGAGTGTGTACTTCTGTCACACAACAGGAAAACTAGTGTATCTAGGAACAAAGTATGTCCAGTAAGGACATATGGATGCAGTAAGAGCTTCGTCTCACCTTTCTGAGGGACGATGGATTTCAGGGCAGTCCAATTTCCCACTCCCCGCCCGGTGACCGCAGCTGCCTGTGTGGAGTCACAGTCAGTCCAGTTAAAATGGGGTCACTCTGCACACTCCCCACACACACCCAGACACCTGGGGTAACTCTGCACACTCCCCACACACACCCAGACACCTGGGGTCACACTGCACACTCCCCACACACACCCAGACACCTGGGGTCACTCTGCACACTCCCCACACACACCCAGACACCTGGGGTCACTCTGCACACTCCCCACACACACCCAGACACCTGGGGTCACTCTGCACACTCCCCACACACACCCAGACACCTGAAGAGGTGGCTCAAACGGACTGAACACAGTCTAGTTAATGAGGAAGGTTTCTATCACAACTTCACGTATCCTATAAATATATTGGACTGCAGTTTCACACCAATATGCTTGAAAAGCGCTACATAAACACCATGTGTTGTTGTTGTTGTTGTTGTAGTAGTGAGTGGGTATATGCGGGACTGAGAGGGAGGATGGTTATAGCTAAGCATGCAGCCTCCTCTGCGGCAGGACTCCTGTTGGACTGGTGAAATGGGAAGATGAAGCACCCACCCTGAACCTGTAGAGGGCGCTAGGCTCCAGGTTTTTCACTTCCGTGCTGATGCCAGTGCAGCGCTGAGAGAACCACTCAGGACTGCCCTTCTTGCTGTACTCAACCTACACACACACACACACGCACACACACACGCACGCACACGCGCACACACACACACACATGCGCGCACACAAGCACACACGCACACACGCACGCACACACGC
>NW_027468650.1:3145737-3173237 GCF_046254945.1 Alosa pseudoharengus | reverse complement strand
TGTGTTCACTGTGTGCTGAGTGTGTTTCACTAATTCACGGATTGGGATAAATGCAGAGACCAAATTTCCCTCACAGGATCAAAAGAGTATATACTTATATACTATATACTTAAACGACAGTGTGTATACTTAAACGACAGTGTGTCTAATATCAGTAGCAAACGGCACATAAAAGTGTTAGCAGTGTAAGATCCAGCACTTCCTCAGCATGGATAAAGGCTGAGGCCGAGAGCTGCACTTGTGGTTAGAGCTGCAGCTTTGAAGGAAAGACACGCCCTCGAGGAGCAGGAACAGCAACTAAGGAGGAGAATGGAGCAGCTTGATGTAGATGCAGAGTTGGCTGCATCTGCTGCTAAGTTGTCTGTGCTACAGGCTGCCGATCAGAAAAGTTGCTCAGCGGCACCCTCAAATTCCTATGTGGAAAAGGAAAAAAGGAAAATGCAATCAAGTAGTGTCTTAAATCCTAAATTATAGGAATTTCAACCTCGATTATCAAATCTAACACAACATATCTCTGCCAAAGGACCGTTACCACCTAACAACCCGCTGTCACCAGAGGTGCTCAAAAGGCAAACTGAGCTGTGGTGTAGGGATGCCTCTAAACATCAGTACAACCTATGTGAGCTACAGCAAGGAACGTTGGAACCAGCTGACTATCAGCAGCAGTTAACAACCGTGCAACAACAAGAACAGCAAAGGCTTTTTACAGACCAGCCAGCCAATGGAACTCATTCCCCAGATCTACTGGCCATTATGCAAAGACAAAATGACATCATCGCTACCCTGGTTCGCCAACATCATACATCATCTCTGCCATCAAGAGAGATTCCTGTGTTCGATGGGGACCCTCTCCAGTTCAGACCGTTCACCAGAGCCTTTGAACAAGGTGTGGAAAGCAAAGCCGGAAGTGCAGACTGATCTTGAGCAGTTCATAACAGCCACAAGAGTTGGTACGTAGCTGTAGGCACATGGCGCCTGACCATGGCTACGAGGTGGCAAAGAGTCTTTTGCAGGAACACTTTGGCAATCCATATAAGGTCGCCATAGCTTATATGAAAAAGGCATTGGCCTGGCAAGCTGTTAAGGCTGAGCATTTGAAAGCATTGCAAGACTATTCCTTGTTTTTACGTGGCTGCTGCAATGTAATGGGGGAGCTTCATTACGTGCAGGAACTGGACATGCCTGTCAATATGAGGACCATTATCTCCAAGCTGTCAATATGAGGACCGTTATCTCCAAGCTGTCAATATGAGGACCATTATCTCCAAGCTGTCAATATGAGGACCGTTATCTCCAAGCTGTCAATATGAGGACCGTTATCTCCAAGCTGTCAATATGAGGACCATTATCTCCAAGCTGTCAATATGAGGACCATTATCTCCAAGCTGCCGTTTAAGATGAGAGAGCAATGGAGAACTACAGCTCATGACATCATGGAAAGGTCTCATGACCGAGCCCACATCGATGACTTGGTCCAGTTTATCGAACGGCGTGTCAAAATCCTGTCGGATCCTCTGTTTGGCAACATACAGGATTCAGCTACTGCCTCGGCACCAAGGCCTCAATCAAGGTTTAATGCACAGCCCAGGAGCCATGTAAGGGCTAACATTGCTGCTGCTGCTGTGACTGAAAATCTATCTGAGGACGTAAAGGAGCAACGGTTGGGCACAGAACACACTGAGGAAGCTAAGTGCCTTTGTTGTGATCGTCGCCACCTTGTGGAGGAGTGCAAGCAATTTAAAGGCAAAATGCACAAGGAGAAGATACTCTTCCTGAGGCTTTCTAGATCCAGGAAGTTCAGCCACATTCTGCTCTGAACACCTGATGCGGAAGTTGAACATCACAGGCAAAGGAACAAGCTTCCTGTTGCGCACAATGGGGCAAGAAAGGGTTGTCTCGGCATAGTCTTTGGCGGGTCTGGAGGTGTCTAATCTGGACAGTAATAACTATTATACCCCCCCCGAGGTATTCACACAGAAAGTAATGCCAGTCAATGTGGATAATATGATAAGGTCGGAGGATCTGGCTAAATGGCCTCATCTATCAAAGGTGAGCATCCCAAGCGTGAAGGTCTGTTAATTGGAGCTAACGCACCCAAGGTATTAGAACCCTGGGTGGTCATCAATAGCGATCAGAATGGCCCATATGCTATTAGGGCAGTGCTGGGATGGGTGGTTAATGGCCCACTGAGTGGAAACAGTGATGCATCATTGTCCTCAGCCACAGTGAACCACATTTCTCTGCAAAAGCTTGAAGACATGCTTGTCAGTCAATACAACCATGACTTCAGTGAGAAGGCTGCAGAGGAAAGGGAAGTGTCTCGAGATGGCATCAGATTTATGGAGGTCATGGAGGATTCAGCAGTGCTGCAGGATGGAGGGTACTGTTTGAGGTTACCCGGGACGTTTCTGTGCCCAATAACTTGGCGGTGGTGAAGTCGGGACGAGGCAGGAGGGCTAAGCAGGCACCTGCTCAGGTAGAGGAGGTTGCTCAGGTAGAGGAGGTTGCTGAGGAGAGTGAGCCTAAATGTTGAGCCTGCTGCTGAGGGCAAGGATGCTGCTGCTGTTGTAGCCGTCAAAGAACCAGTAAAACCCGTGGCTGCCAAAGCTGCACGTGGTCGTAGAGGTAAGCAGGCTGCTGCCAAAGCACTCGAGGAGGAGGCCAAGGAAAGCGAACCCAAGGTAGCGGCTTCCGAGCTGTTTGTCGGCAATGCTGAGGAGACAGTCAGTGACGCCCCTGTCAAGAAAGGAAGAGGAATTTGTATGTATGAAGCTATACTTACTTGTTTAGCCAGCAGAGCTGTCCATCTTGAAGTTGCAGCGTCCAAGACGGACGCCTGTATCAATGCTCTGTGGGGCTTTATAAGCTGAAGAGGGCAAGTGACTCAACTGGCGTCTGACAACGGTACAAGCTTTGTTGGGGCGAACAGAGAACTGAAGGAAGCTTTCCCAGATAGCAAGGGAAGCCAGCCCCACCACCTGGTTTGTTCGAGCCTCACGACCTCTATGGGAGAAGATGATGGGTGAGGGAATACCTGCCTCTACTTCAAGAGAGGCAAAAGTGGAACAACAGGAAGAGGAGTTCGAAGGATGGAGATATTGTGGCCATCATGGATGCTTCGGCTACTCGTGGTTCTTGGCCACTCGCCAGAGTACTTGAAGTTTTAAGCAAGGCCTAGTACGTTCTGGGAAGTTGCAGACGAAATCTAATCATTGAAAGACCTGTGACCAAACTTTGTTTAGTGTATGGGGTATAACTGTGAAGGTATCAGCTTGATTATGTCATGGTATTTTGCAACATTTCGGTTCCTTTTGTTTCATTTGTTTGAATTGTTGTGTCTGTTGGCCATCAACAATTAGGGGCCAGTGTGTGTAAGAGCCAAATGCAGCTTTGTATCCAGGTTCACATTCCTTTGTCTACCACTGGGTGACGCATGTCTCAGGTATAAAGGTAGCAAATACAATGTTGTTGGCAGGTGTTTGACCCGGAAACACTGATGGAAACTGCTATGGGCAATGTGCTGTTTTTGGAATAAATGGACAACTTATGGATTTCAACGTCAACATTTGTCTACGTGCGTTTGTTTAGCTCAGGACAATCAAGTGAGCCTAGTACTCGTAGCATCTAGCGCGTCAGCCAAGCCTTCCCCGGGCTCAGGCACCTCAGTAGTTCGGTATTGGGCCGAACTCCTTTAGCACAAGCTACTGATACACATAGGAGTGTCAGGTGGTCAACAAGTCCACTTTCATCAAAAGTGACACAGTCTCTCAGTGCGCCTGTACAAACGTGCAAAATGGGCCTAAGATGAGAGATATTTTTAGGAAACAATTCATGACTGTAGAACAAACCTGTTTTTAAGAGCCATTTGTCGTAAAGATAATGCCAGTGCTCTGTGTTATGACAGATAATAAGTGTGTGTAGTTTACAGAGTAAAAACAAGGTACTAGCCCAGTGCACTACTGCAGGGCAGTAGGTTTCATTTCCTAATGGTTATAAAAACGCTACGCTCCTTGCATTGTGCGTAGATACTGTAAGGGTAAAACAGCCTTGGCCATGCAAATACATGTGTGTGTGTGTGTGTGTGTGTGTGTGTGTATGTGTGTAGATGATTCTGTGGTGTGTGTAGATGATTCTGTGGTGTGTGTGTGTGTGTGTGTGTGTGTGTGTGTAGATGATTCTGTGGTGTGTGTAGATGATTCTGTGGTGTGTGTAGATGATTCTGTGGTGTGTGTGTGTGTGTGTGTGTGTGTGTGTGTGTGTGTGTCCGAGAGGGCACTCACGGCAGCTGAGCTCGTCTGAGCCGTCCTGGCACTGGTTGGTGCCATCGCAGCGCTGCCAGGCCGGGATGCAGGCGTGCGGCCGGCTGCAGGAGAACTGGCCTCTGGCGCAGGGCGAGGGGGCAGCTGGGGTCGGCGCAGCCGTCTGCAGCAGGGAGCTGTTGGAGGCTGGAGGCAGCAGACGCACACATAGGAGTGTCAGGTGATCAACATGACCAGCAGAGGGCAGCAGACGCACACATAGGAGTGTCAGGTGATCAACATGACCAGCAGAGGGCAGCAGACGCACACATAGGAGTGTCAGGTGATCAACATGACCAGCAGGGGGCGCTGAAGCCACTGAGCAGGTTAGCAACGAAAAGCCTGATTCTCAAAGATAGGATCAAACCATCAGCCTCAGACCCAGCTAATTATTCTAAAAAGTAATAGAACCCCCCCCCCCCGAATTTCTACACCTGCACAAATACACAAATAAACACAAATAAAAAAAAAACAAATAAATATAAATGAATTACTTTCTTATACATCTCTTAACTGAAAATATGTTTCCTTTCATGTCTGGCCAATAGGTTTGAATTTCACCATATTATGTGAAAACGATGCTGCATTTAGCGCAGTTTAAACTGCCAGTTGTTCTGTCAATCTGTGTGCAAGTAGGGGGTAGTGTTGTTGTTGGCGTTGTTGTTGGCGTTGTTGTTGTTGTTGGATGGCTCGTGTACCTGTGGGGCAGCCGGCCTCGTCGCTGCCGTCTGGGCAGTCGCTGTAGCCGTCACACACCCAGCTGTCGATGATGCAGGCGCCTGAGCCACAGTGGAAGCGGTTGGGAGCGCAGGAGGAGGGGCCTGGGGCAGGGGTGTGGGCGGAGCCTCCGTCTGGGGACGCAGAGAGAGTTTAGAACACACACACACACACACACAGGCATACATACACACACACACACACACACACACACACACACACACACACACACACACGGGCATACATACACACACACACACACACACACACACACACACACACACACACAGGCATACATACACACACACACACACACACAGGCATACATACACAGACACACACACAGGCACACACACACACTGGCATACATACACAGACACACACACAGGCACACATACACACTGGCATACATACACACTGGCATACATACACAGACACACACACACACACACTCACTCACTGGCATACATACACACACACACACACACACACACACACACACAGACACACACACTCACACAGGCATTAGGCATACATACACAACAATATGTCTGCATATACATCATTCATACAACAGGTGAAGTTCAAGGTGTTTTACAGGTAGACAACAGAAAACTGATACATTATGTACTTTTTGACAGTCCGGGTCTATGACTGAAGTATTTGTTGAAATGCCAAACGCCACATGACAAAGAATAAACTAATCGTTCAAGCCACAAGCAACTGCCATCGAGTGAACCACTGGCCAGCCATGCGGTCGCAGCCTGAAGGGCCATCAACACCAGGAACGATAATTGTAGCGATAACGGCAAAACCACAGTTTTAAATGTTGCTCTAGTAGTTAATATGAATGACGACGTCCACACCGCATACAAGAATGATAATGAAATGAATATCGATATTGTTGGGGATCACTTTCAGAGTGAACTCAAGAACGAACGATAGATAGATAGATAGATAGATAGATAGATAGAGATAACACTTTACTTGACGGGTGAGTTCATACCACATTCATACCAGCTGTCATAAACTGCACATAAAGCATTCATGACTATTTTCATTCATACTAAACCTTTCATGAATGTGGAAGACAGAAAGACGAGAACTTGTCAAAATAAAAGTCCAAAGTAGCAAAGCAGCATTGCCGTTTTTGGTCCAAACCTCTTACCTGATCATGTCACATCTGAGTCAATGGGCTATTCCCCAAAAAAACAGAACATGGTCAAGCAAATAATTGTTGTTTCATAAAAATGTATTTGTTTTATGATGTAACCTTTGCAGATGATTTCTCATCTTTTGCTACTGGGAATGTCCAACCGTTCTAGGTTACACAAATACGGGTCAGCTAAATGTAGGCTAGTTTACATCCCAGTGTTAATGAATACTTCACAACTTGTATAGTAAAGTGACATTCGATGTAGACTTCATAAGATATTCCTGAAATATTTACAAAGGCTGGAGAGATTAAATTAATGGTATTCAGGTTACACAAATACGATGTTGGACTTTTATTTTGACAAGTTGTCGTCATTCTGTCTTCCACATTCATGAAACGTTTGGTATGAATGTTGAGTCATGAAACAGTCATGAATGCTTTATGTGCAGTTTATGACAGCTGCTATGAATGTGTTATGAACTCACCCGTCAAGTAAAGTGTTACCTAGATAGATAGATAGATAGATAGATAGATAGATAGATAGATACTTCAAGAAAAAAATAAAGATAAAAAGCTGACAGCCAATCAGAATCCATTGTTTTTTAGACACATTCTTCAACATGTCTTCAACAAATCTTCATTTGGTCATTGGTCAGTGCTCATATCGTATAATAATGCTCATATCGTTGTAATTACAGTTATCGTTGACGGTGTCGTGAGCGGCCCTTAACTCTTTTGTCTTTGAGATAGCGAGCGGCTGACGTCTGACCTGTGCACTGAGCCTCATCTGACCAGTCCCCGCAGTCGTTCTCTCCGTCGCACTTCCACCAGCTGGGCACGCAGCGTCCGTTCTTACACTCATACTGGAAGTAGCGTGAGCAGCCGGGCGAGTCTGTGGACGATGCTGGGTAAACAGAGAGGAGCGTGTATTAACACGAGGAATTCTATTACATATTATATAGAACGTATATACACAACGTATATACATAACGTTTCTTGGCGTTTTAAGCCCCCAACGTTGTCTTCAAGGCAGAGCTGCCTGGAAGGCGCTAGGGTCAGGCATGGGTTAAGGTTAGGTGCCTTTAAGTCAACGGTGGCAGCGCTGCCTGGAAGACGAGGTTTGGGGCTTAAAACACCAATGAGCTAACATAACATAACAATAACAGCCCGGCGTCTCCATGGAGACGACTGGGTAAACACAGAGAGGAGCATGTCTTTACCTGAGGAATTCTATTCAATATTACATATGACATAGCATAGCTTAGCATAGCATAATATATTAACAGCCAGGCGTCCTTGTGGATACGACTGGGTGAACGCAGAGAGGAGCGTAGCTTTACCAGAGTCAGACAGTCAAAGGAACCCCGCACACTGACATCATTTACTGATTTTGATCTTAAGAGCCAATTACTGAACCTCTTCACTCTTAACAAGAAAATGAGAAGATGATTCCTGAAGATGATGACTTTTATACTTTCATGTTCCTGCAACCCACCAGCATCTGGCAACGTGAAGTGGCTGGGCACCAGGATTTCACCTAAAGCTCATTAAAACCAGCACATCATATCTCTTTATGCTTAAGCTCATTAAAACCAGCACATCATATCTCTTTATGCTTAAGCTCATTAAAACCAGCACATCATATCTCTTTATGCTTAAGCTCATTAAAACCAGCACATCATATCTCTTTATGTTATGCGTGTCTGGAGTCTTGGCTTTTGAAAGAAAGAAAGACAAACAAAAAAAAAAGACAAAACAAAGTTGCAAAAAAATGTGCTAATACTGTATTATTAGAGAGACATGCGATTGGAGAGGAGGAAGAGGACGAGGAAGATAGAATAACTCAGGGGCATATGGAGCGACAGATGGATGGAGACCGTATGAAAACCATATGAGCATCTCCAAACTCAATCAGTGAAAAATGTCTACATTTCAACTTCTATCAATGTAAAGCCTTTTCAGCTTCAATTCAATTTAAAGACTTTTCAAGTTATATCACTGCAAAACCCTGGGGGGAGCAGACCCCCCCCCCCCCACACACACACACACACTCACCACAGTTGGCCTCATCAGAATAGTCTCCACAGTCGTTCATGCCGTCACACTTCCAGTCCAGACTCACACACCCCCCGTTGGTGCACTGGAAGTTGTACTCATCACACGTCTTCTCAAACTCAGGCTGGTTGGCTGAAAGACAACATATATGTACCAACATCAAACACTGCACAAGAGAACATATATGTACCAACATCACACTGCACAAGAGAACATATATGTACCAACATCACACTGCACAAGACAAGAGAACATATATGTACCAACATCACACTGCACAAGAGAACATATATGTACCAACATCCAGGGCATGAAATTGGCACCCGCCCACACGCCAAATGCGGGTAACTTTTGTGATTGGCGGGTGAAACTGTCAATCTACCTGCCACGTTGGCGGGTAGCCAATAAGACAGCAAAACACTGAGCAAGGAGATGCACTGTCGGGATTGCCGTAGGAAATGTACTTTTTACTCCGCTACATTTTCAATTGCCTTTCGTTACGAAAACAAGTTTATTATTGGAGAAAGTATCTCAAGGGAGAAAAGAGCACCTCTCCCCGGTACACAACGGCGTGGGAGAAAAGAAACAGGGCTTCAGAAAGCATACGTTTCCCCGCGATTATAAAAGTAATGGCTGGCCTATGTAGCCTACTACACAGAAGTAGATGTTCTATATAGCTAACAACTCAGTTAACGCAATGACGTCCTGCCAGTTGCTGCATCTTCTGGTGAGGCTGCCAGAGTGCCAACGAGACTAGAGGTATGACATGACACGGAAACTTCCACATATATTCATTTCTGGCCAGCATCGTTCAACAAGCACATTGGACAAGGAAAGTAGGCCTACAACTTAATTTACAAGCAAAGCAAAGGCACTGGAAATCGAGCATACAAGTTAGAAAAAGCCTAGCATTCATTTATGTAGCCTCAATGTTGCAGGACATGACATGAAACGGTCGGCTGAGAAAACAGATAGCCTGCTCTGTCGCTCTGGATATGCCTAGGCTATTATAGCCTAAATATAGGTCTACTCATAATATAGCCATTGCTTTTAGGTTAAATTGTCTGTATGGTTAAGTTATAACCAGACTTCTAGCAATGCAAACCAGAAGAATCAGCTGCAATGTATTGGAAGACTGCTTTTCAATCCATAGCCACGTAATGCTTATTCTGGCTATGACAAAGTATATTAAATAAAATATATTTGAATTGGGCTTTTAAAATATGTTTGACTATATGATTAGCCTACAGAGGAGGAGAAAAGCAAATAGGCATAAAGGATACTTGTGTATCCCTTTAAAGGTCCATCAAAAATATAAAAATGTAGGCCTACAAAAAAGTAACTTGTTAGGCCTACTTGAGTAATTTATTAACAAAGTACTTTTTTACTTTTACTTGAGTACTGTAATGTGTATTCTGTACAAGTTCAAGAACCATTCTTATGCATTTTCTGAGTCGTTCACCTTTATTTTGGGCACAAAATAATTTTGGCTGGTAAAAAACCACTGTGGCAGGTGGATTTCAAAATTCACCTGCCACAGTGGCTGGTCGCCAAAAAAGTTAACTTCAGGCCCTGCCAACATCACACTGCAAAAGAGAACATACCAGCCAACATCACACTGCACAAGAGAACATACCAACATACATCAAACACTGCACATCTTTAAAGAGTAATGCACCTTGTAAAGCTTGACTCAGACATTAGTTGGAGTTTAACATAAAATACAAATATTTTTTTTAAGGTGACTCCATCTAGGCTTTACTAGCTTTACCAATAATTCAACCTTAAAAATATATATTTTTTTAATTCAAGTGGTAAAACATGACTGTTTACACTAGCTATCTGAAATATAGGGCTTATCCAGGGCCTGAGTGTAGGCTAGCATGCCTATGAACTATAGGGCTTATCCAGGCCATGTGGGGATGTGTGGGGCGTGAGTGTGATGCAGTGGGACTCACAGCAGCCAGCGTATTCGGGGTCCTCATCAGAGTTGTCCGCACAGTGCCTGATTCCATCACACACAAGGGACTGGAACAGACACTGGGCTCGGTTCTTACAGACAAACTCCATGTAGCGCGTGCACAGAGGGTCTACAGAGAGGGAGGGAGAGAGAGAGAGGGAGGGAGAGAAGAGAGGGAAGAGAGGGAGAGACAAGAACACATCTTCAATTAGTTCAGTGAAATAAGAAGTTGTGCATGCAGACACCATATATGGGCATAATGATTCTACATATGATTTGTCTTCTTCTTCTGTCAGTTTCCTGTTTTAAGAGCAAGAGGGAAGTGCAGCAGCACAGAGGAGTGGACTATGTAGGGCGCAGGGCACTGACCACATTGCTGCTCATCAGCGCCCCCTGGACAGTCCTCTACGCCATCGCAGTGTGCATTGGCGGGCAGACACGTGCCATTGGAGCAAAGGAAGCCATTGCAGCGCTGGCCCTCTGTAGGGAAACAACAGAGCAGTCATTGGCATCACACACACACCCACACACACCCTATGTGTTCTGTCCACAGCACTGTGAAGTACAGGAAGGGAGGGAGGGAGAGAAGAAAGGGGGGAGGGAGGGAGAGAGGAGGGGGGGGGAGGGAGAAAAGAAAGGGGGGAGGAAGGGAGGGAGGGAGGAAGGGGGGGAGGGAGGGAGAGAAGAAAGGGGGGAGGGAGGGAGGGAGGGAGGAAGGGGGGAGGTTGAGACTCACTGCACTGAGAAGGATCCTCGTCCGAGCTGTCCTGGCAGTCGTCGTCCCCGTCACACACCCACTTCTGGGGGATGCAGTGGCCCGTGTGGCACTGGAAGCTGCCACTCTCACATGTGTGGAGGCCCACTGGGGGGAGAGGGAGAGAGAGAAGGGGGGGGGGAGAGAGAGGGAGAGAGGGGGGAGAGAGAGAGAGGGGGAGAGAGGGTGAGAGAGAGGGGGGAGAGAGAGGGGGAGAGAGAGAGAGAGAGAGGGGGGAGAGAGAGAGAGGGGGAGAGAGGGTGAGAGAGAGGGGGGAGAGAGAGAGAGGGGGAGAGAGAGAGAGAGAGGGGGGAGAGAGAGAGAGGGGGAGAGAGAGAGAGAGAGGGGGGGAGAGAGAGAGAGGGGGAGAGAGGGTGAGAGGGAGAGAGAGAGAGAGAGGGTGAGAGAGAGAAAAATAAGGGAAGAGAGAGAGAGAGAAGGGGAGAGAGAGAGAGAAGGGGAGAGAGCAGGGGATAGAGAGAGAGGGTGAGAGAGGGAGAGAGAGAGAGAGAGAGAGAGAGAGAGAGAGAGAGAGGGTGAGAGAGAAAAAAAAGAGAGGGAGAGGGAGAGGAACCAAATGTTTAAATTGCATGCATCCATGTGTTGTATTGCATCATGCAAGCTGGTAGTTCAGTTCAATTCAATTTACAATTAAATGAAAAACAGACATGCTTGACTGACAGGATGCACCCTTGAGTTTAATACATCGACTAGACAGCAGAAGCATCCCAAATCCACTGCTCCGCTCTACAAACACTGAGAGCAGCATATGCTAATATAGCAGGTACGAGGGCCCTTCGCTCCAGTTGGGAGAGAGGGTCAAGTTGAGAGGCGGCTCACACCTGTGCAGTTGACCTCATCTGACCAGTCCCGACAGTCGTTGTCGCCATCACAGCGCCAGGCGTCACGAATGCACACACCTCTCGCACAGGTAAACTCTCCAGGCCCACACTGATGGCTCTCTGTAAGAAAGAAAACAAACAAACACAAACACACACACAAAGTTATGGTCTTCAGTGTGAAACTTTACCACACAAAGTTATGGTCTTCAGTGTGAAACTTTACCACACAAAGTTATGGTCTTCAGTGTGAAACTTTACCACACAAAGTTATGGTCTTCAGTGTGAAACTTTACCACACAAAGTTATGGTCTTCAGTGTGAAACTTTACCACACAAAGTTATGGTCTTCAGTGTGAAACTTTACCACACAAAGTTGGGAATAAGACTTACTGTAGTATGGGGACAGAATTGCAGCATCCCATAATGCCTCTGCTACTGACCTTACTTGCCCCGACAGTGAGCATCACAAGATGCCTTTGTACACACATTATTCAAGTCATGCTGACACACCAATGTAACTAAACAATGTCCGTGCCATGGCAGGTGTTACGGTGTGCACACTGTGCATATGAAGTAGTGCAGTAGTACATGTGTGTATCCTACTCTGCATATGAAGTAGTGCAGTAGTACATGTGTGTATCCTACTCTGCATATGAAGTAGTGCAGTAGTACATGTGTGTATCCTACTCTGCATATGAAGTAGTGCAGTAGTACATGTGTGTATCCTACTCTGCATATGAAGTAGTGCAGTAGTACATGTGTGTATCCTACTCTGCATATGAATTAGTGCAGTAATACATGTGTGTATCCAGGTGTGTGTGGCGACGTACCGCAGTGCTCTTCATCACTGTTGTCCCCACAGTCGTCCTCGTGGTCACACTTGAAGGCCAGAGGGATGCAGGAGCCCGAGGCAGCACAGCGGAACTGCACCGCTGGGTCACAGATGGTAGTGGCTACAGAGAGAGACAGACACAGAGAGAGGCATATGCAGTGTACTGTATGATCTATACTACATTTAGAGGCATACTGTATGATCTATACTACATTTAGAGGCATACTGTATGATCTATACTTTAGAGGCATAGTGTATGATCTATACTACATTTAGAGGCATACTGTATGATCTATACTTTAGAGGCATACTGTATGATCTATACTACATTTAGAGGCATACTGTATGATCTATACTACATTTAGAGGCATACTGTAAGAGGCATACTGTATGATCTATACTACATTTAGAGGCATAGTGTATGATCTATACTACATTTAGAGGCATACTGTATGATCTATACTTTAGAGGCATACTGTATGATCTATACTACATTTAGAGGCATACTGTATGATCTATACTACATTTAGAGGCATACTGTATGATCTATACTTTAGAGGCATAGTGTATGATCTATAATACATTTAGAGGCATACTGTATGATCTATACTTTAGAGGCATACTGTATGATCTATACTACATTTAGAGGCATACTGTATGATCTATACTACATTTAGAGGCATACTGTATGATCTATACTTTAGAGGCATACTGTATGATCTATACTACATTTAGAGGCATAGTGTATGATCTATACTACATTTAGAGGCATACTGTATAATCTATACTTTAGAGGCATAGTGTATGATCTATACTACATTTAGAGGCATACTGTATGATCTATACTTTAGAGGCATACTGTATGATCTATACTACATTTAGAGGCATACTGTATGATCTATACTACATTTAGAGGTATACTGTATGATCTATACTTTAGAGGCATAGTGTATGATCTATACTACATTTAGAGGCATACTGTATGATCTATACTTTAGAGGCATACTGTATGATCTATACTACATTTAGAGGCATACTGTATGATCTATACGAGGCATACTGTATGATCTATACTACATTTAGAGGCATACTGTATGATCTATACTTTAGAGGCATAGTGTATGATCTATACTACATTTAGAGGCATACTATATGATCTATACTTTAGAGGCATACTGTATGATCTATACTACATTTAGAGGCACTACATTTAGAGGCATAGTGTATGATCTATATTATACTGTATTTAGAGGCATAGTGTATGATCTATATTATACTGTATTTAGAGGCATAGTGTATGATCTATATTATACTGTATTTAGAGGCATAGTGTATGATCTATCTATATTTGATTTGATCCTATTTCAACATCAAGCTTCCTTGATGATGATGATGGCTCTGTTCTGTTCTTGTTATTGTCCCTCTCCTCTCCTGTACTATCTATGTGTCTGGCCATGCAATCAATGCATTAGAGAGAGAGAGAGAGAGAGAGAGAGAGAGAGAGGGGGAGAGAGAGAGAGAGAGAGAGAGAGAGAGATGCCAAGGGAGGGAGAGTGTGCTGGTTTGACCAGGTGCGCTGCCCTGCGGTCAGCACTCACGGCAGTCTTGCTCGTCGCTCATGTCTCCACAGTCGTTGTCGCTGTCGCACTTCCAGATGCTGCTGATGCACTTGCCGTTGGAGCAGCGGTACTGGTTGGGCTGACAGGTGTGCTCTACGCCACAACACGCCCAGAGAGGCAGAGGCAGAGAGAAAGACAAAAAGAGAGAGAGAGAGAGAGAGAGGGTAAAAGAGAGAAAGAAAAAGAGAGAGAGAGAGAGAGGGTAAAAGAGAGAAAGAAAAAGAGAGAGAGAGAGAGGGTAAAAGAGAGAAAGAAAAAGAGAGAGAGAGAGAGAGGGTAAAAGAGAGAGAGAGAGAGAGAGAGAGAGAGAGAGAGGGTAAAAGAGAGAAAGGAAAAGAGAGAGAGAGAGAGAGGGTAAAAGAGAGAAAGAAAAAGAGAGAGAGAGAGAGAGAGGGTAAAAGAGAGAAAGGAAAAGAGAGAGAGAGAGAGAGAGGGTAAAAGAGAGAAAGGAAGAGAGAGAGCGAGAGAATGGTTGAGTGTAAACATCAAGGTTTCTCACACAAAAAGACTGCAGCAGCTTAGCCACACACATCCTGATCACTGCATACAGTATAGTTAATGCACTACCCATACAGGAAAAAGTGACACTCAGTTACACACACATCCTGATCACTGCATACAGTATAGTTAATGCACTACCCATACAGGAAAAAGTGACACTCAGTTACACACACATCCCGATCACTGCATACAGTATAGTTAATGCACTACCCATACAGGAAAAAGTGACACTCAGTTACACACACATCCCGATCACTGCATACAGTATAGTTAATGCACTACCCATACAGGAAAAAGTGACACTCAGTTACACACACATCCTGATCACTGCATACAGTATAGTTAATGCACTACCCATACAGGAAAAAGTGACACTCAGTTACTGGGCACTTACTATCAATGCACAGCATAGCATGCAGCAATCATGTATAAGAAAGATCGCCCTTGTTATACTGTAATAGTCAATGTGTGCATCCTTTGGATTCCCTTTCTAGAGTCCAGGGGCCCGTTGCACAAAGCAGAATTAAGACATCCGGGATAAGTTACTGAGCTGCGCTCAATGAATCCAAAACAAGAGCCTACAGGCTTAATTGGTTGCACAACGAGCAAGCCAGGATGAGCAGACACGGATTCATCAAGCCAGGTAAAAAATATCCTGGATAAGTGCACGCTCACGGCTCCCTCAAATTCACCATGGCAACTAGAGCGGCTTCATTGCTTCTTCTACGGTGTGAAGTAGGTAGCAATAGCCTTTCTCACAACAGCAACACCTCTGTTTAGGAGAATATTGCAGCTAGTGCCGCGACCACCACCCGCAAAATAGTTAGGCACTCCCGTGACATCACATTGTCGCATGACAGGTCGGGAATGGCGAGTATGTAAGAGTTAATTAATGATCACAAACGTTTAAATAATGACAGTGGGTCTAGTTATATGTGAAAACAATGTGTAGTGGGCAGTGGAATAACTATTGGTTTCCGTTTGTGGTGACTGCTGACTGAGATAAGGGATGAGATTAAATAGATCCTGGAACTTAGCCTGGTCTGGAGCATGCTAGCTCCACAGAATAAATCGCCATGGTGATTTATACCATAACATATCCTGCTGCCCCCTATCCCGCTTTTGTGCAACTGGATCACGGATAAATTGAGCCAGGATAACCAAGATATCCCGGCTTAATCCCTTATCCTAGTTTTGTGCAATAGGCCCCAGCTCTACACTGTTTGGCACTGTGTTGGGCCCCTATGACAGACAATAATTTCTGAGCCCCTCCGGTAATATATAGTATAGGGCTCTCTGGGGGCCAGTGCTGGGCCCTTAGCATCGTCCCAACTCCCCTGGACGCGGCACGCTGGACTCACCTTGTTTGACGCAGGTGTTGTTGTGGCGCTGGTACCCGTGCGGGCATTGGCACTGGAGCTCGCCGGAGGGCAGGGTGGTGGTGGGGGTGCCCTCGGGGCACACGCAGGCATGGCCCTGCCCAGGCTGGGGCAGGCAGAGCAAGGAGCACGGCTGGTCCACACACGCGTTACTGCCTGAGGAGGCGTCAAGCAGGCAGGACAATGTATTACTCGTTACCTAGATCACTTTTCATTTATCACCATAAAGAAATATGATCTCTCTATCTTAACATTATCACATAATCTTAACAATATCTTTGTAAAGCAAGTGTCAGGTTCAGATTATATATTATTGTGCTTATATAGCTGTAAGCAAAGATTATTCATGGCGGAGCAAGATAGTTTGTCGTAGTTCATGTCCATGGGCGCAAAATGGGGATTGAGTCCTGTCTGCATATAGAGGCGTGTCGTTGACACATGTCCATAGACTGTCTGCATATAGAGGCGTGTCGTTGACACATGTCCATAGACTGTCTGCATATAGAGGCGTGTCGTTGACACATGTCCATAGACTGTCTGCATATAGAGGCGTGTCGTTGACACATGTCCATAGACTTGAATGGAACAGCGTTGATGCCTCTGGTCTGCATAAAGCGTGTGATCCAGGTTCCCCGAAGTGGCTCCTGATGAAATATCTTGCTCAGCCTATGTAGTAAGTCTTTGTAGCAACGCTACGGAGGGGCAAATGTGGTATAATTTTTTGAATAGGTTTCTCATTTCCTGAAATGTTTAGTGTAACTGTGCATATGTGCTCTGAGGATATGGTTCCCTTCATTCTTCTGTGTCCCTGAAGTGTCCCTCTGTGGACATGTCCAGAGAGTGAGAAGACTGTTTGCTGTAGGGTTTTCTTCACCCCAAGGACACAAACATACCTAGGCCCTTAGAAGGTTAACACAAGGACACAAACATACCTAGGCCCTTAGAAGGTTAACACAAGGACACAAACATACCTAGGCCCTTAGAAGGTCAGGGGGTTTTGTAGCATCCTTATTTCCGTTAATACTATTATTGGTTGGATGGATCATTTTTAGATAGATAGATAGATAGATAGATACTTTATTGATCCCCAAGGGGAAATTCAAGAAAGAAGGGGTAAGTATCTTGTGAATTTCCGTGTGTGTGTTTAGGGTATAAGAACCGACTTCACCCATAGATATGTGGGATTGTTACTTGACATTTACTGTGGGTAACATTCTCCCAGTATGGAGAATAAAGCTGCAGTCTCACACGTTTTGACCACGCAGGCCCCAAGTGAAATGACATCAGCACAACCTCTGACCTCTTGTCTTGCCCTTGTAGAAGATCTTGAGGTCCATGACCCCCGTGAGGCTTCCCACCAGGAGCTCACTGTCCGGTGAGCCTGCCTTCGGAGCCTTGAAGATGCCCATCCTGGACCAGTCGTCCCAGTACAGATCATTCTGGAAACAATCACACACACCCACCATTAACTCCCATCAAACACCTCTCCAATACCCCAACACCCACCATTAACTCCCATCTAACACCTCTCCAATACCCCAACACCAGGGATTACTTTTACTAAAGTTTAACAGTTCTAAAGCTTATTTAGCCCTTGAGACAGTAAAAGTGTACAATTACAGCATTGGGCACAGAATCTCTAAGATCATAAGGAACTGCTGAGCTACAGTATCTCTTGCGTGAGTTGCTTTGGGCAGAGCGTGTTAGCACTGGTGCTCTGGCAGTGTGCTGCAGCATGGTGTAGTGTGTGTGGTGCTGTGTAGTGTGTGTGGTGCTGTGTTGTGCTGTGTGGTGTTGTGTGGTGCTGTGAGGTGCTGTGTGGTGTTGTGTGGTGTGGTGTAGTGTGGTGCTGTGTGGTGTAGTGTGGTGTAGTGTGGTGTTGTGTGGTGTAGTGTGGTGCTGTGTGGTGTGTGTGGTGCTGTGTAATGTTGTGTGGTGCTGTGCTGTGTGGTCCTGTGTGGTGCTGTGTGGTCCTGTGTGGTGTGTGATGCTGTGTGGTCCTGTGTGGTGTGTGTGTGGTGTGTGATGCTGTGTGGTCCTGTGTGGTGTGTGTGTGGTGTGTGTGGTGCTGTGTAGTGCTGTGTGGTCCTGTGTGGTGTGTGTAGTGTGTGTGGTGCTGTGTGTGTTCTGGTGATTTGCGCGCGTACCTTGAACACGGCGATGGCGTAGGGGTGAGGAAGGCCCTCCATCAGGACGCTGCGTTGGCCTCCGCTGAAGTCCGCCCTCTCGATGCGATCGCCGTACGCCTCGGTCCAGTAGAGCCAGTGGTCGTCGGCGGTGATCCCGTTGGGCCAGCGCACGCCCTCAGACACGATGCAGGACACGTTGGAGCCGTCCATCCAGCTCCGGTAGACCCCGGCGGCGCGGTCCCCCCAGTCTGTCCAGAACATCAGGCTGAGGACAGACAGACCGGCGTTTAGGGGAGTGGTTCTCAACGGTGTGTCGTTTAGGGCAGTGGTTCTCAACGGTGTGTTGTGATGCGTTTAGGGCAGTGGTTCTCAACGGTGTGTCGTGATGCGTTTAGGGCAGTGGTTCTCGAAGGTGTGCCGTGATTTTGTGGAATTTTGAGGAACCCAATGCTTTTTTATACAGGCTGATCAAATTGACTAAAAGGCTATAAATGCATCCATGACACAGCCTCTTAATTAAAAAGCTCATCATGCATGCATATGCCCATCACTGTGGTCTTAGTACATGAACACTGCATAGAAAAATTATGGGCATTTGAATGACCAGTGCTGTTACAGCCTATAATAATGTGTGTGCATTCTTTACAATCAGTAACCATAAGTCATATAAGTCATAAATATATATACGTATATAAGTATATATGGTCTTTTGATCCCGTGAGGGAAATTTGGTTTCTGCTTTTATCCCAATCCGTGAATTAGTGAAACACACTCAGCACACAGTGAACACAGTGAGGTGAAGCACACACTAATCCCGACGCAGTGAGCTGCCTGCTACAGCGGCGCTCGGGGAGCAGTGAGGGGTTGGGTGCCTTGCTCAAGGGCACTTCAGCCGTTCCTACTGGTCGGGGTTCGAACCGGCTACCCTCCGGTTACAAGTCCGAAGCCCTAACCTGTAGGCCACGACTGCCCCAAGTCGTGTGTGCCTTAGCATTTTGGTTTGACCCTTGGTGTGCGCTGTACTCTTGGTCTAGGTCAAAACTATTAAAAACAGCGTGCAGGGACAGTTTAGTTACCTCAAGCCTCATTTCAACCATGTACTATGTTTTACATTTCACCAGTCAAATTAGGAGTTAAACAAAATAATCATCTGTGCCCTCCATTTAAGCCTTGGTGAAACTAAACGCTTCTATTTATTTCATGGTCCAAGACTAAAGGCACACTCGCTCTGCTGACGATAACTATGCGATAACGTCCACACTATGGCGATAACAATGCGATAACGTCAACACTATGATGATAACTATGCGATAACTATGCAACAACGTCCACACTATGGCGATAACTATGCGATAACTATGCAACAACGTCCACACTATGGCGATAACTATGCGATAACTATGCAACAGCGTCCACACTATGGCGATAACTATGCGATAACTATGCAACAACGTCCACACTATGGCGATAACTATGCGATAACTATGCGATAGATTCAAACACTCCTCTGTTCCTTCTGCTGTCTCCCTTCTAAACGCCAGGAGGAAAAGGTAGTTTACCCACCCCTGACCATGATGTGCACCATGTTATTTTTTATACCATGTGTTTTTATGTAGTTTTTGTAATTTTGTGTGCTTCTACTGCTGTGAAACTAATTGCCCCACTGGGGGACAAATAAAGGCATTACATTACATAAAGTCCACACAGCATACAACGACACGAGGAACAATGCTGTTGAGGGGATCACTTTCAGAGCAATAGAGAGATATAGAAACCAGGCAGGAAAATCAGAATCCATTGAATTTTAGATATCACATTAACGAACATGAAGAATGTTCCCAAGAGACTTTCCTTCTCGCTGGGCAGTGTTGACGTTCCTATCGTTATGGTTACAGTTGTCTTTTTACTGATACCAGTGGTTCTAGGTGTGCACGGTCTTAACACTAGCCGTACCTCTGTCCTGGGAGCACAGCAAGGGCTCTTGGGTGCTCCAGCACGGAGGAGTTGAGCAATGTACGTCTCAGATCTCCATCAGGGTTGGACACCTGTTACACGCACGCGCACGCGCACACACACACACACACACACATACGCACACACACACACACACAAACACAAACACAGAGAGTTGCAGCAACAGGATGTTTGGTGACAATTCAAGCCTGATCAGACACAGCTCAGTTATTACTGTACACAAAGGTTCATCCCAGTGACAGGCTTCTGCTTTCTTCTTCACTGATGCACAATCACTTCATTTGCGCTTTGTTATTTTTCCCCCAGCATATTCTGATAACAAAGACACCAAAGAGGAGATCCCATTAAGCTTTGACAATATCATCAATCTCAAAGACAGCAGGGAGGTTCGATCAACTCACTTCAATCTTTTGCGCACCAGCGTCAACCCAGAAGAGCAGCTGGCTGATGGGGTCAAAGGTCAGTGCCTCCACATTCTGAAGGCCTCTCCGGACGATAACTTCCTGGCCAGAGCTTCCGTTCAGGCACAGCCTCTGCGGACACACCCACACAGTGGCACATATAATGAGGACACACCCATATGCATGATGAGGACACACCCACACAGAGGCACATATAATGAGGACACACCCATATGCATGATGAGGACACACCCACATACAGTAGAAGGATGTTTGTGTGTCTGTGTCAAGTCAAGTCAAGTGTGTGTGTGTGTGTGTGTGTGTGTGTGTGTTTAAGTGGCAGAAAAATAATATTTACAAGGAACTTTAACTGTGTTAAATGGAGCTGATACAACAGTCAGTCTTAAACAAACAAGCTTACAAAAGCAAAGAACCGGTCTGGGCACCATTTGTTGGCCTACGCCCCATTCCTATGCTATGTGGGTGTCACTCACACCTCAGCTGGCGACCCTAACCCAGGTGTCTGACTGGAGTGTGAACCTTTGCTTTGTCTAAAGATGACCATTTGGGGGGGGGGGGTAGAGTAGCCCAACCTGTATAATATCAGAGTAGCCCAACCTGTATAATATCCAAAGAGATGTCGGCCCAGTAGACGCAGTTCCGCTCGTAGTCGAAGTCCAGCGCCACAGCCTCGCGGAGGCCGGACAGGGGCAGCCGCTGGTCGGTTCCGGTGGCCAGGTCGTACCGGTGGATGGAGCTCCGCACCGCGTACAGGACGAACTCGTTACTCTCTGAGGGAGGAGCCAGAACACGTCAGCTCCATCACACACACACCATTGAGTAGTAATGGAGTTCAGCTCCATCCACAAACACACACTGCATTGAGTAGTAATGGAGTTCAGCTCCAGCACACACACACACCATTGAGTAGTAATGGAGTTCAGCTCCATCCACACACACACACTGCATTGAGTAGTAATGGAGTTCAGCTCCATCACACACACACCATTGAGTAGTAATGGAGTTCAGCTCCATCCACACACACACACCATTGAGTGGTAATGGAGTTCAGCTCCATCCACACACACACACCATTGAGTGGTAATGGAGTTCAGCTCCATCCATACACACACACCATTGAGTAGTAATGGAGTTCAGCTCCATCACACACACACCATTGAGTAGTAATGGAGTTCAGCTCCATCACACACACCATCGAGTGGTAATGGAGTTCAGCTCCATCACACACACCATCGAGTAGTAATGGAGTTCAGCGATTAAAGGCCAAATGACAATAAGTGATGTGAAATGTTGTGTCAGACAGTTAAAATAATTTCAACTTTTGAGGCGACAGGTGATAAATGTATATGTATACAACTCGGGTTGTTGTCAGATTGTGTGTGATTCCATATGAATTGCATGAGTGCTGTTGGATGCCTGCTGGAACTGTTCACCACAGTGGGACCTCATGTTTGTTCTTCTTGAAAGCACAGGTGCTCTCAGGTGCCTGATTAGTGATGTGCACATGTGATGAAAGGTCAAAGGTCAGGCTTGGACTTTACAGTCTCTGCAGCTGTGGAGGGTGCTGTGGAGTGTCGTGCGTCAATAAATGTATATATATATATAAATAAATGTATATGTTCTGGCCTCCAGAATGACGCACGACACTCCACAGCACCCTCCACAGCTGCAGAGACTCCTCAGTAAAGTCCTCGCCTGACCTTTGACCTTTCATCACATGTGCACATCACTAATCAGGCACCTGAGAGCACCTGTGCTTTCAAGAAGAACAAACATGAGGTCCCACTGTGGTGAACAGTTCCATCAGGCATCCAACAGCACTCATGCAATTCATATGGAATCACACACAATCTGACAACAACCCGAGTGAAATCATGATTCAAAAAGATTTGTTGGTGTATTATCAAAGCCATGGAAGGAATTACCCCAAATTTCACACTTTTACCAAGAGGCTTTAAAATAATTGGGGAGGGTATTTGCTGATTAATGGTTAAACCTCTGTGTTGTAGACATGACGTCCCAGAAGTAATTTAGGGCGAAACAACTATTAATTTAATATTCATCATTGTTTTTCATGCAATATTCAGCATAGTTCAACATTGTCGTTCCAAATTCCACTCAATGAACCATTGCACGCAGTTGCTAATCAGCAGACAGGCATAATCTGGATTAAACAGTCACGATTCATAACTTTGGGCTGTTTTTTGATCAAACTTGCATACATACTTTGTTAGAAAATTTCCAAATCACAGAGCCTGTTCCTAGGACACAAAAGACAGTCTTACAATCGCTACTGTGCTTAGAAATGTATCTAATAAAATCTTCCCACACTGCTCGATCCTTTAAATGTTGTTCCAATTTTGCCCTTGCAATTGGCAATGACTAATACACTTCATTCTCCCTCCAACTGAAGTTGGTGTGTGGTGAGCGTTCTAGCGCAAAATGGCTGCCGTGCATCACAGTGCTACACATGGTGATAGTGGTGATGGTGATAGTGTGATGATAGTGGTGGTGATGGTGATAGTGATGGGACCGGTTGAAGTGAGGTTCCTCAATGTAAAGCGCTCCGGGCACCTAGATAAAACGCTATATAAATGTAATGTTTGTTGCTAGCTCTTCTCAGGCACAGAGAAAGGAACTGACCTCCTACTGGACAGGGGAGCATCTCTCCGTCCAGTCGCTCCTCCACGTCTCCGCCACTGCAGCTGTCTCCTGACACCTTCCTGTACCTGAGACAGGAAGCACACCAGAGGTCACACCAGAGGTCACACCAGAGGTCACACTAGAGGTCACTTATCCCCAAAGGCAGTCAACAGCAGTTTTGGTGCACAGATGATGGGGTCTAAAACACTGCGGGCTGGCTCCCCGTACATGCACTGAGTCTAGTCCTTGACTAAAAGAGAACTTAATTGGGGATTTCCATTTAAACAAAAAGGTGTTAAGTCTTAGACTAGGCTTAATCCATGTCTGTGGAACTGGTCCTCTGAAGTCCTTGGTGGCATCACAGACTGCCCTGAACAGTAACCAAAAGGATTTCACTGCCCCAGGTTCTAGAGCTTTTACATTTTTTAATGTCATTTAATGTCACCCCACGCATCCAATCACGTCGTCGCATCATGGCCTGTTACATCAGGGGACAAAAGAGGCGTGTTGGCTCAGCAGCAGCTCCCGGGTCAGAGGCAGGATGTGCTAGCGTGACAGACAGTGCTGCTTTTGGGCAGTTCTGCAGTGAAAGTATTTCCAGTGGTTAAGTCACAACCTGCATTTTCACTATCACAGTCCGACACAAGACGATGCTGTTCCCAAAATAACCCTCTACCCCCCCCCCCCACCCCACCCAGCCCACAGCACAATGGCATCATTCATGTGTAATTGGCTCCAGATACAAAGCATGTGACAGACCCAAGAACAAAGCTCCTTCCTAATCAAATGACCAACGAACACAAATGACATGTGACGACCACGTGCTGCCATATAAGAAGAACGGTAACAGGACTGCAGAACATGATTGGTCACTGCTTGTCAATAATGATGTCATCGCGGGTCAGAGGTTATTGTTGTGAATTAACTCCATGAACCGAATGAATGAATGAATGTATTCTGCGTCTCAAATTTCTAGTATTATAAGAGTTGGCTCCAAAGAAAGCAGTCTTGAGCAGCAAACAGCCACCCAGCTTAGCACAGCTTTGCCGTAATACGGCTTTATTCTCAGATCCCTAACACTTAGCGTGCTACTAAGAGGTCTGATATCCCGCTAAATGTGACTGAAGAGTGTGTGTGTGTGTGTGTGTGTGTTATTTCTCTTCCTACTCAGCGTCTCAGGTCTGTGTGAGGCTTTCGCTCCTCCACGCCACCCTGGCCCGGCTCCTTACCCGCGGCTGCGGCGGTACATGGTGCCCACGGGGCATGGCACCGGAGGGGCGTACAGGTTGCCCAGGAACTCCGGGTCGGGCACACACACCTCCAGGGACAGGTCCTCGCTCAGCTTGAAGCCGTAGTCGCTGGGAGGGGGGACACCGTGAGAAAACACACGTCACTAGACACAACAGCTTTACACAACGCCAACCGTATGGAATTACTAAGCTGGCCGAGCGCAGTGCAGTGACCAGGCCGGCGAGGTCACCTTCTAGAACATGTGGGACTTCAGAACTCATGAACCAGTAAACAGATTTGTCAGTCATATGCAGAGAGCACACCAGGACACTCAAATCATTCACACAGAAGTTACTGTATGTTGTCATGGTAACTTGAAGTGGACATCAGCGGAAGTGAGCCGTGCGTAACGCACCACTCGTAGTCCTGCCGCGTGCAGGAGCAGTTGGACAGCGTGACGGGCCGGTCGAAGTCCTCGCCATTGAAACAGGTGGCGTGAGGTGTGCGGCGCTTGAAGACCATCTCTCGGCCCAAGAGGCAGCCGTTGCCCAGCTCATCAGAGGGTGACCAGCTCTTATAGTCCCCCTCAGAACATGGCACGCCTACACACACACACACACACACACACACACACACACACACACACACACACACGTATCACAATGTGCCCGCAGACACACACACACACATATATACACGTACATGTATCACAATGTGCTCGCACGCACACACACACACACACACACACACACACCTCCATCCATCCATCAATCAATCGTGATCATCAATCATCATCTAACAATATAAAAATGCTGGACCTTTATGAATAAACAGATAACATCAATATCGGGTGGGTGCACTCTAAAAGCGTGGTCTTCTTGTGTATAGATATAATAAAGAGTTTTGGTTTCCTACCACAAAAATATTCTCCTCCCATATGCCTCATCCGACAGAGTTGAGCACCATGGTGTCTGTGTAGATTGAGGCCTAAGATAGGTCTAATGCACTTATGCATCTTAATCTAAATCATCTGCACACTGTGTTTTCCTCATTTTCCTGCTTGCTTATCAGGAACCACCGAGGAACTGAAGTGTTGCACTGAAGACGCCCCTCCACAATTCTTTAATAAGATTGTTTTTCCAAACGGTTCTCAAGGGATCAATGTTCTCCAACAGAGTGAACAACTTTCTTATCGCGTCCATGCAGACTGGCCTTATTCACAGCACTGACACCTGAGGCTGCATTCAGATCATCCGTTCTCTCACGACGTAGTGAATAACCACCTTATAAAGTAGCTACTCACTGTATAGAGCACTATGTATGTCCTTCTTTGTAGTGCACTATGCACTATGTAGTAGTATGTAGAGGAATACACACTATGAGTACTATGTAGTATGCAATATGAGTGCTGTGTAGTGCACTATGCAATAGTATGTAGAGGAATACACACTATGAGTACTATATGCAATATGAGTGCTGTGTAGTGCACTATGTAGTAGTATGTAGAGGAATACACACTATGAGCACTATGTAGTATGCAATATGAGTGCTGTGTAGTGCACTATGCAATAGTATGTAGAGGAATACACACTATGAGTACTATATGCAATATGAGTGCTGTGTAGTGCACTATGTAGTAGTATGTAGAGGAATACACACTATGAGCACTATGTAGTATGCAATATGAGTGCTGTGTAGTGCACTATGCAGTAGTGTGTAGTGTTATGAGTACTATGTGCACTATCGCTACGCACTATGAGTACTATGTGTGCACTATGCAATATGAGTGCTGTGTGTGTAGTGCACTATGCAATATGAGTGCTGTGTAGTGCACTATGTAGTAGTATGTAGAGGAATACACACTATGAGTACTATGTAGTATGCAATATGAGTGCTGTGTAGTGCACTATGCAGTAGTGTGTAGTGCACTACACATTATGAGTACTATGTGCACTATCGCTACGCACTATGAGTACTATGTGTGCACTATGCAATATGAGTGCTGTGTGTGTAGTGCACTACGCACAATGTAGTAGTATGTAGAGCACTATACACTATGAGTGGGCGTTCTAAATATCAACCATGTCTGCTGATGAAAGTCTCAGCTGCTCTCTAACCGAGCACATCACTGAACTCCCTTACATACTCCTAGTCTTAAACGCCCCACCTATAGCACTCCTAGTCCTAAACCTCCTACCTATGGCACTCCTAGTCCTAAACCCCCCACCTATAGCACTCCTAGTCCTAAACCTCCTACCTATGGCACTCCTGGTCCTAAACCTCCTACCTATGGCACTCCTAGTCCTAAACCCCCCACCTATAGCACTCCTAGTCCTAAACCTCCTACCTATAGCACTAGGAATGAACATCTCTCCTGTGTGTGTGGGATTAGTCCTAAATGAGTTTCAGCTGCGGTCTCACCGAGCACATCGCTGGCGTTGAGCTGCAGGATGAGCCAGCTGTGCTTCTGGTCGGCGTAGGAACCGAAGATGGTGAAGATGGTGCTCTTCTCGCCTGGCTCCGTCAGCAGCTGGTACACATACACCTCCCGCTTGGAGAACTGGAAGTCCGTCCACGTTTCACCCTCGTTGGTGCTGAACCTAACAAACAAACAAACAAACACACAAAGAAATCAGAAATGAGTTATGAGGATTTATGAGATAACCTAATTATAATGCCAGAACAAACAATTACATGATTCAACATTAAGAACACAGCAACCTAAGGTCATTTATTTTTTATATTTTGAGCCAAGGTGCTTTAGTTCAGTATAATCACCAAGCTGCAAGTGCTGTGTAATATCCAAATGTAATCCAAATGTGTAATTCATGTTGACTTATGTTTATCATTAGATTGTAGGTCAATTAGATAAGCTATCCTGTCCTCAAGTCCTCAAGTCCTCAAGTATGGATAATGGTGTCTGTTCCAATCCTCATGTCATCATCTTGTCACTACTGATTGGGTGCCCCTCCTATGACGCCAGCGCCAGC
>NW_027468650.1:3060737-3138237 GCF_046254945.1 Alosa pseudoharengus | reverse complement strand
CCCTGGGGAGGCGAGAAATGGACCGTGTAAGGAGCGACGACACCCCAAACAAAACATTTCCACAGGAACAGCCATGAACTACAGCATATCAGCATATCTCGCTATTCAAATATTTACACGCCAAGCCTCAAATATCCGTCTTTCCAAACGGACACCGCAACTTATGGGAAGGCCGCCGTTTATTTATCACCCATGTGAGAACAGACTACACAGCAGACTAAACTAGACTACTGCACAATTTAAGAAAGATCTAAAAAAGATCCGAGAGAGTGCTTAAAGTGGATCATTTGGCATAAGCGTCCTGTTAAACAGGGCTCTCTCCACAACTACCTACCATTACACCACACTTGCGCTAAGGAAGTGAGCCAGAGACAATCATTTATTCATCAGCAGCAGAGCTGCTAACACAGACTGCTAAAGCCTCCAGCGTTTGGGAACAGCCCGTGGAGACACACTTTCCACTTCAGTTTTCCACTCCGAGCCGCTCGCGCTTCCTCCACAGCGACCATTTATACGATCTTCCAAACCAGCAAAGTGGAGACAAATGTGTCAGATTCCACTCCAACATACCAGGGCTATGACGGCTCTGCTCACTAGCAAAGCCCTCGTATAATAGGATGAGCTCTTAATAATGACTTTTGTTTTTTAATAAAGGTAGGCGCACTGGTGGAAATTTACCACAGAGTAGGGGGCGAACAGGAATATTTATCTCATCCTCAGAGGCGCGTTCAAATTCGGCCAAAAGTAGGGAACATTCACGGCGAATATGTTTTCTCTGAATAGTTAAATTTGAACAATTAGGTGTAAACATTACATTGTAACAGTAACACTTCATCCAGCTCACGTCCAGCTTCACTGTATGTTCGGGGAGAACTACTTCCTCAAACTGATCGTGAGTGTTCGCAAACGTTTAGGGAGAACTCAAGGCAAACTCATAAAACAGTTTGCAAATTTGAATACAGCTCAGAGTTTGCCCAGATGAGCGCCTCACCTGCGGAGAGGATCCCACACCCAGTTGCAGCCACGTGCGGCAGCATGCTATTTCAAAGCCTTCCATCTCAAATCGACAGCAAATCAGTTCCAGGTTTCTGTTGGTGCTATTTCATACAACTTGGTGTTGTGTGATGCAAATTGTTCTCCACAACTGGACTAATGATTTTGTGGATCCTTAATAGGGATGTGTGGCAATGCCCCCTCCATTTAGCACACGCAGCAGATATTCAGTGAAGACACGTGGACCTAAAATCTGCCAGAAGATTCCAGAAAGATTTCTGGAACAAATAAGTCTTCAGCATGTACCTGACAAGGACACCCCAGTGCACATCTGAGCTAGGACTGTATATTAGTTTAGATGGGCATGTGTACTACATGTGTGTGATCATACACACACACACACATCAAATGTGCATCTGAGCACAGGCCACCCACGAGTGTGGAGATATGTAATCGCATGTTGACTCAAATTCACAAACAAGAGAATCATGGACCCAGAGCACTCATGCTCCTCTCTTACACAAAAACCAACACCAACGTGGAACTGAGCTGCAGATTTAAGATTTAAGGGTTTGAAATGGCATGCCTAAGTGTCTAGGCATGATCTGCTTGTCAGTTGGGGGGTTATTCTGAACAAACTCTATGACACTCTGTTATTAGACTACTAGATGCCCTAGACCAGTGGTTCTCAACCTTTTTTCAGTGATGTACTCCCTGCGAATTATTTTTTCAGCCAAGTACCCCCTAACCGCTACGCTTCAACCACGACTCCATCGTTTGAGTTTTGACAGTGATTGACAGGTGATGGCGGGTGGCATGTGACAGGTTGGGTCGAACCATCCTGGGTTTTTAAAATAATGAAATTGAATAGCCTACTGAAATATAAAATTAATTTTATGAACTTATATTTTCCTGAAATATTTATTAAATAATTGTTTTTAAAGTATTTTTGCATGGATTCTACTTTTTAAATATTTGTATATTTTAAAATCTCACATACCCCCTGGAGTGCCTTCATGTACCCCCAGGGGTACGCGAACCCCCATTTGAGAACCACTGCCCTAGAGCACTAGGGCAGCCGTGGCCTACTGGTTAGCCCTTCGGACTTGTAACCGGAGGGTTGCAGGTTCGAACCCCGACCAGTAGGAACTGCTGAAGTGCCCTTGAGCAAGGCACCTTACCCCTCACTGCTCCCAGAGTGCCGCTGTAGCAGGCAGCTCACTGCGTCGGGATTAGTGTGTGCTTCACCTCACTGTGTGTTCACTGAGTGCTAAGTGTTTCACTAATTCACGGATTGGGATAAATGCAGAGACCAAATTTCCCTCACGGGATCAAAAGAGTATATATACTTATACTTATACTTAGATGTTATGTTACTTATACTAAACTTATACTAGACACTTATGCAGTATGGCTAGTTATGCAGACCGTATGCTTCCAATGCTGGCTATTTCTGGGTCTTGATGCACGTTAGGAGATACAGTAGCAGACTATAACACACTGCTGTGTTTAGTTCCTCAGAGAAACAGGAGAACTGGAACAGCCTCCACATGAGGAGGAGCACCAAAATAAGCTCAGCTTCACACATCTTCATCACCGGATGGGCCATAAAGAAACAGCAGGGAGGCTGTGAGCACTCAGACAACGACCACAAACACACACCAAACGACAAACACACACGCACACAAACACACACGCACACAAACACACACGCACACACGCACACAAACACACACGCACACAAACACACACGCACACAAACACACACGCACACAAACACACACGCACACAAACACACACGCACACAAACACACAAACACACACCGAAGGACAAACACACACGCACACAAACACACATGCACACACACACACCGAACGACAAACACACACACACACACACACACACGCACACAAACACACATGCACACACACACACCAAACGACAAACACACACGCACACAAACACACACGCACACACACACACACGCACACAAACACACACCGAAAGACAAACACACACGCACACAAACACACAAACACACACCGAAGGACAAACACACACGCACACAAACACACACGCACACAAACACACACGCACACAAACACACACGCACACAAACACACACCGAAGGACAAACACACACGCACACAAACACACACGCACACACACACACACGCACACAAACACACACGGAACGACAAACACACACGCACACAAACGCACACAAACACACACGCACACAAACACACACAAACACACACGCACACAAACACACACGCACACAAACACACACGCACACCGAACGACAAACACACACGCACACAAACGCACACAAACACACACGCACACAAACACACACGCACACAAACACACACGCACACCGAACGACAAACACACACGCACACAAACACACACCGAACGACAAACACACACGCACACAAACACACACGCACACAAACGCACACAAACACACACGCACACAAACACACACGCACACAAACACACACCACAAATGAAAGAGGCTCTGGTTAGAGGTGACCACAGAGACAGCACTTCCCCATCACCATGACACCACAAACAACTTTTACATACGCACACACAGAAACACACTGACCCACTCACAAACACACACATGTGCACACTCTTGCACTCTCTCTCTCTCTCTTACACACACACACACACGCGCACACACACACATACATACGCGCACGCACGCACACACACAAAATAAAACATACTTTCACAAAATCTTACCAGAAATAAGATTTCACATGCTCTTGAATTAACACCCATGTTTCGCCAAAGTCATCTGACTTCCACAGCTGAAGGGAAAAAGAGGATAATTCAGTGGACAACAATTTTTTTGTCGACACAGAACACCAGAGTGGGGCCTTCAAAAACAGGAAGGAAAAAGCACACTGTGCAAGATTAGCTGCTGGTTCCTGTTCAACCCAAAGTACCTGTTTATTTGGATGGGAGCTGTCATAGCCTAGGACCAAGCTAGGCCTGGAGCTATGTAGTATCAGGTCAGTGGGCTTGAAGGGGGTGGAGAATCCTTGGATGGTTTTGCAGAAGTCGAATGTGCTCCACAGGTAACTATTGGTGGTGTCCGCAAACAGGTACTAAGAAGAAAAAAGGCAGCAAAAGATTGAAATTCATTTCTGAATAACTAACATGGAATGTGGCAGTGGCAGTGGAATTCTTAATCATTAACTGCAGCTTGCAATGCATCCAAGCTCTTGGGCTTTGGTAAGGCTGCTGCTGCATTTACTCTGCAGATTAAAGTTTTCAGGGGAATTTCCTCGTAGAGGTGTGCAAACAGCAAAGGCTCTTGTAAAAACACCAGGTCTTTAATGCAGACTACAGACAATAGAGCAGGCGTTTCTGCAGAGCACTACTTTCAACATGGCGCGAACCTTCACACCTCTATTTGCTAGTTCCAAGCTTTCTGAGCCAAAGACCTCATCTGAGGGCAACATTAGCGCCCCCCCCCCCCCTCTCTCCCCCTTCATGACGTCTTTGGAAACACTTACCCTTTTGTTATCAGCGGGGCTGTGATAGAACTGGGAGATGACCTGCTTGCTCTGCTCCTTGGCCCCAGTCAGCTGGAACCTCTCAGAGATGGCCATGAAACTCGTCCCGTAGTCATAGGACACGTATACCTACAACGGACAGAGATGGCCATGAAACTCGTCCCGTAGTCATACGACACGTATACCTACAACGTACAGAGGAAACCAAGTCCCAATTCTGAATGGGTTCTTTTTTTTGACACATGAAATGCATTAAATGGGGTGCTTTGCTGATCTCAACATGGCAACACCAGATCAGAGATTCAAGAACACCACCGTTATCTATGGAAGGTGAAGAAACCTGCACATTTCTCACTTCTGATGAATTTCCCTCTTCCATTGAAATTGGTTGAGTTGTTTCTTTAAAAAATAAAAATAAAATAACAATAGAACCATATTTCTGTATTGTCTAAACAGTCAAACAGTCTAAACAGTTAGCTTTGACACCCAACTTTAACATTGTATTAAGGGCCTTAGATCAAACCAAAGGCATATTAAGAATTATATACAGTCTAAACAACTCTCAGCAAAATAGCAAAACACAGCAACTTAATTGAATCATACATGATGAAGCCAAGAACAAAGGCAGCATTATTATCAAACACTACAAAAATACAACATACATACAGCTCATAACCAAATGATTAACTCCTTTATTATTGCAGGTCCATATGGTTAGAGTGGAGGAGATTAGACATTAGCCATAGAGGCCAGGTAGAGGTGAGGGATACTGTACTGACAGATATGCTCTTGCAGTCCATGTGCACTGACTCTCCTTATGGGCCTCCTTGCACATAACATGGCCCAGGGCCATTTGTCCCCAGTGCCACTGAACTGTTCAATGCTTCACTTAAGGGAAGAGGAGAGATAGACTTCTCTGCATAGTCTGTCTGCCTCTTCACCCCCTCCATGTTTGGACACTGTCTGTCCACTTGCCACTTCTTACCACTGTCTTTATGCCTCACTGTTTGCGTGCTATATTAGCACATATACATAACCCCTCCCTCCATGCCACAGCCGAACTGTGGCCACACTTACACCTTTTCTTAATATAGTTAGATATATATAGATATATAGATTTTATTCTTGCACTGTTGCACTTACTCATTTGCACTATCACCATGACACTCATTCACACAGAGCACCTTACCATACCTTACTATGCACAGAGAATCACAGGCTCAGTCCCTGCCTCAGTCATTGCAAGCGCCTCTTGATTGATTAATCACCCACTATGTGGATACTGTTTTTAGAATTGATTTAGATTAAGTGTTAGTTATTATAATTTGTATTTTAGTATATTTTGTATATTCTTTATCTTCTACTGTCCTTATTGCTTAGTTGTGTTTTTTATAATATACACTTTTAATTTCACTAATTACTTTTTCTGCTGTTAGTGAATGTGTGTGTATTGTCTGTATGCTACTGAGACCTGGGGATCAATAAAGTAAGTATCTATCTATCTATCTATCTATCTATCTATCTATCTATCTATCTATCTATCTCTATCTATCTCTATCATACACCAGAGAGGGTTAAAGCGGATCTTTGCATACACCTTCTGCTGCCCTGCACATTGACGCTGCTATTTGAGAGGGGCCCCACCCCACACACTGTTGAATTGTATTCCATTATAGCCTACTGATACTTCTGTTATCTGGAAAAGGGTTAGACCAATTAGCCTATAGCTCCCTTTTAGCTGCAGGCTAACCGGTCTAACCCACTTCCAGTGAATTATGCTAAGCTAGGCTAACGGTGTCAGACTGGGTTATTGCACAGCACACCCAGAGAAAGGATATGTAACCCTTTATTTAACTCTGGGGTGGATGACAAATGAGCTTGTTTCCTTTAAACAGGGCTTAACCTGGAAACGTAAGCCTGGCCAGGGACCAGGGCTACATAATGAGTCACAACAGTTTGCATTTTCTCAGAAATACAGTCTAGTCAATGCAGTGAATATTACACATGAGGCTTGTAGAGTATGGACCCTTTCAAGAGAGTTCCATTATCAGCATCATAGTTGGCCCCACAAGGCTTCCATTTTAACATTCCATATGTTATCTTAATGCAGAGGAAGTAGATTGGGAACCAAATAGAACGTTCAAGCATTGTTTTTGTTTTTATTGTTGAAAGGGTCTAAAGGCACACACAAAAACCTCAATGCCAAAAGTGAATGCCCCAAAGTTTCCCTGTCATCCTACTGACAAAATTATAAGTGTCTACAACTGTGTAAACAGCACAATTTGGAGTATATCTAAATATTTATAGTGGAATCAAGGGGTCAACTGATGCTGCAAGATCCCACAGCCAGATAACTCACACACCATGCTGATGGCTGGGCCTCTTGCAGCAATGTTTGTGCTTGTTGTTGCGGTCATTTTAGTGAGGTTTCCAAGACTTTGTAACTGTCAAGTTCCCAATCTCATTTGCCCAAAGAACTTGCAGTGTCAGTTGGCATGTGTTTTGTGTCCGCAGTTGCTCACCGAGCTTGGCTTGGGGTCCACGGCTCCGACACTGTCTCTGGCCAGGGCCACAATCACGTTGCTCTTCTCGCCGGCCCAGTGCACAACCATCTGGTTATGGGAGTCATTGAGGTTCGCCTGCAGAGACACAAACACAGACACACTGGTGAGGAGGTGGATGGTAAACACACGCGAGCGCGGTCGCCGGGACAGCAGACTGACATCATAAAGTTAATTGCTACTTCCTGTTTCTCATAAAGGCTCCAGGACGCAGGGCAGTGAGTCAGTGAGTCAGGACTCAGCAGCTCCTCCACCAGGGTTCAGGAACACAAAAGTCAGCAGCTGTTAGTTAGCACTGCTAACAGAGGCACAACCCCTCACCAGAGCTCACTTGGCTAAAAAACTAGCCTTCCCTCAGGGACATTGATTGACGTGTTGTTCTGGACATTGATCTGGTCGTGTTATTTATTTTCTGCCTATCTGTTTCATGTGTAAAGGCTGAACACAGTCATCAATGGATGATGCAGCCTTTGTCTACCTGTTCTAACACGTCCTTCCAAAGATGCACTGCTAATCCACAGGCCAGTACAAACTGCAGCACGCAGCTTCTGCCAAAAGGTTTTTTTTTACTCTGACCTGCACAAGGCAACTCCATGAAACGCCTAAAATTTTGATTAGTGTTAAACATAAAACATATTTTACATGTAAATTACATGTGAATATGTAGACATTTTTTTTACATTACATTATTTTAACTTTCATGTATATTTTATTTATTATTTATTTGTAAATAGGCAACTATGGAAAATAGACAAATGGAACAGTCAACAAATATTTATGTTGACGGAAATGCTTAATTTTAGAGATTTGATTATTTATAACTGAAATGTAGCAATGCAAAATGGTAAAAACCAGCCAAGCAAAACCAACCCAGTTCTCAATAACACTTACACAACACATATATTTTACAGTTCTCAATAACACTATTTACACAACACATATTTTCTCAATAACACTATTTACACAACACATATATTTTTTTCTTAACCTACACCACATTTAATGGTCTCCCAGAGTATGCCTCATAGAATGATGTGTTATAAAGACAAATGATAGGAAGACAGAAATCAGCTCCTATATTTGCTTACGGGCTAACCACACCTTTTCCATACAATTGAGAGTGCTGACCGACTTCTAAAATGCAAATGACTGATGAAAACGTTCAGCAAGGACACAGTGCAGTATGGTCAGGCTTGTTAGGGCATGTTGTAACTATTTGCATTGGGCCATTAAGCCAGGCTCTGTGTGCAAGCCTGGCTTCCAATGCAGTGAAGATAAGCGTGTGGTTTGTTTTCACTTGTTTACAGTCACGCTCTCTCTACCTCTCTAATCACGATATGTGTGAACGGTGCTGCGCAGAAGAAATATGGTCAGTATGCGTCATCATAATTTATAGCCTTGGCCAGCTGGGCATTCGGGACCCTGCTGAAAGCGCTGTGCGAAATGGCCCGTCTGGTTGCCAGTCGATGGACTGGACTGGCTCTGGCCTGTCCCCACCCCCACCCCTGAACATGACTGATTTAGACACAACTTGGAACGCCACTCGTCCACTCCAGCTACTACAAGAACGCTGTTGTTTGAGCCCCCTTGGCCTGCAATGCAACAGAATGGCCACAGGAAGTGAGGCCGAGCCGCTAAGCAGTTGAACACAATCTGCCAGCTCTTGAGACATGTGTTTGCCAATTCTCTCTCTCTCTCTCAATTCTCTCTCTCTCTCAATTCTCTCTCTCTCTCTCTCGTGCTCTTAAGGTTTCAGACTTGCCCATTATTCTCCTGAGGCAGTGAGCCTCACCTGTGGTGATGAGCAACGCTCCTCACGATTTGGCCTCAGCTGTGATGCTGAGCCTTCAGCATATGGTCCATTCAACAAACACTCTCAGTTGTGCAGTGAAAACATTTGGTGTCATCAAATAGAACTGCTTACTGTCCCCATGACTGACAATATTTTGGAAGAACTTAATTATTATTATTTATTTTTAAAACCACAATCAATCAACGAGGTTCAAAAAATTATATTTCTGTAAAGTTGGGGGCAACTTATTCAGTGCTGACTATTGCTGTGCAGTTATTTTCTCTACACAACTGCCAGAAGCACTGAGTATTTTGGTAATTAGGTTAGCCTTATTATTACAGATTAAATCAGCCCTTTAAACAGTCTTCCTCAATACACAGCTTTCATTGACATGCATACAAGGCCTTGCTTTTTTTCCAACATCAATGGGATTTTCAATGAAAACTGTCTGTTTTGTAATGGTCTCTAAGAGGCGGAATTTTACTTTCTACAATGTTTCTCTGAAACTGCTTTTTTGACGTTTCCTCATCTAGCACCACATTTCTGAAATTTAAGCAAATTTGAACGAACTCTAGTTACTCCAGGAAATGACTTAGACTGCTTAATCACACAAGAGAATCAAACACCATAACCGGTTGTTGTCATTTTAACAATGCACACAGTAAAGTAAAGTTAGCCAGTGAATGATAATTGACCTAGAAGCCACTTTATATGAGAAAAATAGCCAACAACATTGCAGCATCCCCAACTCACAAAGCGTCGCGGGGGACACGGGGGTCGCCAACACCACAAAAGGAATGAATAACGTTAGCTCATTGCCGTCATGATCACTCAGCCTCCTCCTGAATTACAAAAAAAAACACCGCTTCTATCTTAAGTTCCTATAGTATGTAGATGTCAAAGACTTTTTTTTAAATTTCATTTGGTTTATTTGTTGTGTGATGTTTACGATGTGATACTATCGGCGTGGCAAAATTGTTGTGACAGCGGCAGAATGTAGGCCCACTCAAGAGATTATTATCTGGTTGCAGAATCCAGACCTAGGAATTAACCATGCGAGTGATAGCCCACTCATGATGAAAGCATTGCTAGCTCGTAGCAGGCTTGCGTAAACGACATAAAATATACTAATGTTACTGACCAGTGGAAATAAATTGTGATGGGCATGAAACGAGACGGCTGCTGATCAGCACTTGGCAAAATTCGTTACTGTGTCTGTTTAACTCTGGTCTCCTGACAATCACTATCGTGATAGCGCATCATGAAAAGGTAAACAACCACAAATCAAACACAAGCATAGCTGCTGCTAGAATATCAGTTTCTGAATGGCAACCCATCACGCAGTCTGGGAGAAACAATGTCAAACTTATTCTGTTGGCTAAGCACTGCAGAAAAAACGATTGTGCTGCTATGAGTATAGCCTACACCACCTTTACCTAACCACAGCTTTTAATACGGACTGATCGGAGAGGGAGATAGCTAACATAGCTCCGGTAACGTCATATTACTGAATCTACTGATCACAGGGGCGTGGGAGAAAATCAGACAATCGTTATGAAGGTAACTTCATGACTGCACTGGATACCCTGCAAATCCCTTGTGTAACGTTAAATTCAGGTGAGGTGGTAAATGTAGGCTATATACAGACAAAACGTAATTCCGTCACATTTACAGATGCCCCCTGCCCAAGTCCAGAAGAAACACAGAGAAAAGGCTTTACCCTTCCGTACACCTTCGGCACGGGTGATTCAGCAGCACGGCGGTATCGATGCCTTTGCACTGGAGAGGCTCCTCTGGCTTCCCTCTCGAGACGCACGTCTTGTGTTTGACCCTCCGCGCCCGCTGCTTGAATGTAATCTTCACCCACAGTCACCAAGGAAAAGCCACGATCCTGCGGTAACATAAACGCCTGACTACGAGGGAGGTGCAGCGTGGAAGAAAACAAGCCTGTAAGATAAAATAATAAAAGCTGCAATGTAATTCGAACGGGGGACAGCATCCTAAGCGTTCGCTTTGTCGCCATGTTTGTGTATATTTCTCCCCCAGCGAGGAAGAGCGCCTCACGTGGTTGATGATGATCTCACCAATCTTTCACGTTGGAATGCAGTCATCCAGGTGAAATAGGCCAGTGCATTATATTTGGGGAAATTACGAAATCAATTTAGTCTTTTTTGAGTGAGGCGGCTTCTAAGTTTTCGAAATTGATTATCATGAAATTGACAATTTACCCTTTGAATCTTGTGTTATTTGTTTATGTGTTTATTTGCACTGGGCTAGACACTATACAATAAAATTAAAAACCTACTAACTTCATAATCACAACAAAATGATCTTTTTAAAAAAGATGAACTTAACCAAAGGTCCTGTCTGATAAAGCAGTAGGCCTAGGCCTACAGACTGGCCTTCAGGATGATGACTGGGCAGGGCCAGCTATAGATGTGATGTAGATATCGCTCTAAAGGGCAAAATTACTGACAAATCTGATGGGAGCATTTAGGGCAGGGCAACCCAGAGCAGATTATAGCAGCAGTGCTGGCTTTGAGCACAGGCTGCAGGGCAAATGAAGAAGGGAAACTGCAGACAGAGCATTTCATTGCAATAACGATCAAAGGCAGAAGCAGAAGAAAACTAAGTTCCTCTTCCAAAGAGGAATGCAGCTGTCAGTAACTCATAGCCAATCCTTGTTAGTTAATAAACTGAGTTTCATTTTTTCAGGGACTTGTAAGGGGAAGTTTTTTACATTTTCTTTAATGTGATAATTTCAGTAAAGGATACTGTTGACAGTTTAGGCTAGAGAGAGAGAGAGAGAGAGAGATTCTTTATTCATCCTGAGCAAAATGTAGGCATCCAGTAGCTTATATGACAGACCCATACAACACAAGAAAAACTCACAAGGATGAATAATGTCAAGAGAAGCGAAAAAGAAAAACACACAAAACAAGCTGAGCTACTGTGGCCGCCACATGTGTCAGCATTGGAAGTTAGAAACTAGTAGCATTATAATCAAGAAATTATTATGTTAGCTCCCGAACACTTTTCATATGGCTAATACGGACATGACCTTAATTTGGGCTTGATAATTTTGTGATTTTATTTGACAACTTTCTATTAGAACAAATGACTGCACTGGCTCAGTGGTACATACCGGGCCTCCAGTAGGCCCACATCAGACAATAATTATTTCAGTGATTTAAATTTGAAAATGTCTAACCTGAAGAACTGTTAAAATCCAATTAAACACCAATAAAGGGAACTCTTTTGAACTTGATGCTTTGGAATTGCATTTGATCTCTGCAATGAGCAATGACAATAAAATCACAGCTGTTTTTGCTCAGCAGTTGAAAACAGTTTTCTCAGCTGAAAAAAAAGATAAGAGGGAACATGCATTGCACTTAAACTGAACTACAGAGCATGGTACTGGCAGATACAGTGAGGGTCGATAATCCAGGAATGATGTAATGCTGTGTGAAATGTTGTAATGTAATTTTGTGAGGGGAAAAAATCAGGATACTGCATTACAGTGGTGTGGGTAGCGCAAAATCAACTCTGTACCAGACAATAACAATACATTATGAACTCCTGAAAATGTGTAAGAAAATATAATAGCAATTATAAATAAATAAAGGAATTTTGTTCTGACAAATAAAGCACAAATAATCAAACACCTCTGGTAGGCTCAGTACACCACTCATCAGTGACACTGGGCAAGCAGTAAAACTCATTTATTTCTCTCAACTTCTTTAGCATAATCCTCAAGTTAATCCTTTAACATATGTTCAAAAACACTAGTTAATTTGTTAGTAGAACTGTTACTTAAAGATTGAATTGTGACTGTGAAACCACAATTTAGAGAAAGTAGCCTACTGATGTTCTTTAACATTGTAAGCTACTTTGTAATGTAGCCTACCATAGACTATATAAAACATGTCTATGTAGCCTACATACAGAGTAAGCCTAGGCCCTGTTCATGAATTATACCAGCTATTCCATGAGGTGCATGCTGAGTGAAAAATTCACATGACATTCAGAAAATCATGATCTGTTTTAATTTAACAGCCCACCTCCTTTATCTCTCAGTTTAGTGTCAAAGGTCTGACTCAAATCTCTTTTATGAAACAAAATGCTGAATGCACGTGACCCATTCAGTACACGGGTGTCACGAGCGAGTTCTACGAAGTGCTCTCTAGTCATCTGGCAGGGGAGGGAAAGTTTAGGTTTATGGTACAGGAAATCAGGGAAGAGTATTCACACAGAAAGGCCCGTTTCAGTAAGTTTATCAGGCACCTCTTAGATTGTGTTAAACTAGTGGTAAATGTTTCTTTTAGGCGATGATTTACTTCTATGTATAACACAAATCAGATAAGTAGGCCTAGTGCTAACCGTCCTTCTAACCATCAGGATAATGGCAGCAAAAAGAACCCAGACGTCATGTCACGTTAGCAGAGGTGGGGTTGACAGCAAAATATCCAAACCAAAAACGGTAAAGTGGAATGATATCACGGTGGTATCTTTTTCTAAATGTCTAAAGATTAGCTGGTAATATTTTAGAAATATCAAAATGTCACAGTTACTGTTAACCGATTGTAGACTAACGTTATTTATTTTTGTTTACCTCTATGCTAGTTATCCTAGCCAAACTCAGGAGTTTCTGATGCTAACCTGCCTACTGTGGATAGCCAAATTCTACCTGGCTAGCAAGCTAATCCAAATTTACCTTGTAAATTCGAAAGGAAAAAACATGAATGTAACGTTAAATATCACCATGATGTACATTATCATCCACAGATAGAACAATCTACTGACTCTCCAACGAAGAAGGTTAAAGGTGTGGATATGAATGTTACTCTAAAAAGCCATGAAATCCCACATGGATTGGAAGGGGCAATGTCAGGTAAGTGAATTTTTTACATGGTCAGCATTTGTCACTTATGGACAATCCTGTTTAAGTCATGTGCGATTTAAGTCTGGTCTATGCAACATGCTAAGTGACATTTTGTTTTCCTGAGGAAACAAAACAGGCTGCTGAGATAGCATACAGCCAAATTTTCATTTCAGTGAGTTTAGGCTAGAGGGTTTACTGAAATATGTAAATGTTTGGAAGTGGATCATACTGTTTTAGTTACTATTGAAGTGTGCTTCAAACTGCAGTGTATAATTATCCATAATTAAGACTGATTTGATTTAATTACTATTTTCTGAAGAGCCCAAGCCAGACCATTTTGATAGGCCTACCAATTTTAGTAATGTGATAAAAACAAGTTTGCTTACAGGCTTACATAGCGTCATCATTCTCCTCGTAACTTGTGACTGTGTGTGTGTGTGTGTGTGTGTGCGCGTATCTTTTCTTTCTTTCTTCCTTTGCTATGTAGAAGCAAATAGAAGTCTCAACATGCTCTTCTCAGAATTCACAGAATTGTTAAGGTATGTAAGACTAAAGTTTAGATTTCTGATCTTTTCATCCTGGGCATGTCTTCATGCACCTACTTTGCCACTTTTTAGGCTATTCACTTCTGGACTAAAACTTGTCTCTTTCATAGAGAAAGAGTGTCTGTGGACTCCTCACAAGTGAATGAGTTGGATGACATCCTGATGGAGGCCAGGCGTTTAGAAGCACATCTCAAGAAGAAAAAAGAGCACTTGAGACATTCACTGGCTGTCATCTCTGAAAAATTACAAGGATAAATAATATTCATAAATAATTATAATAAAGGATAAAGAGTTTACCGCATACAGCAATATCATATTTTGTTTGTATGCCCCAGCCCATTTAAATCTGTTTAGCACTCAGAGGGTGCCTCAGGAAACTGTGAAGTATATATTTACAACCTTGTTGAGAGCAGCAAGAATTGTACAGTAGTTTTAGATAGCTTATTTGATATAGCAAAGTGTGGTCTCCATTTGGCTGTGATATGCTTGATGTGAGTGTTTTTTGTTTGTTGTATTTTGTCTTTTTTGTTGTCTATTTAACTCTACCCTGACCCCGAATGTTCTTCTTGAATAATAGTTTTATGACTTAAATAGAGATCTCATGGACAAGTGAAATTGTGTTATTTATTCTAATATTTCTGTAAATAAAAACTAAACTTGACAAAAATATACACCATACTGTAATATTTCTTTATTTATAATACTGTACAAAATAAAAATGTTTATGATACAGAAATATACAATATTTAAATGAAAACAAACTAAAACATTAGGACTATGTGGCCAACCAATACATTACTCTTCTGTCATTCTCCTTCCACATTCCTTCACTCAAACAGCAATCAATCAATCAAACCACTCAAATCATCCATGAAAAGAAAGAATGGATTGTATTTTCAATGAAACTCATTCTGTTCTTTTTAATCTGCTCTCGTTTGCTTGTTGTCTCAAATTTTGTCACAAAGCTTGTCACTTGTGTGTGGGCTGCTATCGTTTTTTTTTTTTAGTTGGTAGCGTTGAAAGTGCCATGGAAGCCATAGGGGATGTTCACAGGCACCTCTGCTCTGCCCAGCTCTTCAAATGACTTGGCATCCAAGGCGAGCAGGAACGTGCCCTTGTCCTGAGGAGAGACAAAGTCATCTTTACAGTTAGATTATTTCTTTTAATTTCAATTTCCATTTGTTTATTTAAAAGATTGTGTTTTACATAATGCATGGAACCAACACTGTAATGTGATTCTCAGATGCCATTGTGTGCACTTTACCTCATTTGGAGTGATGACCACTGACAAAATGACTCCATCGTCTTCCTCTGTTGCATCAGGTGTTGGTACAAACACAGGTTCAGAAGGGTAGAAGCCAGCCTGCTGCCACACCTATGACAAGCAAATTAATCGACTCATCAGTAGACTAACATTAACAAATGAATGTTAACGCTAAACACTTTATACCAAATAAATCCACAGTGAAGATAGTCACAGCTGGTAAAATGTTAGGGGGATCATTCACATTACTTATTAAGTATTTTATTTGGCACTTACTTTCATTTTCTTCCCTTCCAGGTCCATCTTGATGAGGGAATCTCCAACTAGGTGTCGGAAGCCACAGCCGTAGTAGTAGCGGTAAGGACGAGTGTTGCACTTTGCGTAGTTGATCTGTGGGAATTCTAGTCCACCATATTCATGCAGATCATCCCCATGAAGATCTTCATGTGTGCAGTCAACCTTCAGAATAGAAGTGAAACATTTAACCACTCTTCCAAGTTTGAATAACATATCTACTATATAATAGTTTTGGCCATTTAAAAATGAAAACAGTATAATAATTCTGGCCTGTTCTAAAAACAGATAGAAAATCATTGATACTGGCAAAGGTTTGTTATATTGACCTACCCGATTTTTGGCTGTCTTGATAGCTGTAGCTGGGCTGTCTGGTCTTCTGTTCAGGTTTTCTCCACAAGGTGTCTCGTTGTTCACACTCAGGGGCAGAACAAAGCGTCTGGGGAATACTCTGCACATTGTGTTGTACACCTGAGAAAGCCAGAGATCTATTTCAGTGGACATACAATGAAGAACAATACTAATGGAACATTTTAGGTTTGTTCCCATGTTTCTTAAGCTGAGATAATAGAACCTTGTTTTTGTTCTGTGCTCTCAGAAATTCTTATTTACACAACATCTGATATTATTTATGCAACATCTGAAGTTGTGTTTTTGTTTTGGTATATTGTGTGATATATTTTTGTCTGGTATATTATTTAATTATCCTTCAAATTTGCCTAGGGAGCCATAGGCCCACCTATTCCAGAGCTAATTATATGGCTCATTTGCGTGACTTCAAGTTTGATAGCAGGCATTACCTCATCCAGAGCTTCTCCTGACTTGCGCAGGTTCTGGACCATGTAGTTGTTGATGGCCTTGCCGTCATCCGAGCAGCACATGTCCATCACTAAGAGTCCATCCTCCTCAAAGGCATTGATCTGATGGAAGGTGGACAGAGCCTTGGTGTGATACTTGACTTGGCTCAGCTGAAACGAGGAGGAGAGTGAGTGGTGAGATAACTCAGTTCATCTCTATAAGGGGTGAGTCTAAACCGTGTTGGATTGCGATTACTTGGGCTCATACCTTTCCAGTGTGCTTGTTGATCAAATGGAAGATGGTGTCATGTTTAGAATCCCAGTAGACTCCCTCACTGATGCCCTTTCCTCTCAGATTACCCGTGATGATCTTCAGCAAATCCATTTTAATGGGCTGCTCGATAAACACTACGTAGTTCTCAGTCATCGCTGTGTCCAAACAAACAAACCAAAACATCTTTTGATTAATTAAAACATCTTTTGATTAGATTAAAAGCCCTGCTTTGTACAATAATTCACTAAACCAGCTGATTCTAACTCTCCAGGTAGGCAGCAACATCAGCACAAAAATACTATTTCATCGCAAAAAGTTATGATGAAAAACAATGTGGGCTAAGTGGTGTAATGGCCTGTGTTAAGCGCACAGGTAGAACCAATGCATGGTGTTTTAGGTCCTCTATTTGACAGTGACTCACCAAAGCTGTGGTAGTATGAGGGTTTGGACTTATCCACGGACGGGATGGAACAAATGACTCTGGCGCCCTCTAGAGTATCTGATGGAGTAGATTTCTCAGGAGGCACGCAGATAATGTTGTAAAATGCCCCTGGGAAAGGAGGAAAAGAAGAGTAATAATGGCAATGGAAATCATAAGCTTACAAAATGCCTAAACAAAGAAAGACACAAACAATGTAACAGACAAACAAATGCACTAACCTTTAGCGGAGTAGGAGTTCCCCATGTTGTACGTAGTCCCATCAGGATCCATATGTGGATGTGCCGTGGCTCCATTGACAGCAATGAACTTGCTCCAGTCCACCTGTCGGAGTGAATATTTTCACTTTATTAGTCAGATAACTGTTTGCTGATATACCATGAGCAATGTGATGTGCTTTATGTTAGATTGGAGAAGGTTTAACAAGTTAATTAGTCAGGTAACTGTTTGTTGATATACCATGAGCAATGTGATGTGCTTTATGTTAGACTGGAGAAGGTTTAACAAGTTAACCATGAGCAATGTGATGTGCTTTATGTTAGACTGGAGAAGGTTTAACAAGTTAACCATGAGCAATGTGATGTGCTTTATGTTAGACTGGAGAAGGTTTAACAAGTTAACATCGTGGCTCACCTTCTCAGTGGCCTGGAGGGTTTCTGGATTCACTTTGTGCATGAAGTTAGTCTCAGTGCTGACATAGTAATCTCCCTTATACTGGACAAAACTCACACTTGCATTGTCACTGGGCTCTGTAAAACAAAGGAATTGTCCATGGCATTAAATCCTTTAACACTTTTAGCTACTAATAACAAGGTATTCTTCGCTATGCTTACATTATTCAAAAGCCTGCAGTGCAGAATTGTTAGTTTTAAGTGTAAAAAAAGTTTGATATGGAGTCTCACTTGGCATATCGAAGCGTGACAGAAAACGCTGGAAGAAGTTTTTGCAGGGATCCGGCATGGCCACCGTGCCAAACTCGGAAACAACGATGCGGTCGTTCTCTGTGTTGGCCTTGTAGCAGTCGCTGGTGAGAAAGCGACTCTTGTACGTCACCTGACCATTCTCAATCTTAAACTGGTGCAGCAGAGCCATGCCATCAAACCAATGGTTGAAGCTGAAGGAAAAAAAATAGACAAACAAACATTCATTAGACAATAGCTAATACAATCACTGTTTTAATGAGTGAAATGTCACATTTGTAATTGGGTTGAAACTGTTGTGTGTTGTAGGAGCTTTTCCACTTACTTGTTGTTTCCGATTTCAAACTTTCCTGGGCCATTCCTAAGGAAGTTGCCCTTGATCCAGGTTGGAATGGTCCCATGGATGACGGTTTGCATAGGCTCTGGCGTCTCATCGACTGAACACACAATCTTTTCAATACATGGCAAGCCATGCACATCTGTGTAATGTTGATTTTTGCACTTGTGCACCTTAGGGGCTGTGAAGTGAAAATGAAAACAAAGAAAATAAGATTGAAAGCTTGTACAAAAGTATACAAAACTACACCTACAGCACATTCTTATTTTACGGTAATTTACCTCTAAATAAACTGTCTAGACTGTAACCATGAGGTCATAGACATCAGACCTGGCATGTTTTAGATTAAAAAGATTAAAGCTACATCAACAGTATATAAAACTAAACTCTGTGTTGGTAGTAATAAACTTTACTGTCCCATGTGTAAATGACTGCAGTCCCTTCCACCGTATATATGTAGTGTACCCTGTAAACTGACAGCAGTTAGACTTTTTGAGTCACATACTCTAGGCAGCAGGTAGATTATAGCTAACAAATATATCAGCTCAACCGTAGCATAAATGTAATTCCTCGTGTGTATTCCTAGAGTATGTACTCTGCTCATATAATGTGTAGAACGAACAGTACCTTGAGTGATCTCAACTTAAAATGTGTAGAACGAACAGTACCTTGAGTGATCTCAACTTAAAATGTGTAGAACGAACAGTACCTTGAGTGATCTCAACTTTAGTTGGCATCTTGATGGTTTAGTTCGTCTTTCTTTGGAGTTTGAGCAGCTGAGCTGGTTGGTGCAGGCTGTGTGGTTCTCCTGGAGGGAAAGCTGTGTGGTTCTCCTGGAGGGAAAGCTGTGTGTCCTTTTGGGATGCAGGGGACGTCTTTTATAGAGCCGGCAAAGCGTGGGAGTTATGTAATACTGCCCTCTATTGTCGGCTCCTATTGGTCCACAGTGATTTTGCTGATAGATGTGCTTTTGCTGATACTTTCACTACTCTGTATACCTCTAGATTTGTTCTCATATATATATAGGCTATTCAATTTGGATAATTTCTATTAAAAATATTCCTATTTCTTTGTACCTCAGGTAGCGTTGTGTTACAGTTTTTCTCGACCTGCTTGAAGTTCTCTGTTCCCCATCTCTTGCGAATGTGTTTAAACATTTTCATTGGGTTCACACATTTCTCACACCTTTTTTAACAGTTAACACAGATGTCATTCAAAGACCCCAAACTCTATTGGTTTCCCTGAGAGATTCCTTGCATAAGTCTGAATCTCTGATACTGATACACCTGTGTGGAACTCCTTTGCACAATTCTTTAATCAGCAATCATTCATTATCCATAAGAGATACCATGTCTGTTCTGTGTTGCTATTTGCAAGTATAGAGCACATCTAAGGCACTTTTAGAGAAAGTACTGTATTGCCTATTTGGTGAAGAAAACAGTACAAAAGTTCAAAATTCTAGGTGTTTACTGTAGGTCTATTTCAATAAAAAAAGACAAGTTGTAGTTCAATGAAATTTGTCTTGTGTAGGTGCTCACTGTGGGTCTTACAGCACATGGCAGTTACATCTTGGGAGGAATAAATACAATGGCACAGACATAGCAAAAATGAAGGCTGCTCATTTGAAAACTCCTCATTTTGAGAACAGTGTTTAGCATTTTGTTGTTGTATGATTGATTGAAACATTGAATATGTTTTTTTTTCCTTCAGATTTTGTCTTCTGTCTTGGTGGATAGCAACTGATGTCCATGTCCTAACCCGACCTGTTGCTATCTGACTAATGTGTCAGTAGAATATCTTTTTGTCAGATTGTGCTAATCTAACCATGTACCTTATCATCTGGTTGTCCTAGCTGCAGCTTTAGACCACCCTGCGGGGGGTTACTGTACTCAGATGGCTCTGTTCATACGGCCCTTGTTATCATCTAGAGTACTTTGGTCTGCTTCCTGACGACAGACGTGCTGAATTGCTGTTTCAGAGTAAGGTCTCCACTCAATAGAGGGTCTTATTGCTGTAGCTGCCACTGTGGCCCAATTGGATCTGCTCCTTTGATCATGGTTCTGAACAACCCTGGTTGAAAACTCATATTGCCCAGTTTTTAATGAGCGTTTGACAGCAGTTTTTATTTTGAACACATTTTGAACTTGGAGCCCTTTGTGTCCTCAAAGAGTTTTAGGATTAGTTCAAGTACACATTTAGCTTTTTATTCGGCATGTTTTTTATATAAATTTGTTAAATTAAAATGTCTTTAAAAGTTAAATTTAAATTAAAAGTTTAAATTCTGTATTTAAAAAATGCCAGCGATTGTTTAACCCCCCGTTTCTCTTCCATTTCCATTGTGTGGTTGTATCTTAATTTCCTACAATCAATAAAAAAATAATTGCACAGCTCATTGAGCTAACCTGGCTACCCCAAATTTACCTGTTACTACTGTTCACCTACAAAGTGACTGGACTGCACCTAGTTACTTGAGTGCGCTCAAAAAAAAGCTTAGGAATGTTCCAAGGAACGTTGTCTGGCACTGCCGCCCCTAACACATGGCAATCTAGACTATTGTCGTTTATAGTTCCCAATGGTGGGAGTCCTAGGTGGAATAGTGGAGATAAAGTGCCTTGTCCAAGTGACTACACTACACAGGGATTCAAAGTGGAGACCTCCTAGGTCATATTGTCAATGACATTACAGTTTTTCTCCATTGGTTTGGCTCATTTCTTGAAACAGAAATTACATTCTCAAAATAACACAGACAAACCTCCAAACTACTTGGCAATTGTTCACAACAGAATTGAATTTCTCATTGCAAATGCAAATGTCTTAATACATGTCTCAATGTCTCAGTTTATCTTTGCAAATTATTAAGTACAGGTAGCCTCCATACAGCACAATTTCCAAGTGACAGTTTTTCTCAGTCGCTTTGGTACATTTCTCAGATCAGAATTGAAATTCTCAAAACTACCTGTTCAATCTTCACATCATTGTGTCACTTGTGCACATCAAAAAAGCAGTTTCTCATTTCTCTACTCTTACCTTAAAATCCTATTTTTTTTTTCTTTTTCCGTTTTATACACAATAATATTCTGTTAGCTAGACAAACAACAAGTACAGTATTGTCAATGAAGGACTGGGCTAAGACTGAGAGTATGATTGATTGAAACATTGAATATGTTTTTTTTTCCTACAGATTTTGTCTTCTGTCTTGGTGGATAGCAACTGATGTCCATGTCCTAACCCGACCTGTTGCTATCTGACTAATGTGTCAGTAGAATATCTTTTTGTCAGATTGTGCTAATCTAACCATGTACCTTATCATCTGGTTGTCCTAGCTGCAGCTTTAGACCACCCTGCGGGGGGCTACTGTACTCAGATGGCTCTGTTCATACGGCCCTTGTTATCATCTAGAGTACTTTGGTCTGCTTCCTGACGACAGACGTGCTGAATTGCTGTTTCAGAGTAAGGTCTCCACTCAATAGAGGGTCTTATTGCTGTAGCTGCCACTGTGGCCCAATTGGATCTGCTCCTTTGATCATGGTTCTGAACAACCCTGGTTGAAAACTCATATTGCCCAGTTTTTAATGAGCGTTTGACAGCAGTTTTTATTTTGAACACATTTTGAACTTGGAGCCCTTTGTGTCCTCAAAGAGTTTTAGAATTAGTTCAAGTACACATTTAGCTTTTTATTCGGCATGTTTTTTATATAAATTTGTCAAATTAAAATGTCTTTAAAAGTTCAATTTAAATTAAAAGTTTAAATTCTGTATTTAAAAAATGCCAGCGATTGTTTAACCCCCCGTTTCTCTTCCATTTCCATTGTGTGGTTGTATCTTAATTTCCTACAATCAATAAAAAAATAATTGCACAGCTCATTGAGCTAACCTGGCTACCCCAAATTTACCTGTTACTACTGTTCACCTACAAAGTGACTGGACTGCACCTAGTTACTTGAGTGCGCTCAAAAAAAAGCTTAGGAATGTTCCAAGGAACGTTGTCTGGCACTGCCGCCCCTAACACATGGCAATCTAGACTATTGTCGTTTATAGTTCCCAATGGTGGGAGTCCTAGGTGGAATAGTGGAGATAAAGTGCCTTGTCCAAGTGACTACACTACACAGGGATTCAAAGTGGAGACCTCCTAGGTCATATTGTCAATGACATTACAGTTTTTCTCCATTGGTTTGAAAAAGCATCAAAAAAGCAGTTTCTCATTTCTCTACTCTTACCTTAAAATCCTATTTTTTTTTTCTTTTTCCGTTTTATACACAATAATATTCTGTTAGCTAGACAAAAAACAAGTACAGCATTGTCAATGAAGGACTGGGCTAAGACTGAGAGGTGGACATGAGGGATATTTTAATGGTGACAAAACATCTAAACATTTTGACTTGCAGTGCTTACACAATGTCAAAGGGACGATGCATTTTGGGGGCACTGACTATTTATATGAGAAAGAAATGTAGTTTTGACACACGAGTGAACTGTTTTGGGAGAGATATGAGTTTTTGCAGGTGAACCATGGTGTTGTGCTGAACCATCCAGGTTATTTTGGCAAAAGCACCAAGAGTGAGAATGTCCGGTCTGTTTCAAGAAATGAGCCAACACAATTGAGAAGGATCTTTGCGATTTGCGTGGCACTGACTCTTTATATGGGAAAGGAAGTTAGTTTTGAAGCATGAGTGAAAGGTTTTGGGAGAGATATGAGCTTTTGCAAGTGAGCATTGGTGTTGTGCTGAACTGTAAGACCGTTTTGCCAAATGATCTTAGTGTTTTGAGAATGTAATTTGTGTTTCAAGAAATGAGCCAAACCAATGGAGAAAAACTGGAACAAAAGGGGGAAAGATTCTAATCCATATGTTGGGTTCTAAAGGGGGAAAGATTCTGATCCACTGGTTGGGTTCTAAAGGGGGAAAGATTCTGATCCACTTGTTGGGTTCTAAAGGGGGAAAGATTCTGATCCACTTGGGTTCTAAAGGGGGAAAGATTCTGATCCACTTGTTGGGTTCTTCCTGCTTCATGAAGTACATGAAGTTTCATGAAAATTGTTCCCAGTAGTTTTTGTGTAATCCTGCTGACAAAGAGTCAAATGACACCAAAAACACAAGCTCCCTGTGGCAATAAGCAGCTTATTATGAACTAACCCTGAACCTTGTTTATTGTACCATTGTCCTTTTAGAACATTTGAGGGAAGGACTGAAGATCACAACACAGCGAACAGAAGACTCACATTCACTCTCTCTGTTTACATCCCACAGAGCCAAATGATCCTGACAGCGAGGGGGGTTTTGAGACTGTGCTGGGGTATTTTTGACAGGCTTATATCATGAGCTGTGTTGTTTAAATGGCGTGAACAGACCATCAGGGGATTTCCTGTGCGGGCTGAATGAATGGGCATCTCAGTAGCTAGCGTGGACCCCCGTTCCAGAAAAACACCATGGAGATTTCGTCACTAAATGTCCCAGAAAAACACCATGGTGATTTTGTCCCTTAATGTCCCAAGTCACAGTCTGGTGTGCGGGCAGCCTGATAAATTATTTAGTTATGCTACAGCACGTACCTGTAAGATGTAGGTTACCTGTACACTTGTGGTTTGTGGTGTGTTGTGTGTGAGACTGTGTGAGTGCACTGAGTCACGCCCCAGCCGTCACCTTCCACTGAACTCTGGCATGTGATTGTCCCAGGTTTTCCCAGTTATGAGTTGACATGGTTTGTGTTATCAGGTGGGAAGGTGAAAAAGCGGCCCTGCACTCCCCGTGCACTTCTCTCTTGCTCTCTTTTCCTTCTGTGGTCGTTGACAGACATGCGTTAGTAAACTAGGGCAACGACATCATAAAAGGCTTTTTAATCTAGACTTACAATGGAGTGCTCACATTTGACTGCCTAATCTAGATTTACAGTGGAGTGGTCTCATTTGACTGCCTAATCTAGATTTACAGTGGAGTGGTCTCATTTGACTGCCTTAAGGGCTCAACATGCTTCTGCGTCAACTCCTACGGCGTCGTGACCATTTTATGGTTCTGCATCGGGTTGCTTTGCATTGCGGTGCATTTCATCGCCATAAAGGGGCTATCACATTGTACACGGTATGCGCTCGCCGCTAGGTTGCTCTTGGTTGAGGTAACGTCCCAAAGATTTTTGTTGTGCTTGCCGCTGGGCTCAGCGCAAAATACCAACGACTCACAGCGCGTCGCGGTCCTGATTGAACTTTGACCGCGGCACGTGCAAGAGTGGCAAAGCGGCAAAATGCCGTGCTTTGCTCAGTGCAGTGGCAGACCGGTTCTTGCGCGCGCAATCCATTATATAGGCCTATAATGCATTTCATAGCGCATGCCATTATATAGGCCTATAATGTATTTCATAGCGCATGCCATAGACTATAATGCATTTCATAGCGCATGCCATAGACTATAATGCATTTCATAGCGCATGCCATTATATAGGCCTATAATGCATTTCATAGTGCATGCCATTATATAGGCCTATAATGCATTTCATAGCGCATGCCATAGACTATAATGCATTTCATAGCGCATGCCATAGACTATAATGCATTTTATAGCGCATGTCATAGCCTATAATGCATTTCATAGCGCATGCCATTGACTATAATGCATTTCATAGCGCATGCCATTGACTATAATGCATTTCATAGCGCATGCCATTGACTATAATGCATTTCATAGCGCATGCCATTGACTATAATGCATTTCATAGCGCATGCCATTGACTATAATGCATTTCATAGCGCATGCCGCGTGTAATGTGACAGGCCCTTAACGCTCGGTGTCGCCTGTGTCTGCGTCGCTCACCACCGAAAACAATAGACTGTATGACCAAAACGGTACTCAGAATGGCAAACCCCAAGACCAGTGTTTTTCATCCACTGTGCCGGGGCACACTAGTGTGCCGTGAGAGATCATCAGGTGTGCTGCAGAAAACTACCCAAATGTCACTCACTGGTCCAGAAAAGCAACTGTTGCATCAAATAATTTATAACCACATGCTCTCATTGATTGTATGATTGCACTATTTGTGGTATGCAGGCATTGTACAACGGGGGCCCCATATCCAGTATTCACAGAATCATCACATATCCAGTTCGTAACAACAATTAAATTAGATAGTCACCTACAAATGAAACAGAGGGCGCTTGTTTTATTGAGCAGGTCTTGCATAGAAGCCATAATAAGGCCATATCTGTGTATTATTTGAAATTTTAGGCTATGGTATGTTTATTTTTTCTTCACACAGGATGTTAGTGTGCCGTGGGACATTTTAAGTGTCAAAAGTGTGCCGTGGCACAAAAAGGTTGAAAAACACTGCCATAGACTGTCATGCCTATTAATCTTATTTGTTTGGCCTTTTCTTGCTTAGATTTTGTACAAAGTATCGAGAAATAGACACAGTAAAATCCATTGACCTAGTTACTGTAACCAGCAAATAAGTCTGAGGTTAAGTTTAAGTTATGGTAGCAAGCGAACTTTAGCACAACTGCCCACAAAGTAGCTAGCCGGTTGTGGCTAGATGGGATACAGCTAACAACGGAAGTCACGTAACAGATAGTGAAATCTCCAGTGAAATCTCCATAGAAATAAACAGTATCAGGACAGGAAGTACCCTAACCCTAATCCTAACCCTAACCCTTAGCTGTATCCCTTCTAGACACCACCCTCCGCCGTAGCTCCACGTGCACCACCGAGGCGACGCAGACCGCAAGGACAGTGATTGGTCAACTCAACCTGTGTATTGATAGTCGGTGTTTCAAGCAGCCTACTGTGGGGAGTAGCAACATGCTAGTTCACTGACATAAGCTTTGCAAATAAACTCAGACATATTTTGGTTACAATGACGGGGTTATCCGTTTGTAAAGTGTCTATATGTCAGTAATGTTTTGAAATTAGCACTTCGCCAGCAAGCAGTAGACTAGCTAGGTGGTGTCTAGAAGGGATACAGCTAAGGGTTAGGGTTAGGATTAGGGTTAGGGTACTTCCTGTCCTGATACTGTTTATTTCTATGGAGATTTCACTGGAGATTTCACTATCTGTTACGTGACTTCCGTTGTTAGCTGTATCCCATCTAGCCACAACCACGGCGGAGGGGTCGGAGAGGGGTTCGCGACGACGCAGAGGGGTCTGTGGGGGTACGCCGCAGAAGCATAAAATAGGCTTTAAACAAGTGAAACAGGGAAATAGACCATGATTACTTGTTTTGAGATGTAAGACTATATTTGACTAATTTGTGGATAGTACATTATAATTGACACACTAAATCAAACAACTAAGATGCAGTTCTGCTTGGATAAGTTGAGATAAGATATGTTGCATTCACATTTACATTATCACATACACAAGCATACAGGGATGGGCACAAATACATCAAAATGTATTTCCAAATAAAATACAAAATACCCACCTTAAAAATTTCAAAATAAGCTACAAAATACAGCAGCCAAAAAATGTATACAAATAAAATACTGTATTTTTGTATTTTCAAAATACTACAAAATACTGTACTTTTTTCTAAAAGCCGTTTTCGTCTATCCCTTCACTTGTACACTACCTGGAAAAACATCTGAAAGCAAGAGACTCCTTCCATAATCAGTCAACAGATTAGATATGCTGACCCCTCATGTTAGACATCCCAATATAAACCTCTGCCCTGAGAAATGTTTGGTAACTCAAGGAACTCTTCCTTTAAAGGTGCCCTGCCACAAGTATTTCATTACTTTGTGGTAATGTGGTAAGTTGTGGTAAGTTCTACCATGGACTTGTGGAAAAAATGCCTTGGTTACCTTGTTTCAAGCCATTCTAGCTGGTATAAAAAGCCTGCAGGAAGACACAGCTCGATTTGCGACAGTTCTCATTAATATTCAACAAGCTAAGCTGCTTGACTCTGATTGGCTAACAGCTAGTCGGTTTCATCCATAACATGACAGCTGTTATCAACTCATTTTAGCTTAATGGCCTGAACTTAGCTTGGCTTGCAAGTGCTAGCAATGTCCGAATGGGCATAAAACCTGCTAAGCTAGCGAGTGCATTAAACCTGTATAACACAGCACTTCCTTGAGTTGACAATAACGTTTTACTTACGGACTGGGCACTGGTTAGCCTGGAGGACCAGACCCAATCTGAAAGATTAAGGGTCTGGCCACGAATAACGTAATGGCCCAACTCGAGGGGCGGCACCAAGCACGCATTTGAAGATCTCACTGCACGCAATTGGATAACACTATACGATCAATGTTCAACGCCTCTAGCCCGCCTATATCAGATACACAGATATGATTGGTTCCCCGCGATGCAAGGGGCAAAAGTTACGTGCATCATTACTCGTTGCCAGAGTCTCTCGCTGAGCAAATGCTTCCGCAAGAACTCTGGATTCCAAGGGTAGGCACTGGTCTTAGACTGCCGCGATGGTAGCCTACTGCTCCAGGCTTCAACCTTTTTGCGAAGCCTGTGGCATTGTTCCAAAAACTAAACTGGAGCCATTTGATCCTCAACTCTGGGTTTGTAGGCAACATGCATTGTTGAAGTTCTATTCGCATAGCACAAGCCTGTTGACGTTCAGCCATTCTTGCATACGAAAACTGTCACTGAGCTAGACGAATTTTGTGGGCGCAGTCTCAACTAGGCGAGCCCATGAATAGTAATGAGCTCAGTCAATTCCACGTCAGACTGACCAGCTTTGTAATAGGTCTGATTTCTCCGCTTATTTCTTTGCGGTGGCTAGAGCAGTTCATTTTCACATTCACTACATCACAAACACATATGGACATATTTTAAAAAATACAAGTAAAAACGGTTTGTGTGGCAGGGCCTTTAAGACCTTTAAGTATACTTATTTACTCTATTGGTGTAATAGATTGCCCACTATGAATCAGTGACAATAATTCAAAGACAAACAATCCAAATAGATGATTTATTTAGAAATTTAAACTAGGTAGCATTTTAACCTTTTAAGTTATTTAACACCATCACAACCACACTTATGGTGAGTTTCATCACAGTTGAATGTATTGGTAACACTTTACATGACGGGTGAGTTCATAACACATTCATAGCAGCTGTCATAAACTGCACATAAAGCATTCATGACTGTTTCATGACTCAACATTCATACCAAACCTTTCATGAATGTGGAAGACAGAACAACGACAACTTGTCAAAATAAAAGTCCAACAATCGCAACGCAGCATTGCCGTTTTTGTTCCAAACCTCTTACCTGATCATCACGTCACATCTGAGTCAATGGGCTACTCCAGTGCCAAAAAGACAACATGGTCAAGCAAATAATTTTTGTTTGATAAAAGTGTATTTGTTTTATGATGTAACCTTTGCAGATGATTTCTCATATTTTACTACTGGGAATGTCCAACCATTCCAGGTTACACAAATACGGGTCAGCTGAATGTACAGTAGGCTAGTTTACCTCCCAGTGTTAAACTCAGTGATTACGAATACTTCACAACTTGTATAGTAAAGTGACATTCGATGTAGACTTCTTAAGATATTCATGAAATATTTACAAAGGCTGGAGAGGTTAAATGAATGGTATCCAGGTTACACAAATACGGGTCAGCTGAATGTAGGCTAGTTTACAAAAACGGCAATGCTGCTTTGTGATTGTTGGACTTTTATTTTGACAAGTTGTTGTCATTCTGTCTTCCACATTCATGAAAGGTTTGGTATGAATGTTGAGTCATGTCTCATAAACAGTCATGAATGCTTTATGTGCAGTTTATGACAGCTGCTATGAATGTGTTATGAACTCACCTGTCAAGTAAAGTGTTACCAATAAGGTAGTATACACCTGAAACTGGTGTGTGCACAACCTATAGACCCTGTCAAGAGAGTTCCATTATCAGCATCATAGTTGGCCCCACAAGGCAATCTTAATGCAGAGGAAGTACATTGGGAACCAAATAGAATGTTCAAGCATTGTTTTTGTTTTTATTGTTGAAAGGGTCTATATCAATGTAAATACAAAAAAGCGTGCGTTTTGTGTTGTGATGACTAGTGCAATGTGCATGCCCATGGCAAGTGTGAAACAGCCTCAAAATTCCCTAGTGGCCGAGAACGGTATCACAGGGGCTTGACCATGCAAGGGTGCCACAGACAGACAGAGACATAGATTTCGTGCTTTATAGATAAATAGATGTCATCACAGTGTTTCACAGAAAGTATTTTACAGTATTTTGAAAATACAAAAATACACAACACTAAAGTATTTTGATACAAAATACAAAGGCATTTTCATCATCTCAATAAAATACAAATTATAAAATAGTATTTTGTATTTAAAAATACGTATTTTAAATACATGTATTAGAAATACTGCCCATCCCTGCCAGCATACAACACACAAAGCCAATTAGAAATCAGACCAAAAGATTATGGTTATCTAGAGTTGTGTTAGCCTAATTGTAGAGCCTGTCAGAGCCAACCATGATAACGGCATTACTTATTAACTCACCCCTATACTGACTGTGCAGCTGGGTAGGTACAGTACGTACATCTTGTATTGTAAGTATTTATTGGGTTGGCTACGTGCCAGACTTGCTTATAGGCTTTCTGGGGTTGGTTCAATTTTAAGAACAAGTCTAGTTTAAGTTAAGTTTACATCTCAAACCAGTGGAACAGGAGAATAGGAAATACTAATATAAAGCATTACTGTTCACATATAACAACAGCTACCGAGTTGTGGTTATGCTATGATATGCATTAAGACATGTTGCGTGCAACAGCTACTGAGTTGTGGTTATGCTATGATTTGCATTAAGACATGTTGCGTGCAACAGCTACTGAGTTGTGGTTATGCTATGATATGCATTAAGACATGTTGCGTGCAACAGCTACTGAGTTGTGGTTATGCTATGATATGCATTAAGACATGTTGCGTGCAACAGCTACTGAGTTGTGGTTATGCTATGATATGCATTAAGACATGTTGCGTGTGCGTTAACATGTACAGAAGATATGGCAGCCCCACCTTCGTTCTAGAGACAATAACAATTAGACTGAAAGATTGTGGTTATCTAGAAACATAGATATGCTAATTGGATTCTGCAAGAGCTTGCTAGGTTTATGACATTACATTAACCTCTGGTTCTTCACTTCGGAGCATCTGGGCTGCATACCAGAGAGTCATGTGCTTTGTAGACTTTTAGTGGAATAGTCACATTTTGACACAATAATACAAATTATACTTGGTGGTTATTTATCGCCTTCCAGGACAACTTGGGAACTTTGTGAACGAGTTGGACATTCTACTGTCTGCTATTCCAATGGATGCATGCCCATTATTAATCCTTGGCGATTTTAATATTCATTTGGATAACTCGTCTTCAATTTACTTCCTGTCCTTACTCTCCTCATTTAATATCACACGTGTCCACAGTCCTCCTACTCACAAGGCTGGTAAAGATCTTGATTTAATTCTGGTACGTAACTGTAATACAGACAACGTTTTGGTTAATCCATTACATGTATCGGATCATCACTTTATCAGATTCTCTGTGCGTCTCCTGGATAACCCAGCAGCTCCTCCTCCGATAATTTCGTTCCGGCGTAATCTCAGAAGCCTCTCAAGCGACCATTTTGCAACATAAGTAACATCTGCTTTACCTACTTTGAGTTCATTCTTGGTACTTGAGGTTAATGACGCTACAGAGACTCTCTGCTCTACACTGGCATCTTGTCTGAATGCAGCATGTCCTCTTTCCTCAAGACCTACTCGTTCTAAACCTCGCCATCCATGGCTGACCAACAGTATAGTCTCAGTACGAAAGGAACTTAGAGCTGCTGAGAGGAAATGGCGTAAATCCGGAGATGGAAATGATCTTAGTAACTACCAGTCTTTGCTGTCATCCTTTTCATCCACTGTTACACTTGCAAAAAAAGGCATTCTATCAAAGCAAGATTGAGAGCGCCACTGACAGTAGGAAACTTTTTTCTACTTTCAAATATTTTCTCAATCCTCCACCACCACCATCAACTACTTCACTGTCAGCAAATGACTTTGCAACATTTTTCACTGAAAAAGTTGCTAAAATAAGTGCTCAGTTTGATGCTCCTATAAGGAGGGCTTTGCCTTGTGTTAGTATGACCGCATCATTTGACTCTTTCTCTCCTCTTGATGAGGAAGCAGTCTCTCAATTGCTTCAGCGATGTCGTCCAACAACATGCCCATTAGATCCTGTCCCGTCCACTCTTCTACAGTCTATCTCACCCGCTGTTCTACCAGCAGTCACACATGTATTTAATGCTTCTCTCAGTTCTGGAATAGTTCCTTATTCTTTTAAACAGGCTAGGGTTACACCTCTGCTAAAGAAAAGTACACTTAATCCAACTGAGGTGAAGAACTACAGACCTGTCTCCCTTCTTCCTTTCTTGTCAAAGGTTTTGGAGAAAGTGGTCTTCAAGCAAGTTTGTGACTTTCTTCATCAGAATAATCTACTAGACCCTATGCAGTCTGGTTTCAAGAGTGGTCATTCTACTGAAACTGCTCTTCTGTCTGTGACTGAAGCATTGAGAGTAGCTAAGTCCTCTGCTCAGTCATCAGTATTAATTCTACTAGATTTATCTGCAGCCTTTGATACTGTTAACCATGACATTCTCCTATCTATACTATCTGAACTGGGAATTTCTGGAAAAGCTCTTGACTGGTTTGAATCTTACCTTAAAGGGCGTTCTTTCAACGTGTCTTGGCAGGGACAGGTATCTAAGTCTCGTGACCTCACCACAGGTGTGCCTCAGGGATCAGTATTAGGACCCTTGCTTTTCTCTATTTACACCACTTCCTTAGGTGATACCATTCGCTCCCATGGATTTGACTATCACTGTTATGCAGACGACACTCAACTTTACCTGTCTTTCCCACCTGATGACTCTAGTGTTTCCCACCGGATTTCTGCATTCCTTAAGGATATTTCAGCCTGGATGAAAGATCGGCACCTTCAGCTTAATCTCTCAAAAACAGAGTTTTTGGTGTTTCCAGGTAAAACAGCTATTCCCCAACAGATTAACATCAAGCTTGACTCAACTTCACTGACCCCAACTAGATCGGCACGAAACTTGGGCGTTGTAATTGATGACAGACTTAACTTCTCTGAGCATATAGGCCGGGAGCCACGTATACCCCTCAGGATGTTTTTTGCTATGTTTTTTTCACTATAATTTCCTGTTAGCCTATACCCTGGGCCATAACGAGTTCATAGGGACAACTCCCAACTCGGCCCCGTTTGGTCTCAGGGCCCAAAAAAACATCTTTTAAGGAAAATCTGCAGGCGAAATAATATAGCTGTAAATATTAAGGTACTGCAACTGCAAAAATGGTCCTAGAACCCTGTAAATTTACATGGATCACCATCAATTAGTCTATCTCCCATGTCAAAGATGATGTTGACAGTTGATGACTTGGCATAATACAGGAGAATGAAGAAAATGTCTGAGTCTTTTGCTCTGACTCTAACTGTCCTGTTGTGAGGCATTTTAGTCTGGATGTAGTGCATGTAAATAATCACCCTAACATCTGTTTCTTCATGTTTTGAGCAGATCTCCGGGAGAAGTTCCTTCGACACAACTCCAGCATTACATTCTACCCTGTAGGCTTGACCAGCCTCTATGAAAATGACAGGCCTTCGGAGGACATTTTCCATCATATCTTGGGAGCTCCAGTGATCCAGTAGTAAATGAATGAGTGCCTTCTTGTTTTCATCGTTTGTGAGAAAGGCCTTCCAATCAGCGGGGCGATGAACATTCAGCCCATTCACAATAAAACGTTCACCACAGCCTCTGCGATCTCTCTCAGCTGATTTTGGTGAATGAAGACGGTTCACGTAAGTGTCTGTGCTGAATATTGTTTCAGCTGATGCAGGTAGACTTGTGAATGTTGCTTATTTGTGCCATTAGTTCTTGTGATACTGCACCAAAAAGGACGCTTGTGGCATCGAACCAGAAAGTGCTACAATACAAAGCTACAAGTGGGTTCCTTTTTCAGATCTTCATCAAATCACAAGAACTGAAGGCACAAATAAGCACTGCTGACCTTATGACCTATCCCCTAACCCTGACACCATACTCCATCTCAACAATTGATGGCTTTTTTGCAAAAAACAACAAAGCAAAAGGCATGAACCACATGATCAAAGATGCTGAGAATGTGCAGCTTCCTCCTCCAGGCCAATGTGCTCTCATTCAGGATGGAAATTCCTCATTGTACATGCGTGATGTACCCCAGACAATGAAGGCAATATCAGAGAGAACAATAACAAGTCTACCTGCATCAGCTGAAACAATATTCAGCACAAACACTTACGTGAACCGTCTTCATTCACCAAAATCAGCTGAGAGAGATCACAGAGGCTGTGGTGAACGTTTTATTGTGAATGGGCTGAATGTTCATCGCCCCGCTGATTGGAAGGCCTTTCTCACAAACGATGAAAACAAGAAGGCACTCATTCATTTACTACTGGATCACTGGAGCTCCCAAGATATGATGGAAAATGTCCTCCGAAGGCCTGTCATTTTCATAGAGGCTGGTCAAGCCTACAGGGTAGAATGTAATGCTGGAGTTGTGTCGAAGGAACTTCTCCCGGAGATCTGCTCAAAACATGAAGAAACAGATGTTAGGGTGATTATATAAAATGCCTCACAACAGGACAGTTAGAGTCAGAGCAAAAGACTCAGACATTTTCTTCATTCTCCTGTATTATGCCAAGTCATCAACTGTCAACATCATCTTTGACATGGGAGATAGACTAATTGACATCAACCTGCTGGCTGAAGATTATTCGCAGGAGCACATTGCAGCTTTTCTGGTCCTACATGCCTTCACTGGTGCTGACTGCACGTCAGCATTCAAAGGCAAAGGAAAGGTGCGACCAATGAAGATACTGAATCAAACATCAAAATTCATTCAAGTCTTTGCAGAAGTAGGAAACTCATGGGATCTTGATGAACAGCTCCTCAATGGTGTTGAGGAGTTCACCTGCCGCCTGTATGGATTTAGTCGCAGAGTGAAAAGCGTTGATGAAGCAAGAGAAATTAAAATAAAGAAGATGTGTGGGTCAAACCTTCAGGTTCGTCAGGGTCTCTCAATTGACCTATCAACTTTCCCACCATGCAAGAGGGTCCTCAAACAGCACATCAAACGTACGAACTTTCAAGTGTGCATCTGGAAGAGGGCCCATGAGCATTACCCAGAGATCCCAAGTCCACTTGACCATGGGTTTCACATAAACACAGATACTGGGAAGCTTGAACCACTATGGTTTGAGGGGGATGTAATCCCAAAAGCTCTCATTGATGTCTTGGCAGAGGAGGACACGGATGAACATGACATGACTGATGAAATCCATACAAATGTGGATGAAGATGAGGAAGAGGATGACGATGATGATAAGTAAGGGATAATGTATAGAACGCCGGTCATTATTGGGAAAATGAGTCCCGACAGGGCGAACCGGACCCGACGCGCAGCGGAGGGGTCTTTTTCCGCCCTGAAGGGACTTATTTTCCCAATAATGACCGGCGTTCTATACTTTATCCCACTTATTACACGGCTACTTGCCAAAACTAAATAATAAACTCCCCACAATATGAATTTAGCCTACATAGCCTAGCCTATGTGTTACCGTTCATCGTGGCATTTGCTGAAATAGTTCGCAACAACAAGCTGAACTTGAATCAAACATTCTTTAGAACACAGCTGATCAATCTTTCACTTTTGAGTGAAGTTCCAGTCCTTGCGTAGGGATATGAAATACCTGAATTAGAAGCACAAACTCCGTTGCCATTGACAGCGGTCATTATTTTTTTTCAGAGGTCATTTCCCAAGAAATAATGACCGCTAGAACTTTGGGAAATCCCATTCTAGTCAATGGAGCGTTATACTTGCCTTGTGAAGAGCCGTGTAATAATGATGATTATTAAATGATGATTGAAAGTTCTTATTCACATTCTACACTACTGCTGTACAATACAAACCATTCCTTACATACATTTCTCATTTGATACATTCCTTTTGTGTGATAGTACCATGTGTTGCATCCTGTTCACAGTCCACCAATAGGTGGTAACATTAGTTATTTTTGATGCTATTCACTTCATACTTTCCTTCATAGCCATTTTCAAGTCAAGGTCAAACACTTTAAAAATATGGTTTATGTGAAATTGATGTTCATAATCCCATATGAAATGGTAATGCCTGAAAGTGTCTAAATGCCGACCAGGAGGCTAGTATTTTCAGATAGGCTACAGTGAATAGCTTTGGACATAGCAGCTGTTGTACTCTAGCTAGAAAGGTCACCTTGGACTTAAATTTAAGCTCATGAACTTGGGTAGTTTTCTATTTACATTTGAGGGACTAATGCATATCATAACAGAGTTGAAAATGATCAAATTTGAGGACAATTTGTCAGGCGGACAAGCATTCTTTGGGCTTTTTGGGTATGTTAAAGATGATATTTGACAGAAGAAAAGCACCAAGCCCTGAAACATTTTTCAGGTTGGTTCCCCTATGTGACAGGGTGATCCATGTAAATTTACAGGGTTCTAGGACCATTTTTGCAGTTGCAGTACCTTAATATTTACAGCTATATAATTTCGCCTGCAGATTTTCCTTAAAAGATGTTTTTTTGGGCCCTGAGACCAAACGGGGCCGAGTTGGGAGTTGTCCCTATGAACTCGTTATGGCCCAGGGTATAGGCTAACAGGAAATCATAGTGAAAAAAACATAGCAAAAAACATCCTGAGGGGTATACGCGGCTCCCGGCCTAATATAGCTTCTATTGCAAAATCATGTCGGTTTATGCTTTACAACATTAGGAAGATCAGACCTTATCTGACACAAGATTCCACACAACTTCTTGTTCAGACCATGGTCATCTCTAAGCTGGACTATTGTAATTCACTATTAGCTGGCTTACCCGCTTGTGTAACAAGATCATTACAGCTGATTCAAAATGCTGGAGCACGCCTGGTCTTCAATCAGCCAAAGAGGACACATGTAACTCCTCTCCTAGTTACTCTCCATTGGCTCCCTATAGTAGCCAGAATTAAATTTAAATCTCTCCCTTTGGCCTATAGGACACTAACTAGATCTGCTCCTAGTTATTTTAATTCAATAATCAGGCCAGGGACTTTACTGGGTAGATGAACGACTGGAGCTATTGCCAGGGACTTTACTGGGTAGATGCACGACTGGAGCTATTGCCAGGGACTTTACTGGGTAGATGCCCGACTTGAGCTATTGCCAGGAACTTTACTGGGTAGATCCACGACTGGAGCTATTGCCAGGGACTTTACTGGGTAGATCCAGGACTGGAGCTATTGCCAGGGACTTTACTGGGTAGATGCACGACTGGAGCTATTGCCAGGGACTTTACTGGGTAGATGCACGACTGGAGCTATTGCCAGGGACTTTACTGGGTAGATCCACGACTGGAGCTATTGCCAGGGACTTTACTGGGTAGATGCACGACTTGAGCTATTGCCAGGGACTTTCCTGGGTAGATGCACGACTTGAGCTATTGCCAGGGACTTTACTGGGTAGATGCACGACTTGAGCTATTGCCGTTACCAAGTGCCCTGCCGTAGCGCTTTGATCTTTTTTTTATTAGTAGCCTATTATTATTGGAATTTTATGAATGGCAAATATCAGTCCTGTTCATCCTGTACACATCTGACTTCTGCTACAACACCGAGTCATGCCACATGCAGAAGTTTTCTGACGATACTGCAATTGTGGGGTGTATCAGGAACAGGCAGGAGGAGGAGTACAGGAGCCTGGTGGAGGACTTTGTGCAATGGTGCAAACTCAACCACCTTCAACTCAACACTTCAAAGACCAAAGAGATGGTGGTGGATTTCCGCAGGTCTAAGCCCACTCTGCTACCAGTCCACATTGATGGGGTCAATGTGGAGGTGGTAAGCACCTACAAGTATCTGGGTCTCCACCTGGACAATAAACTGGACTGGTCAGCCAACACTGATGCACTCTACAAGAAAGGGCAGAGCAGGCTGTACTTCCTGAGGAGGCTGCGGCCCTTCAATAGACCTCTCCAGAATAAGTCCCGCCTCCGTAACTTCCGTATCCATCCAACTTCCGGGCGTGGATTGTCTATGGGAAATAACATGGCGTTTCGAAATATCATACCGGTAAAACATCTGTAGGTAGCGAAGTAGAAAAAAATGGTGGGCAGATTGGCCTACACACTTCTGACATCTAGTTTCCACTGGATTTTTTGATTGTCGGTGCCGTTTAAGTAGTATAGTCTATAGTATACTACTTAAACGGCACAGACAATCAAAAAATCCAGTGGAAACTAGATGGCAGAAGTGTGTAGGCCAATCTGCCCACCAGCTTTTTCTACTTTGTCACCTACAGAGTTTGACAGGTGCTATCTTTCAAAACGCCATGTTATTTCCCATAGACATTTGACGACCGAAGGTTGGATGGATACGGAAGTTAGGAGGTGGGACTTATTCTGGAGAGGTCTATGTGTGCAGCAAGCTCCTCAGGATGTTCTACCAGTCTGTTGTTGCCAGCGTCCTCTTCTATGCAGTGGTATGCTGGGGAGGAAGCACAAAGAAGAAGGATGTGGGGCGAATTGACAGGCTGGTAAGGAAAGCTGGCTCTGTAGTGGGAGCTGAACTGGAGTGCATCACTTCAATATCTGACAAAAGGACCCTGAACAAACTGATCAACATCTTGGACAATGAGTGTCATCCACTCCACAGCACTATTGTTAAGCAGAAGAGCCTGATCAGCTGGAGACTTCGCTCACTGCCTTGCACAACAGACAGACTGAGGAAGTCATTTGTCCCCAGGGCCATTGAACTGTTCAATGCTTCACTTAAGGGAAGAGGAGAGATAGACTTCTCTGCATAGTCTGTCTGCCTCTTCACCCCCTCCATGTTTGGATGCTGTCTGTCCACTAGCCACTTTTTACCACTGTCTTTCTGCCTCACTATTTGCGTGCTATATCAGCACATTAGCACATATGCATAACCCCTCCCTCCATGCCACAGCCGAACTGTGGCCACACTTATACCTTTTCTTAAAATAGTTATATATATATGTAGCCGTATATTTTATGGCTTTGTTTATTTTATATGTTAATGTCAATTTTGTATTTTGTTTATGCGCCCTTGTGGATGTCTTGGAAATAATGGATATGCTGTTATGAGACTGGTTCCGGGGAATGTATCCAGGGGGAAGATAATTAGGGGGAACAAAAAGTTCGAGTCAGAGCAGAGTTAGGAGTGTGCTGGCTGGTTGTACATGTCCCGAAAAAATAAAGCTCCTGGAAGTTAAACTTCACACCTGTAACCCGTCTTCCTTCCACGCCTCAACGAGACTGGATAGTTAATCAGGTAGTACTCTAAAAATTAGGGTTACAGACTGGTGACAGCGGTGTTTTTGGTCGTTATTGAAGACCTTGTTTTTTTTACTGTGTGGGACAGCTAAGTTATGTTACCACGGCTAGCAGCTAGTCAAGTTAAACGGTGAATGCAGTTTTGCATGGATGGACTTTGCTGACACATTTGCTTGGGTTTTGCGAACCGTTTTGCGAACCGTGACGTTTATCGACTGCTAGTTTCGTGTTTCTGACTTGGGCTGATATAAGAACACGGTGGAAACATGAGCTCAGACGAGGATATTGTACTGTTTTCCCCACGGAATGGGGCAAGTACCAGCGAAGGCGCTTCGACTAACGTTACTGCTGGTGGTGATGGCAGTGCTACTAACATTACATCACGAGTGATTCATTATCGGGTCGAACTTCCCCCGTGCTATCATGGTGATGGTAAGGACAAAGAAAGTTTTTCTCTGTGGAAAGCCAGATTAGAGCTAGCAGTGCGGGCTTGCCCTGCATCTCAGCAACAGGATTTAGCCACAATTTTGCCAACTAGGCTAAGTGGTGATGCCTTAGCATACTGGCTATCTTTCCCGCCTGCCACACAGAAAGATTATGGCGCTTTTGTTTTAAGACTGAACGAAGTTTTTGGCGGCAAACAGTTTTTGCAACATTTTCAGACTTTTGTGAATGCTAGGCAGCGCTTGCCTAAGGAGCCGCTTGAAGTTTTTGCTGCAGAGATAACTAGGCTAGTTTTTGAAGCTTTTCCCAATTATGGAGAGCCAGCTAAAGCTATGGAGCGTTTTCGACGTTTTGTTGCTGGACTAGACCCTGTGCTGCAAGTTAAGTGTCACGAGCACGGGGCTACTACCTTGGAAGAAGCCCTGGCTGTAGCGTGTAAGTGGGAGCGAGCGCAAGAGGCTCTTCGTCTAGCAGCACCACAACCACAAGCTGCTGGTTTTGTACCCTCCACAGATGCAGGCACTAATGCCTCACAACCAGTTGCGCACCTCACAGCAATGGTCTCCACCAAAGCAGCAGTCACCTCAGACCAAACGCTTGAAGTCGTGTCAGCCATCAAACAACTGTCGGCTGAGGTCCAGTCTTTGAGGTTGGAGGTGGGTCAATTGAAACAGCGGCGTGCATCTTCACAACCCAACCGTGATGAGGTCCTCAGGCTGCGGCAGCGATCTCCAGAGTGGTCCCATCGCCCACAGGAGGGAGCTGCCTCACGCTCCTCTCCACATGCATCACCGCAGAGGTACCTGCATTCTGCTAGATCATCGCAGCGGAGCTTCTCACCGGATGGATATGCCGGGCGCAGATATTCACCAGAGAGGGGACATCGCTACTCGAGTTCACCCCAGTCTTCACCAAACCACTACAACGGCCGATTCTTCTCTAGTGGCCGTGACAGCTACTACAGTCGTCGGAGGCCATCACCACATCGTCCTGCACAGCAGGAGGCGTCTAGGTACTCCAGTGGGTCATCATATCGCAGAGCACACAGCCCGCCAGGTGCCAGAGATCGACGAACACCATCCTATGAACGCCACCATGTCAGCTTCAACGTGGACGATTGCGAGGTGCAGGGAAACGCATGGTAGCAGGCACTATGGCCCAAGTGTCTGCTGTCGGTGAGAATGGGCCCAAACAACAAACTGAACTGGTAACTCGTAGTAGCCCTACACCATTTGTGTTTGCTGTCATTGAGAACACTGCCACTGAAGTCTTTTTAGATACAGGTTCAGAAATCTCATTGATTAGTGAATCTTTAAGAATGTCTATTCCCTCTCTAATGAGGAAGCCTATACAGAAGTCTTACATCCTTGCTAAATCTGTTACTGGTGAATATCTCGACACTTTAGGTATGCTTGTTATTTCTATCAGACTAGGTGAGGAGGTTTTCAATCACAATGTCCATGTTGTCAGAAATTCATCTCAATCCGCCATATTAGGTTGGGACTTTCTTAGCAAACACCATGCCATAATCAACCTGAGAGAGAATAACCTATGCTTGTGGGATTGGTCTGTACCACTTTTATGTTCAGCACAAAAGGCCCCACTGAAATGTAGTGCTATTACGTTAGGTTCATTCACGGTACCTGCCATGTCAGAAATGAATGTGCTAGCTAAGATACAGCCCACCACAGGGGAACCAGAGCTTTTGTGTAACTACACTGGGGTTTTAGAACCTGATACTCATACATTACCAGGTCTTTTTGCAGCACGCACAGTTACTTCAGTTAAGAAGGGGGTGGCCTGGATACGTGTTATGAATCCAACCCAAGATGCCTGTTATGTACCAGTTAGCACCAGACTGGGGGACCTTCATTCTTTAGTTCAACAGAAGGGGGAGGAGTTTTCTTTGATTGATGCCACAGTAGCTCAGGTGCAGACTCAGTCAGAACCACATACATCCCCATTACCTGTCAACCTCAATCACGCAGCTCTGAACAGTGAGCAGAGAGAGCAGTTAGAGGGTCTGCTCAGACAATACTCTGACGTGTTTAGTTCTCATGAGCATGACTTTGGGCGTACTAGTTGGGTACGTCATAGTATTCGCACTGGCGAAGCCTCACCCATAAGGCAAAGAGCTTATCGAACCTCTGTCCACTTAAGAACTGAAATCGACCGGCAAGTCGAACAGCTCCTTTCACAAGATGTTATTGAAGAAAGTTGTAGCCCTTGGGCTTCGCCGGTTGTGTTAGTTAAAAAGAAAGATGGCACTTACCGTTTTTGCATAGATTTCAGGAAGTTGAATGCAGTTACGGTCAAAGACTCCTACCCGTTACCACGTCCTGCTGATGCCCTTGATAGCTTGTCTGGGGCGTGTTGGTTTAGTAGCATTGATTTAGTGAGCGGATATTGGCAAGTGGAGTTGAATGAACAGGACAAGGAGAAAACTGCATTTAACACCGGCAGTGCCTTGTATCAGTTTAAGGTCATGCCCATGGGTCTTACGAATGCTCCCCCAACATTCCAAAGACTCATGGAGTTAGTTCTTCGGGGATTACACTGGAAAGTGTGTCTCATTTATTTGGATGATGTCCTGGTATTTAGCCGGACATTCTCTGAGCATTTGAGTAGCCTGGAAGAAGTTTTCAAACGGTTCCGTTCCGCTGGTCTCAAATTAAACCCGCGCAAATGTTATCTGGGGTGTAAGGAAGTCTCCTTCTTGGGACATGTGGTGTCCAGTCAGGGTCTTCAACCAGATGGTAAAAACCTTGACAAAGTGCGTAGCTGGCCGACTCCACGGACTGCCACAGAGGTGCGAGCATTTGTAGGGTTGTGCTCGTACTATAGGCGGTTTGTTAAACATTTCTCAGTCATAGCTGCCCCACTTCATGCTCTAACTCAAAAGGGGGCTGTGTTTCATTGGTCCTCTTTGTGTGATGATGCATTTCAATCTCTTAAGCATGCTTTGACCAATCCCCCTATTGTGGCTCATCCTGTATTCACACAACCGTTCTTGCTTTATACTGATGCGTCACAGGAGTGTATAGGGGCTGTATTGGCCCAGAGGCAGGATAGGAGAGAGCGTGTGATTGCATATGCAAGTCACACACTGACACCAACGGAAAGGAAATGGTCGACTTACGACCGAGAGTTATGGGCCATAGTTTGGTCAGTGCGTCATTTTAAACATTTCCTGTCAGGCACAGGTTTCACCATTATCACAGATCATAAACCACTTTTAAATTTGAGGAAGGCCCCGGTGGATAACGACCCCACGGGCCGCCGCGCACGCTGGTTGCTTGAGTTAGATGTCTATGATTTTGCTGTCATACATCGGGAAGGAAAGCAGCATGCAAACGCTGATTCAATGTCGAGAAGGCCTAGTTCCCCTGAGATGGTTGCCAAGGCTGTTCAGTGTGTCATTTCTACTGGTACGTCACAGCCCACAATTCCCTCCATGGGTGAACAGCAGAGCAGCCTGTCCCCTAGCATATCTGACACACAGCTTACATTGTCTATTGATACGGAAGAGTTGCAGGCCCAACAGCAGGCAGACGCCTGTCTTCGTACTGCCTTGTCTTGGCTGGAGGAAGGTAAACATAGGCCATCGTTGGGTCAGCTTAAGCAGTCTCCTCCTGCACTGCGGAAGCTGTGGCATGAATTTCCTAAATTACTGGTTTACGATGGCATTCTTTGTCGTGCAGTCAGACCATCTCCACACTCACTCCACTCTTATCAGGTTGTACTTCCAGAAGCCCTTGTTCCCACAGCTCTAAAATGGCTGCATGGTGATACATTTTGTGGACACTTAGGTGCCGAACGTACCCTGTTGAGAGCGAGACAAGTCTGTTATTGGCCGTACATGTCAAGAGATATTTACAAATTTTGCACTGAATGTTTGCCTTGTCAGTCTCGCAGCTCTCCCACACCACAGGAAAGGGCACCATTGCAGTCCATTCATGCAGAACGGCCTTTCCAGAGAATTGCGGCTGATATAACAGAGCTTCCTGTGACTTCGCAGGGGAACAGATACATTTTAGCTGTGGTAGATTATTTTACCCGCTTTGCAAATTTATATCCTCTGAAGGATCAGCGAGCGCCTACGGTTGCTCAGTGCATTTTTGAGCAGTATATCCGCCAACATGGGGTACCAGAGTCAATACATACTGACCAGGGAAGGCAGTTTGAGTCAGACTTAGTCAAACATCTGTGTGCATCCTTAGGTATTGAAAAGACTCGGACATCACCATATCATGCACAATCTGACGGTATGGTTGAGAGACTAAACAGGACCCTGAAAGACCAGCTGGCTAAGTACATTTACCAAAGTGGGGGTGAGTGGGATCGATACCTACCTCAGGTGGAACTAGCTTACAACTCTAGCGTGCACTCAAGCACAGGTTACTCTCCATTTTTCCTTGCTCATGGTAGAGAACCACTTCTTCCTGTTCATGTCTCTTTAAACTGGAACCCTGTTCTGTCAGCGTCAACCCCTGGTACACCTGCGGCTTACGCACGGGAACTTTGCACACGCCTTTCACAAGTCTTTAGTGATGCCACGGATAGGTCTATTGCTGCTAAATTGAGGCAGAAAGGGCAGTATGACAAAAGGGTTTCTTTTCATCCGCATGAAGAGGGGGATTTAGTTCTATTGGATGACCCTGCTCAAAAACACAACAAATTAGCTCCTAGATGGAAGGGCCCTTATAAGATCCTGAAGCGTTTGGACAAAGAGAACAGTCTAGGGGTAACCTATGAAATTACAGACCCCAAGAACCCCCAGTCTCGTAGGTGGGTGGTGCACCATAACCGTCTTAAGCCATTTAATGGTTCTCTTTTAGACCCAACTACTTCTCAACCATCGGAGCCACATGTTGATAGTTTTAGGGCAAATATATCTTCCTCTAGCCTAACTGCATTAGCCGGGTCTCTGCCATTTCAGCCACCTCTTCCACCATATGTGACTGGTCAGTCCGTTGCTCCGGCTGGGGTAACAGGGGGTGAGTCACTTATCCAACAAGGGCCTCCTGCCTCTGCCCTGTCTAGTCCTTACTCTACTCCCCCATCCAGCCCCTCTAAATCTCCACATAATGTTACTAGTAAGGTTCCCTCCTTTGCTCCCAATGCTCCACTTAAAACTACCCGTAGTGGAAGGGTGGTTAAGCCACCTGGTAGGTTTGGGATGTAGTGGAAAGGTATACACACACACATCACAGACACGTATGTTTCCCATGGATACATTTTTATTTTATTTGATATTTTGGGTTTTCCCTTTTCTTAAGTGGTTGGTTCAAAACAAAAATGTACTGTATGATACGTGTACATGCAATTGCCGGGCGAATGAGCCCATGTGTTAGTTGATAATACTGTTCCTGATTGGTATATTGTCACATCTTGTGTTTATCGTATATTGTTGGATAATGTAATACTTTTGGATTGTGTCTTTATTTGAAACGGGGACGTTTCTTCTGGTAGCAGGGGAAGACTGTAGCCGTATATTTTATGGCTTTGTTTATTTTATATGTTAATGTCAATTTTGTATTTTGTTTATGCGCCCTTGTGGATGTCTTGGAAATAATGGATATGCTGTTATGAGACTGGTTCCGGGGAATGTATCCAGGGGGAAGATAATTAGGGGGAACAAAAAGTTCGAGTCAGAGCAGAGTTAGGAGTGTGCTGGCTGGTTGTACATGTCCCGAAAAAATAAAGCTCCTGGAAGTTAAACTTCACACCTGTAACCCGTCTTCCTTCCACGCCTCAACGAGACTGGATAGTTAATCAGGTAGTACTCTAAAAATTAGGGTTACATATAGATATATAGACTTTATTCTTGCACTGTTGGACTTACTCATTTGCAGGGTGCGATTTGTAGGGGGGGATGGTGAGGATTTCCCCCCCTCTGGTTTTCCTATCCCTACCTCTGCTAAATTATTTTTATCGTCGGGGGGGACAACATTTATCCCCCTCTGCCCCTCATATTGATTAATGCTACTTCATATAAGTAAAGCGCTGTAACGTGAGAACAGTCTAGTAGGCTAGCCTACATAATAATCTGACATCAGAAACGCACCGTCACCGTCAGCACTGATGCTGCTGACAGTGGCTGCGTGATAAACTTAATTTGGCCTTGATCGTGCAGGACATTTCAGAATGTCAAGTGTGTAATCCATCATAAATGGCTAGGTTCAATGGAAAAGTTAGCTGGACAAATGAAAGAAAACGAGAAGGATTCAGTGAAGCATAATAATGTTTTAGAACCTTCAAAATTAGAAAACTGATGCAACTGAGATGGAGGACAACTGCACGTAGAGTAGAACGTAGGCATATTGTCCGAAGGAACTTACATTAAATGAGGAGATATTTGCTGAATGTCACAAAAAGTGTTACAGAAATTGCTTGGCATTGCTTAATCAGGGTTGCCAACTCTCACGCATCTGGCGTGACACTCACGCTTTCAGCACCAATCTCACGCTCTCACGCACACTCAAGAAATGTCACGCCAAATCCATTCTTTTTTTTTTTGCAATCCGTTCATTTTTTGTTGATGACTAGACTAGCCCACAGCATTGTTTCTAAATGACAGGATACGAGTTTAAGGCATACATATGTCTAGACCAACAGCAGGTAGGTCTAATATCCGCCTACAACGTTCTCAGCGCAGTTTTCTCTGGTTGTTGATTCGCTGACTAGGGTATTTTAATCCGGTCCGCGACACCTTCACGGAACACGCTGCTATTTAGACATGAGGCAGACCGACATAAAGTGTGGCCGCCCATTCTTCTCTAGGAACTACTCGCGAAGTAGCCTCACAGACATCACATTAAATAACTTTTTCTCATCTTTTATAAGGTGCTATAGCCGCTATTTGCTGCGATAAACGGTTCGCGAGAAAAATAAATAAACTTTCAAGAAATAATCATATTAGGCTACTATAGCTCTGCGCTCATTTCAATTCCTATAGGAGGGATATCTCACAAACTTTTCGTTCCACACATGACAAACCGTAAACCAGAATAAACAGCAGACCTTACCGAACACAAAGTAATGCAATCCCCTGTACAATAAGCCGTTCCAGAGTAATCCGGTTTTGAAATGGTAGCAAATTTCTATATGGTCTCCAATTTTGGGCTTTAAGTGTCTTAAAACTGAGCTGTGCTATACATATGTGTAAATATTAAAATCAGAGGATATATAGCTCATGGCTAAGAGTTTGTCGATGTAGCCATAATGATTTGTTTTCACAAAATGCTAAGCATGCATGTATTTAAGTGTCTTAAAAAAGTGTGCTTATATTGGTCAATGCATAATTTCATAACAGGCCAAATAGAAAAGAAATGTTAAATGTTAAATATACTGTAGCCTAGACATAATATTAAAATCAGATGATGTAGGATAGTATAGAGTTAGAAGTTGGATGGCTCCAGAACTCACACCAGTGGATTGGGTCTTAAAGGAGCCACACCACTTTTATGACACTATAGCTGTTCTGTTGACCTTTAGATTTGTTGCTACTGGGCATGAAGGGCAGGCCAATTATGAGTTCTGTCCAACATTGATGGTAGGTTTAGAAGAAAAGTGAGCACATTTTAATCATATTGCAATACCAATAACCGTAATCATTTTGGTCATGATTTTTCATCAAATGTTCATTCTGTATCTCTAGTGGCTGGTAGACTTTGGAATCCACCAGCCACAATGGTAGGTGGAAAAAATATTTTAGGCTATTTCCATCCCTGATACATTCGTACACTCATACACACATTCATAAGTCTCAATCTGTCCATTTCTTTCCACAAAACTCGCCAGAAGTAATCATTTAAGGGGTTATTTTTCATTTTTTTTCTACTGAGCTACTACCTTTTTCAGGTGGGCAGGGGGGCCCTTTTCATGTCTGTGCCCAGGGGCCCAGTGGCTCATAATCCTTCCATGCCACGGGGTTAAAACACTGGTCTTGTTTTCAAGTGCAATCAATAATTTAGTTGTACATTTTTTAAGAAACTTAAATCAGGGATTATACTGTACATAGCAAAAAAGTCAGGGGACAGACATTTTTAAAATTAGGTTTAGGAAAAAATGTAACGCACACGCACTATGACTTCACAAAATCTCACTCCAGCCAATCACCCAAAGTTGGCAACCCTGGCTTAATCAATGGCTCTCTACCGGCACACCTGTAGTTTGCGGAGGACGAACGAGAAAGCACTCGTTTGATAAATCAGCCAGTAGTAGACAAATAACTTTTAGAAATAATCTGTACTGCAAAAACGAATGTTGGTGGGTATTTAAACTATCTAGCGGGTGTTTTAACAGCTGCAAGAAATAGAAGCTTCATGGTCTTTATGTTCTGGTTCGTAAATTATTTTCATAAAACTTCAAGTTGCCCTATAACTTTACTCTCCAAACTCTTCAATGCACTGTAGGCAATTAACTGACAGTATGATAGGCTATTTATTTTCTGTATGCTACAATAAACACATTTATTTTTTCAACTTTTGCAATATTACGCACTTGGCTACTGAATGCAAATCAGCAGGAAAGGGAATGCACGTAGCCTACGCAGCGTGTAGCGCAAGGCTATTTGGTTAACAACTAACACTGTTAGCCAATTCACTAACTTAAGACTTCAGTGCCATCATATACAACGTTTTTTTACACAACAAATACAGAAAGGATGGAGGCAGCAAAAGTAGAGAAGTCATTTCAGATGGGGCAAGAACAAGGTGAATTTGTATGCTTGTCAAAACGTAGTCAGGAGGAGCTGATCATCATACCAAGCACACTCGCTGTTTAAAGTCATACACCACGGTAAACTAAAACTAAAATGTTACAAAGGTGGCAAAAATAATATAGGGTATTATTAGCCATGACATTACTAGGCTATGAATCGTTCGTTCATTTTTTTTTGGGGGGGGGGGGGGGGTTTACAAACTTATTCAAAATCATCCCCCCCTCTGGTTTTTACACAAATCGCACCCTGCTCATTTGCACTATCACCATGACCACTATCACCATTACACTATCACCATGACTCACACTCACACAGAGCACCTTACCTTACCTTACTATGCACAGAGAATCACAGGCTCAGTCCCTGCCTCAGTCATTGCAAGCGCCTCTTGATTGATTAATCACCACTATGTGGATACTGTTTTTAGAATTAATTTAGATTAAGTGTTAGTATAATTTGTATTTTAGTATATTTAGTATATTCTTTATCTTCTACTGTCCTTATTGCTTAGTTGTGTTTTTTATATTATATACTTTTAATTACTTTTTCTGCTGTTAGTGAATGTGTGTGTGTTGTCTGTATGCTACTGAGACCTTGAATTTCCCCTGGGGATCAATAAAGTATCTATCTATCTATCTATCAATGTGATAACCTCATAGAAGGACTATAATATGCTGAACAGTAAAGTGAATCTGACCTGATTCTGTCACTGTTTTAGCCTTTATACAGCTAAGAGTTACTGTCATTCGTGATTTCTGTATGATGCAAACCTCCCAAGCTTTATGCAGAGTCTGTGTGTACATCCAAGCTGCCATATAGATATGAAACAGGTCATATTGAGGTGAGGAGATAAAGGTATGGGTTTGCCGGTACAGTGTCCTTGTTGGTGCTATGGAGATGGAGCAACTCTGGACGGGTCATGGCAGTATGTGAAATTCTTGAATGTCAAATGAAAATAGAATGTAAAACAGAATTAACAAAGGAACGTGTTGGAGAGGTCCAGTGTTCTGACCCATATCACCAAATGGAAACATTTGATCTCTGATTTTGCCTGTATCAAGATTAAAACTCTTAAAAGAGGATGGGTTCATCAATGCCCCTGTAACTAATGAAATAGCCTACATACAGTACACTACTGATCAAAAGTTTTGGGACACTTAGACATTTTATTGTTTTCTATGAGTGATTGAATGGGAATTATTGCTAAATCTAACTATAGTAATTTGCGAGACTATAAATTGTGATAACTAATAATTGTGCTATTCAACAGCCTTTGTCAAAGAATCTTCCATATGCACCAGAGAGAAACCAGGAAGGATATCTCTCAATGTCTCCAAACTAATGAACTATTGGTAGTGAAAGGGTATACAGATATGACATGCATACACAGAGATAAACCCAATAACATAATAACATTTCTGAACCAATAACGTAATAACTTTTTGCCAATAATGTAATAAAGCATGACATAATAACTTGCCAATAATGACATTTCGTTTTAAAAAAACTTTTGGACTATAATGTAATGAGTTATTATGTTATTGGCTGGTTATTATATTATTGCTGGTTATTATGTTATTGGCTGGTTATTATATTATTGCTGGTTATTATGTTATTGGCTGGTTATCACGCTATTGGCTGGGTGTGTGTGTGTGTGTAATGTATTCATATACTAATATCACTCTATTTATTGGATGTCACACTTCTATGGACCACTTACCTTTACTATTGTCTCTTTTAAATACCTGCTTTAAGACCTGACTACACACTCAAACACACCTACACACACTCTCATTACCTCTACCAGTAGATGTCCTACGCACACTCTCATTACCTCTACCAGTAGATGTCCTACGCACACTCTCATTACCTCTACCAGTAGATGTCCCACGCACACTCTCATTACCTCTACCAGTAGATGTCCTTAACTTTCTCAAAAGGCTACATGACTGAGCAGAAGCCGGGCTTTCATCCATCAGTTGTTCTTACTAAATAATTATTTAATATGTGTGGTGAGACCGCTGTTACGTCCAGCAACCTTCTAGAGCTTCATAACACTAATGGAGTGGTCGTTCTCTTTGTCCAGTTCCAAACTCAGTCGTTCTCTGTGTCCAGTTCCAAACTCAGTCGTTCTCTGTGTCCAATTCCAAACTCCGTCGTTCTCTATGTCCAGTTCCAAACTCTGCAAGTGTCCCTCGTGTACCAATTGGGATGACTTGGTGTGGATAGTTCACTGAAATAAAAGGGAGACTCGATTGAATGTCATACCTAGACTGACATACTGTATCTATAGATTGAGAGATAAATCAGTAATTCTTGATAAGATTTCTGATGGTAGGTAATGAGCTCCAGGCTGATTGCCAGCATCCCCTACCATGTCAGCTATGGGCTTAGTAGCCATAGTCTGATCTGGTGGTGTCACTAAGAGACTGTGGATGGCAGTGCTTTTCCATGCAAGTTTTCGGATTATGGGAGTTTTGGAACTGAAAATGGCCAATCACTTGGTCAGTAGTCAATGAGTTACTAGATTACGCCCACCAGCATTCAGAAATACATCCCACCCTCCTGCGATACAGCCATTCAGCACAGGTTTTTTGGAACTTTAAATCGCGTGGCGGTGACATCAAGCATCAGACAGAGATCCACATTCAGCATCAGACAGAGATCCACATTCAGCATCAGACAGAGATCCACATTCAGCATCAGACAGAGATCTGCGTTGGGGATTCATTTTAAGAGACACTCTGAATCTGAACCCTGTTATGTCTGGTGTCAGCCTATTTGTGCATTTATGGGGGGGGGGGGGGTTAGAAGAGGGGTTTAGTAGATTAAGTGGCAAGGGCTGCATAAGAAAGGTGGGGGAGGATTGGGGGGGGGCACCATCAAGGAGCACCCAAGAGCAACAGGGGCAAGGAAAAACTCCCTTACTAAGGAAGAAACCTTGGGCAGATCCACGGCTCAAGGGGCTAACCCAACTGCCAGGGGTCTTGGTGTGTGTGTTGGGGGGATGACAAGGGAGATGGGATAGTGTGCTGTGCATGTGGGGAGAGGGCAGTGTGCAATATGTGTGTTGGAGAAGCTTCCTCATGAGACAATGTGCTGTGTACACTGCAAAAACTGCTTATCTAACAAAATCTAACCAAGTGTTATTAATCTTATATCAAGATAGAAAAAACTAGTTGGTATTGTTTTCAGTATAAAAAGACTTACCTATACTAGCGTTTTCTTGTGAAATCATTTGACTTAATTAAAAAAAAAAAAAGACTTTTTTTAAGACATCTCATCTTGAAAACAAGCAAATTTGTCTGCCAGTGCGTTAAGCAAATTTGTCCAAATACAAGCAAATTTGTCTTGATAAGACTCCTTAAAATAAGTTAAAGTCTTCTTAAATTAAGTCAAAATGATCTTTTGAGAGGGCGCTAGGTAAGTCTTTTTATGCTAAAAACAATACCAAATAGATTTTTTAATCTTAATATAAGATCAATAACACTTGGTTAGAATTCATTTTTTGCAGTGTATTGGGGGGGGTTTAATTAACAATAACATTAAGTGTTATTCGGCTTTTGCCATAACAAGTTTGGGTTAGAGTTAGGGTTCATGTGTCATCATGACAGTGTCATGTGTTCATGACAGTGTCATGTCACTTCTACTGTATGTAGGCTAGATACCTTCAGGTAAAGTGTTTCCAAAGACACAGTAGTGAAGGGAAGTGCCAGGGAAGAGTGACACTTTATATCCCAGAAATAGAGTGATATTTGTATACTATTACATGATCAACTCCAGATATTACACTATTATTTGCATTATTTTTTACCAAGCCAATAACGTAAGAACGTATTACATAATTGGCAAAACGTTATGTTAAGTTAAGTTACGCTATTGGTTCAGAACTTTTATTAGGCTATTGGCAAGTTATTACATTACAGGCAGAGGTGGGCACAAATACATCAAAAAACTATTTTGTTACAAAATATGAAAACTGGCTCATAAAATGTAACAAAATAAAATACAAAATACTGATGTGAAAAATGTATTTAATTAAAATACAAGTAATTAGTCATTTGAAAATACAAAAATACCCACACAATAATCATGGTATGCCATCTTTGAAAAGAAACCAAAAGGTATATTATTGAAAATGTATCCCCAAGAGACAAGAAATACATTGTGGCTCCTAAAATCTAACACTTGTGTAAACTTGCATTAACCTTGTTTCCTTTACTTTCAGCAACAAATGTGTGCATCTTAATGATTTGAGTAAAGTAACAGTTACTTCCATGTTGAAAAAAGCATGTTACTTCATAATAAGACTGAGGTCAACTTGTCTGAGACAAGTAACCTCAACAGTGACAAATTTCTACCATTAGGAGGCGCCCTTGCGCGTATTTCTGCAGGGAAGAAGAAGAAGAAGAAGTGGGAGCATGCAAGGAAGACGTTAACGTTACTGTGCTGGAGTGATTTGAATTTTCGCCCTCTCAGTTTGCTCTTCCGAAGAGTCGTTGTTGAAAGCATTCAGAAGATAAAAAATAAACATCAGACCTTTTCCTTTCGGAAGACTTTGTGGTAAGCTGTAAGGATATACATGTTGGTGAACTGTTTTTATTTTGCCCAGGCATGTTTTTGGTTCGAAGGAGCTAACATTAGATCGATGGCCCCCCTTCCCCCCACCACACCACAGATGTTTTGCATTAACAGTTGGATAAATGAATGTGTAACTTTAACTACTAGTAAATTACTGTCCAATTCAAAGTTGGCAGCTAATTTAGAATTTTAAAGCAGGAGGTAGTGAATACAGAATCAAAGTTAAGGTTAGCAGGTTAGAAGATGGTAGTGTAAGCATGCAGTGGAAATGTAAGCATTGCATTTTTTCGGCAGACAAAAGAGGTCAGTTATTTAAGCATTATCGTCTAAGACATGGCGGGTATTCGGCAACAACCAATACCTTGTCTTCATATGGATTGTTTGCACTTTTCAGTCATATGGGGAGCCCTGCACTGAAGCAGATTTTTTCACACATGTGCGTAGTCATTTGAAATGAACATTCCATGCCCATATGAAGGCTGTGATTTTCATACTAGTGTGTATTCAACATTTAAAGGAGAAGTTCGGTATGATATTGATCGATCTAAAGTGTGTTGAAACATGATACCTTGAACTTTTGTCTCATAGCTCATCTCGGCTTGTCCCCTGCACTCCGAAATCTGGCGCTATTAGCCGATGCTACCAACAGGTTTCCGATGGGGGTGCCTCGGGCATCGGCCTAGCCATGCAAATAAATCACTGGTTTACACCATTTACGGTAAGTGGTAAGTTTCCATGGATGTAATACAATGCTGAAAATTGCTTGTATGTTTCTAAATCTTTTGTATCATTTCATGCTGATGACATCCTCAGGAGATCAACACAAAGCTTGGATTACTTGCAGCAGCATTACCGTTAATTTATTTTATATTTCAGCAAGGTACAGTTTGGACGCTAATAACTAATTAGTCATATATTTAACTGTTGTCTTTGTGTTTCTATTTGTTTTACAGGTTACTGATGGTGAGGATGTGTGGGCACAAGTCTCCTTTGGGCTGTTGACGGTCATTGATGATGACACACTGGTTGATCCAACTCTTATCCACCTGGAGCCAGTGTCTACAGCCATCATCATTGAGGGGAGGCTGGTAATGGATGGTCTCAAAAGTTTGCCTGAGGCCCTCTGCATCTTGTTTGGGTTATCATATGCCTTACACCTTGATTACCCCAAGTCAATGAAAAATACATTGAATTTCATTCAAAAGGTGATGCTTGGTTTGGGTCAGAACAAGCTACCACCAAAATGGCAAAGTCTTAAAAATCTTCTGCTGAGATGTTTTCTATTTTTTGAGCTTATATGGTTCTAAACTGAAAGGAGAATTCTGGTGTGATATTGACCTAAAGTGTGTCTCAAAGTGTGTCTCATAGCTCATTTCGGCTTGTCCCCTGCACTCCGAAATCTGGCGCTAGCTAACCGATGCTACCAACAGCTTTTTCAATGGGGGTGCCTCAGCATCGGTCTAGCCAAGCAAATAAATCACTGTTTTACACCATTTACGATGCTCAAAGTATCTCCACACTTAATTGGTAAACTTAATTCTGTGGAAATGCATGGATTCCAGTTGCTGCTACTGGAAGCAACTGGAATACATGCATTTCCACGGAATTATTTTTGGAATCTGATCCCTTATCATACCTGTTCATTCGTACTCGTCGCTCGACTTATCGTGACTAAATTCAAGATGGCTGCGAACGGTAAACTTCCTTAAGGTACTGTCTGTATAAATCGTCTTGTAAATAAACTACCAGTGCTTTTTCCAAGTTCTCAATGTCTCGTTTTAAATGTCAGGGCCCTCGGAAGTCTACCAATGAAGTGTGGAGATATTTTGAGCCTCGTACATGCTGTGAAACAGTGATTTATTTGCATGGCTAGGCCGATGCCGAGGCAACCCCATTGAAAAAGCTGTTGGTAGCATCGGCTAACTAGTGCCAGATTTCGGAGTGCAGGGGACAAGCCGAGATGAGCTATGAGACATACGTTCATATTCTGCATCATGTTTCAACACACTTTAGGTCAATATCATACCGGAATTCCCCTTTAAGTCTGTGGTGGTAAGTCATTTACAATTTGGCCCTATAAATTGGTGGCCCGATTAAGTTTTAAGAGATGTTTAAAGGGATATTCCACCATTTTAGGAATTACACTCATTTTTTCCATTTCCCCTTGAGTTAAACGATTGATTTTTACCTTTCTCCAGTTCATCCAGCCGTTCTCCGAGTCTGGAGATACTAGTTTTAGCTCCATCCTAGCATAGATCATTGAATCTGACTAGACCATTAGCTTATCACGTTTAAAAGTGACTAAGATTTCCAGGAATTTTCCTATTTAAAACTTGTCTCCTTTCAAGTTAGAAAGTGTAATAAGACCAACGGAAAATTAAACGTGCCGATTTTCTAGGCTGATTTGACATGGAACTATACTCTCATTCCAGCGTAATAATCAAGGAACACCATGGGCACAGCAGCACAATGATATCATGCAGCACCTGAAAATAGTCACTGTAGGCTAACTTCCAGCAACAAAGTTGAGCTGCAGCAGACGAATCGGTTAGTGACTGGATTATTACGCCTGAATGAGAGTATAGTTCCATGTCAAATCAGCCTAGAAAATCTCTACATTTGATTTTCCATTGGTCTTATTACACTTTCTTACTTGAAAGGAGACAAGTTTTAAATAGGAAAATTACCGGGAATCTTAGTCACTTTTAAACGTGATGCTAGCAGGCGAGATGCTAATGGACTAATTCGATTCAATGATCTATGCTAGGCTGGAGCTAAAAGTGGTATCGCCAGTCTCAGAGAACGGCTGGATGAACTGGAGAAAGGTAAAAATCAATTGTTTAACTCAAGGAGAGGTGGAAAATGAGTGTAATTCTCCAAATGGTGGAATATCCCTTTAAGAAGACAGTATTTTTCATGTATTGTGTTAATTTACGTTAGACTACTGTGTTGATTTTTATATGGTACAGGCTACTGAGATACTTAAAGATTTTTATAAAATGTTCAAGGAGAAAAAAGGAAGATGTAGGTTGTTGCTACAGCTAAATTGTGCCATTTAAGACATTTTAAGATGTTTTTTTTTTATTAAAACAACACAATTTTGTTGTTTTTACAAGAATAATAAATAATTCAAAGCCGTATTTGTACCTGATGCAGTTGTAAATGTCATTATTTTAGAATAGAGCCTATTTTTATTCAAACTTGTGTATATGAGTAATATTTACTTGCTAAATTGAAGGCAATCGGTTTCCATGGTTTCACCAAGTAAGATTAACTTGCTGTTCAAGTAACTGTTACTACATATTCCAGATATGAGGAATTGGTTGATTAGTTACCTCAACTTCAGAACATGAGTTTTATGAATGAAAACTAAAGTACACTTCACTTGCAATACCTAGGTAGGTTAAAGAGGAATTTGCTGTAGTGTTAATACACTACACTAAGGAATTGCTTGTAAGCTCAGTTTTAGAATCCCAGTCCACTTTAGTCTGATTTTTCAAGGCAATCGGTTTCCATGGTTTTTTTAAGTAAGGTTTACTTATTGGATTTTACAAGTAGATTTGGTAAAAAAAAATTAATCAGCGCCCCATATCAATGTAAACGATGATTGAACTGACAAGAAGCAGACTTGACAGTGGAATCAACTGTAACATAGCAAACTACCCACCTTCATTTCCGTAACCAATGAATGTAGTACGACAAATTGGTCGGCCTCTTTTTAAACTGAACTGCATTTCTCTTTTTGTGCTATAAATGCATGCCTATTGCTTACATACATGACTGGCAACATTGGGGACAAACAGAATAACATCCTGTAAGAGCAACAGGGGCAAGGAAAAACTCCCTTACTAAGGAAGAAACCTTGGGCAGATCCACGGCTCAAGGGGCTAACCCAACTGCCAGGGGTCTTGGTGTGTGTGTTGGGGGGATGACAAGGGAGATGGGATAGTGTGCTGTGCATGTGGGGAGAGGGCAGTGTGCAATATGTGTGTTAGAGAAGCTTCCTCATGAGACAATGTGCTGTGTACACTGCAAAAACTGCTTATCTAACAAAATCGGGGGACAAACAGAATAACATCCTGTAAGGTGTCCCGATACAGAATTAATTAACTTGGTGGAGAAAACTCTTTTCGCATCGGGGAGGTCTTTGCGTCTGTCTCCTCCATTATTTCTGCATACCTCGGTGGATGTTATCCCTGGCATAAATCCTCATGTCAGATTAAGTGGTTTTAATACTGTCCTGCAGTGAGAATGAACCTCCACTATTAGGTACTCAAGGTCATGGAGTCAAAGGTCTTCATATTGGGTCCATGTCCTAATATTCTCCCTCAGTATCTTATCTATATCGTTTTCAATTTTTAGTCTTGTAGTACTTGACGACTTGACAATTCAAATTCATAAAGTTACTTTGTACGTTTTTTCAACTTTCAATGTTCTAAGGGGATGATGAAACAGAAAAGACAGATATAATGCTTTTAAGTTGTCTACAGGGTGACATAAAATGGCGGCACAAACAAAAATTTGGGTTTACAACCCATGTTGACCATTTTGGCTCCCTCAGTGGACTTTTTGTAAAAGAGAAAAGTTGGATCTAACACAATGTGGCACACTACAGCAAGAAAAAGGAAAAATGGATTTACATTTTGTGCTGTCCTTCCAAAAGGGTAATGAAATTAGAATTTTTATGAACAAATCGCTACTTGGGTCAAGTTTAGAGCTGAATATAGGGAATTGCCCAAAGGATGTCATCGGGCACCCACCCTATTCCTATAGAGTAACCCTAGGCAACAAGAAACAGCAAAGAAAAAATAAACTTTAACCGACAAAACCAGATTCATCAAGATTCTCGCCTTTGGCTCCCGGACTATGATAAGCATATTGTCATGGTTATAAGTAGTACTATATCTTGAAATACTCTAAATACAATGCCTCAAAGTATTTTGTTACAAACTACATTAGATTTGTTCCCAACCTGCAAAATACTAATTACAAAATACGCTAAAGTAATTAAATACGTATTTAAAATACATATAATTAAAATACTGTCTGATTACAGGCTTTATTACATCAAAACAGCCAACATTATTACTTTATTGACCGTTGTTATGTTATTGGCTGCTACAGGGTGCTACACAAGTGTCAAGGCCAACTGCAACGGCGGCTCGAGTTCACACAGAGGTTCCCCTTTCTGTGACTGGTTTTTACTGCCTTAGATGAGATAGTGTCAGTGATGTGGAACAGCTCAGAGGTGGAAATATCATATTGAAACGATAACAAGGATTGTAAAATTAACAGAATGAGCTCTTTAAAAGAAAAGGGGGATATTGTAAAACAATTTAGGAAAAAAAAACGTTAAAAGAAAAAACTCAAAACAAATATTATTATTATTGTGCCATGTCATGGTAGTTTTGCTTTGGTCAAATTATACAAATTGAGATGATATAGTCAAGACAAAAGTGGGAGCTGGAGCGCTACAGGTATCCCTTGTATCCTCTGGTGCTCTTGGATGGGTTAAAAGATTCCAGGTCCAGGCACTCGGTAGGATGCAAAATTTTTTTAACATTTATTATTTAGGGCTAATCCATTAAAAAACACCAACGCGTGTCGGCTCACTGGCCTTCATCAGGGTGTCATTTCTGTCAAGCAGGTCAATAATCAAAGATAACAGGGCAGTTGGGAAAATCCAACTGAGAAACTAGCAATGACATCATTCCAAATGATTATTCTTCACAAACAAAGAACTCCACATCAAAATTGAACAAATATGAACACACCATGTATCACAATTCATAGTCAAGATCATGATAGCAATTCCAAAAACTCTAAACGCATTCCATACATGCATTAAAAGACAGTAAATATGAATAGGTTATACATTACAGTTCATGATCAAGATGTCAACAGTAGTTCTAAAACCTTGGTGCAGGTCTACTCCACACATGTATCAAAAAGTCCATAAATCACAAATCACGGTAAAGATTACAACAGTAATTCTAAAATCTGGATGTATTCTTCATGTCAAAACTAAATAAGTCCTAACAAGTTCTGTCAAATGTCATAGTTCATGGTTATTCTAAAATGTACTCCACACAACAACATATCAAACAGATGACTCGACCCATTGTTCTGAAGACCTACAATAAACTACAAAAAACTACAGAAAAGGTGAAAAGATGAGACCTGGATGGCTAGTAGCTCTCAGCGAATAGATCCAGTATGTCTCCCTCTGTTTAAGGCGTTTTATTTTGTCCCCACCCCTGGCATCAAGGCGAATAGATTTAATACCAATTACTCTTAATGTTGAATCCCTCCCATGATTAGCTTCTGCATAATGTTTGGCCATTGGGTAATTCATATTTCTAGTTCGAATGGCATACCTATGTTCAGCTACCCTGTCTCTTAGTCTCCTTTTCGTAAGGCCTACATAGAAACAACCACAAGGACAAGGAAGAATAATCATTTGGAATGATGTCATTGCTAGTTTCTCAATTGGATTTTCCCAACTGCCCTGTTGTCTTTGATTATTGAACTGCTTGACAAAAATGACTGCCTCTAGTGGCTGAAGAAATGTATAGCAAGTGCCTCATTGGCACACCTGAAACCCACGCTATAATTATGCTCAGACTCTCTGTTCCCAACACCCTGATGAAGGCTGGTGAGCCGACACGCGTTAGTGTTTTTTAATGGATTAGCCCTAAATAATAAATGTTAAAAAATGTTTGCATCGTACTGAGTGCCTGGACCTGGAATCTTTTTCCAAACTGATTTATGAGATGATATAGTGTTTGTTAGGGAGTGTAAAGAACTATTTTTGGAAGATATATTTTACTGTAATATGATATGTCTTTGAAATTCTTTGTAGATTTTATTGAATTTATTGACATGTCATTAGGCCTATTTTTATTTTTATAAATGTTGTTTATGTTCTTTTTGAGCTATATTGTTTTTTCATATGTAGCTTGATACCGTACCTGTAGAATCACATTGTTGCCATACTTGTATACTTGCTAATACTATGTTTTTTTTTAGTGGGAAATATTTTCTACTTTTTGAAAACAGTGGTTTGGTTTGTTTTGGCAGTACAGTACAATGCTGTATCAGATGTGTTCTAGAACAGACGGTACCAGAGAGGGTTAAAGCGGAGCTAGTAATCAAGGATCTTTGACGGTACCTTTCCCAAATCTGCTGACTCAATTCTGCTTCACTAGATGGTAGCATTGCGCAACCATCTACAGATTTTTGTTCTGAATTCATGACTTCAAATTACATTGGTGAATGATGACAATTAGCACGTATCCAAATGGCTTTACATTGTTCAATTATCCCACTAAGTGCATTTATAAAGGGGATAATTTTATGTCTAAAGCAAGAGAACAGAGTGTATGATGAAAAGAAGATAAAGCTGACAGTAAACATCTGTGACATCACAGAGACAACAGTACAGTCCAAAGGGCTTAAAATCTGACTAAGATTTGTTGTTTTTTGCCAAATTTAGTGCTGCTCTGTGAAAACATGATCAAATTCTTCCACCTTAATAGATAAATAGATTAGCCACAGAAGAGAGACTGCAGACTTCACAGACAAAGACAGCAGACTTCATAATGCCAATGCTCTCTTTCAGTAATAACTGACCAGGTGATATATCATCAATCTGCTCCAAAATTTGACAATATCTCCTCTGGGAGCCAATTTGACTTGTCATGTCATATGACTTAGATTGATTAAACGATTATATATTATTATATGATTAATTATATATAAAAACAAGTAATACATAATAAAATAATGAAAATAACATTTTAAAAATCCAGATATGATAATTCAGTGCGCACAGCTCTGCTGTCTTGGACCATGCCTTGAGAGTAAAAAATTACAATATCATGGAAAAGTTCCTTTTTCCCGTAATTTATTTCAAAAAGTGAAACTGTCATATAATCTTGATTCATTACACATAAAGTGACTTGTCATATGACTTAGATTAATTATATGTCTTGGACCGGGGGCGTTGTGCAAGTTGAAACTTTGGGTGTTGGGGTAGGGGGGCTGTACATTTAAATTTTATATTTATTCATTTAGGTAATACCACTGGGTTCAGGGATGGTTTGACAGATAACTATCTACTACTTACAAACTATTGTAATTGTAATTTATTTATTTCAGCAGGGACAGTGCACAAAACATTAACCTTGTACAAATCCATCTGGCAAAGCAAACTCTGCCTAGATTTCTCAAAGGCAAAGTATAAATGTGCATTTCTATTTCACATTTGAAAATGTTATTGATGTTTTACTAACCACTTCAGAAACACACCGTCAGTCTGCTGTCTTCTGCCTTGATGACCACCTGAGTTTCTTATGTGTGTACCTGCTGTGGCTGATTGCATCTCGCAACTACTGAAAGGACAATAGCGAGCGTGAGACTAGGTGTGTGTTATATAACACAGTATTACTTTGGGCTCATATTACATAATTACCACAATAAACAAGCAATACGTAATACAATAATGAAGATAACATTTAAAAAATCCAGAAATGATAATTCAGTGGGTACAACCCCGCTGTTTTGGACCATGCATTGAGAATAAAAAATTACAATATCATGGAAAAGTTCCTTTTTCCCGTAATTTATTTCAAAAAGTGAAACTGTCATATAATCTTGATTCATTACACATAAAGTGACTTGTCATATGACTTAGATTAATTATATGTCTTGGAGCGGGGGCGTTGTGCAAGTTGAAACTTTGGGTGTTGGGGTAGGGGGGCTGTACATTTAAATTTTATATTTATTCATTTAGGTAATACCACTGGGTTCAGGGATGGTTTGACAGATAACTATCTACTACTTACAAACTATTGTAATTGTAATTTATTTATTTCAGCAGGGACAGTGCACAAAACATTAACCTTGTACAAAACCATCTGGCAAAGCAAACTCTGCCTAGATTTCTCAAAGGCAAAGTATAAATGTGCATTTCTATTTCACATTTGAAAATGTTATTGATGTTTTACTAACCACTTCAGAAACACACCGTCAGTCTGCTGTCTTCTGCCTTGATGACCACCTGAGTTTCTTATGTGTGTACCTGCTGTGGCTGATTGCATCTCGCAACTACTGAAAGGACAATAGCGAGCGTGAGACTAGGTGTGTGTTATATAACACAGTATTACTTTGGGCTCATATTACATAATTACCACAATAAACAAGCAATACGTAATACAATAATGAAGATAACATTTAAAAAATCCAGAAATGATAATTCAGTGGGTACAACCCCGCTGTTTTGGACCATGCATTGAGAATAAAAAATTACAATATCATGGAAAAGTTCCTTTTTTTTTATGTGATTTATTTCAAAAAGAGAAACTGTCAATCTTGATTCATTACACATAAAGTGAAATATTTCAAGCCTTTTTTGTTTTGTTTTAATCTTGACTATTCTCATCTTGTTGATTATGATATCCTAAAATGTCGACCTGAGAAGAGCTCTAATCAGCTGTCAATGGTTTCCTGAGCCCTTCAGTTCTCAGTCTGGTCATAGTCTGAGTGAATTAGGGTTGAAGGTGGAAGTAAATACAACAAAAGGATATTTGGTATCAATCGAACCATAATTTCATGTAGATTAAGAATGTCAGGTGCCTACAGTGCAGATTTGTACCAGAAAAAAGATATACAGTATATACGTATATCTATATGTGATAATACGTATATTATCACATATAGATATTAGCTGATATCTCCCATACTGGTAAAAGGATCTTTACCAAAATTGGTGTACTTACTCACCATAAGTTCTTGATGAAATTAGTAGGTGTTTAATGTCTTGGGGTCAAAGGTCAAGGTCATAGTTGACATGCAATGTTTGTTTTATACCTCTCAAGCAGATTGAAGGATCCTCATTAAACCCAACACAGTTAATTAAGCCTAAATTAACTAATACGGCATTATTCTATATATTATACATGGGGTCACAGGTAGAGGTTAAAGGTCATGAGGCTATAGCTGGCTGAGGCATAGAATCAACTATCTGAATTGACATTAAAAAAGATTAAGACATTTATTAAAGCAAAACAAACTTTATTTTCTGTATAAAAACAGTTGTTTCAACCTCCACGTCTTATTTTAGTATTGTAGTAGTAGCATCTCTGAAACCAGGGGAAATCTAAATTATTTGCTGTTTTAAAAATGCAAACATCTGTGTGAATACCTGTTTTAAAATAACTGTTTCAGTTCAGAGTTTTAGATTAAATCCAAACCATTTCTGTCAAACATCTGATAAACATTGTCATCTACAGCTATTTCCTTCAACTTAAATTATAACGCCAGACAATTGATGTAAATGTCTATGTTGATAGAATACTGTTAGAAATAAAAACTAGTACCCTTGCATTGCATTGCAATAGTTATACTTTGTTCCCTGAAGTTGGTAGTAGGCATATAAACAACGGCAGCAGCGGACTGATATTACCTAGGATTCTACTAGGTATTATGGTGGGTTTTCAGGATGTGAAGGGATGTAATCATGGGTTTCATAAAGTACTGGGGGTACCAGGATGAGAGGATCTCCTCCTTACATCTACTTTTGTTGTTGGAGATTGTTGTTCACTTCCGGAGATGTCACACCCAACACCTGCCACTAACCATCGACGGTGCTGTGGTGGAGAGAGTGAGCAGCACCAAATTCCTGGGGGTGCACATCAGTGAAGACCTCTCCTGGACCACCAACACTGCATCACTGGCGAAGAAAGCTCAGCGCCGCCTGTACTTCCTGTGGAAACTCAGGCGAGCAAGTGCTCCACCAGCCATCATGACCACATTCTACCGAGGCACCATTGAGAGCATCCTCTCCAGCTGTATCGCTGTGTGGGGCGGAAGCTGCACTGAATACAACAGGAAAGCCCTGCAGCGCATAGTGAACACAGCTGGAAGGATTATTGGTGCTTCACTCCCCTCCCTGAAGGACATTTACACCACCCACCTCACCCGCAAGGCGACCACAATTGTGAGTGATGCAAGTCACCCCGCTCACAATTTGTTTGATCTACTGCCCTCTGGGAAAAGGTACAGAAGCCTGCGCTCCCGCACCACCAGACTCACCAACAGCTTCATACACCAGGCTGTTAGGATGCTGAACTCTCTCCCCCCTCCACCGTCAGCTACATAACATCCTGGACTTTTGGACCCACAATGGCTGCCTTGCACTACTCCACTTGCACTACTCCACTTGTACACTTGCACACTTTGCAACTTGTTGTTGTCCTGTTGTCCTGAAAACACTTCTGAACACACTTCTGCTGCTCTTACATAACTTGCACCACTATGCCACTTGCATACTTAGGTCAAACAGAACTACCTCAGCTGACTTTTGCACTATTATATTGACTGTCTACTGTATGCACAATTGCACAATTTCAACCAAATTTTGCTGCTCTTATTTCTTCATTGTATGTGCCTTCTTATTTTTACTTTTTATATTGTTTACTTGAATGTTATGTTTGTCTGTGGACCTAATTGGTAAAATATGTCTTGTCTCCACCGTGGGATAGTAGGAAACGCAATTTCGATCTCTTTGTATGTCTTGACATGTGAAGAAATTGACAATAAAGCAGACTTTGACTTTGACTTTGACTTTACATGGTTAAGGGAGAGGGGGTGTTATCAAGCTGGTGAGGACTGGACAGGACAGGGATGAGGAGGCCACTGTGCCTTACGAGTTAGGGCCTGTCTAGCTAGGAAGAGAATAAGATAAGGCCTTATTTCAACAAACTGGAAGGAAACAGAAAAACTTAGGGCTACACTATTTACATATGTTATATGCATTACATAGGTTTGCATTTAGTTTTATGCATGATGGGAAGATGGTTTCCACCAATGTAAGCGACCCTGCTTGATACTGATTGGTGAAGGGTGTTGATGGAGATGGCGTGAGAGGGTGGCACTTCTCAAGAGCTGAGGAGTATAAAATATAGTGTATAGCCATCCGTAGGGGAGATCTTGTCAGGGGCCCCAGCTGATGACATCTCCTCCCTATTGCTTTGATGGTTGGTCTGGACTTTGGTTGGGCTGTACTATCATTGCAATACGGTGAATAAAGATCAACAGTCTTCGGAAAATCTTCTATCTACATTGTCTCCTTCGGACGCCTTGTTCCAGAGTGCTAAATTACTAAATAGTCAAGTGGTAATTGTTAATTGGACAATTGGATTTGGAAGTGGACATTTTCTAGCCTGGAAAATCCAGACCCTGGTAATCTAGAAAGATTAAGGGTCTGGCCACGAATAATGTAATGGCCCAACTCGAGGGGCGGCACCAAGCGTGCATTTGAAAATCTCACTGCACGCAATTGGATAACACTAGACCAATGTTTACTCCACTCACATCCATCTGGGATCGCTTCCGTTGAGAGTGATTTCGGCATCAGATTTTATGGTAGAGCCAATCAGGACGCAGGGCGGGAGTTTCATAGATGTGACGTAGCGTAGAAGCGACTGTGAGACTGTTCTCAGCATCACGGGTTGGCTTCAACGTGAGTGGTTGAAGTAGCATGTTAATAGAGGACGGACAAGTGGCTTATCCAATCATATGCAAGGATTTTTGATAAGGCCCAGCCTTCTGAAACACCATTCCAATGGATCGATCCCAGATGGATTAGTGGAGCTAGGTGGAACGAAATTCCTCTGGCGAGAGTCAGGTTAGTCTCATCATCCATTGCAGTGAAATGGAAAATAATGAATCAAGACAGTACTGAGCACAACTAAATACTGATATTCATCCCAGGGGAAAATATTGCTTCTTACGGAGTCTCATCTTTCAGAAACAAAATTTAGAAAATGAACTGCTATCCTAATACTTTGTGTCCCTTAATGTGCTTTGTAAGAAATTATAAGGTGGCTTGTAACAAATTCGTATTTAATTATATTATTGATATCTACCGTCAAAATCTTCCAAAATATTTAGATATTATTTTTTGCCCACCCCTAAATTCAACTGAATAGATAACAACGGACATGCCACATTACTAACATCAAAACTGGAAGACAATGCTAGTCTTCAGGGTCACAGAAATTGCCAGGAGAAAGTGGACAACACCTTGTCCATGAAGGGAAAATAGCAAGGGCCACAGTTAACAGTCATACTAACTTATGGAAAGTCACAACAGCAGAGAAAGCTATAATTTACAGCTGGAAGTAGCACTGCTTGTACTGTAGAAAAAGGACTGCATGGGCAATATTGAAAGAGATATGGTCAGGTCATGACTATGCTAGTGGAAGTATTTCACTGTTATGTAACTGCTAAGCACATTTGCATACAGTAATTGCAATCAGATTCTTGATTTTTATATACAAAGGAGGGGTATTAAACTCATTGTGCTGTAGATAGGGACTCCCCATGTCAAAAACAACCAAGTCTATGTTGTGCAACATAAAAAAAGTTCACTATATTTACAGTAATTGAATTGAACATGGCATGTTGATTAGCATGTCTCCACCGTCTATAACCTTGTATGTCAGGGGATGAAACTGACCTTAACCTTTGACCCCATGGCCCTGAGTCCCTAAGTTCATCTAACTTATAGACAATAAATGTACTAGAGTTAATGAAGATCCATCAGTCTGCTTTGGAGATATGAACCAAATACTGCATGTGAGTTATTTGTGTGACCTTGACCTTTGACCTCAAGACCTAAATTGTCTTGCCAGCTCTTTGACAACTTGTAGTGGGTAAGTAGACCAAGTTTGATGAATATCTTTCAATTGGCTTAAGAGATATCAGCTAATATCAAGATGTACTAACATACGTTTTTGGCCCAAAAATCATTTTGCCATGCTCCATTCAAAGCCCTATATATTTGTTTCGGTACAAATCTGCGCTGTAGGCACCACAAATTCTTAATCTACAGAAAATTACGATTCAAATTATACCAAATATGCTTTTGCCCATGTATTATGAAAAACATGAATGGGACTCATAGTCCTGCCGTAGCAGAGCAAATGAATTGGGCTATTCTAGCAAATTCTCTGGCCCAGTTTCTTTTTTTGTTGGGGGGGGGGGGGGGGGCTGCCTCTTTTCATCCAGAGTCTGGTCGTCCCTTCCAGCTAAAGCACTATTAATAATTAAGAGAGCACATGCCCTCAGTTATTAAGTGAAAATAACAGTGTTGTCATCGGGTCGGTGCCAAGGCCATCTCAGGGCTGATCGATTGCCTTTTAAGAGACGTGTTAGAGCAGGCCGCACAAATTGCTCCAGGGATTGGATTTGAACACGGGGCGTCAGATTGATTTGTAAAAGGAGAAGTGTGTGTGTGTGTAAGAAGGGGGTGTGTGGGTTCATTAGTGTGAGTACACATGTTTGAGTGTGTGTGTGTATTGTATGTTTGTGTGTGTAAGAGAAAGAGAGAGAGAGAGAGTTTGTTTGTGCACATTAATGTAAGCACATGTACATATTTGAGCGCGTGTCTGTGTGTACGCATGCATTTGTGTGTCTCTGTTTGTATGTGTGTGTGTTTGTGTGTGTGAGCGCATGTGTGTGTGTGTGTATGTATGTGTAATGAGATTAGGGACAGCATAGTCAGCATATAGCCTGTGGTTTGGTCTGCTGGTCCATTTGAGGGAATTTTATGGCAGACGGTGGCTCTTTCTGGATGTGTTTGTTTAACTTTGTGCTACCACCAATGAATCACAGTAGCAAATATGTTGCAGTACTGGATACAGAAAGCACTGGGGGCTCAGAAAGGTTAATTTAACTAGGCCAGGGTTAGCTTGGACCTTAGAAATAGCCAGAGTAATGACTGCCATTTGTTTGTGATATAATAGCATTATTTCAGAGAAATACTGCCAGCTATCGTACAGTACATGCCAGAGAGACAATAGCACAAGGCTACATGGCTGTGGCTGGGGTACGCTTGAGCTCCACTGGAGTCTGAAGAAAAGACACACTGCCCCCTGCAGGATAAATAAGGCACACTGCCCCCTGCAGGATAAATAAGGATACCAACACAGCCCATGCAGAGCAGCCCTGGGTCAGCCTAGGACAAGTATAGCACAAAAGTCTCACAAAAGAGAATTGTGTAGCAGAGAAAACCTCTGACTTGTTCTTTTTTTAAATTTATTCCAGAAAACATTTTATTTCAGTTTTTATCTGCAATTATCTACAGTTCCAATAAAAACGTTGCTGCACATCTGTTGTATTTTATAACAAAGTTGCAATGGTACTGGGTTGACAACCTCACCGTCTCATTCTCAGATCTCCCATACTTTACATTTCCAAAAGAATGATATCCCTGTATTTTACGATTGACTTATATTAGACATGCGGGGTGCACTGCAGCACTTGGTAAGCCCCATTCACTATTTAAAACTGTGGTATGTGGTTTTGGGGGTGGGGGGTGGGGCGGGTTATGCCCACCCCCCACCACCACTGCCACCACTTCTCTGCCACACCCCGCGTTCCCTCCTTTCACTCTCCTCTCCTTTTCAATCCCTCTTTCAGCTGTCGGAGTTGTCCCATCAACCCCCCCCCTGCACGTCATGCCCCCGTTGTCCCCTTGTCTTTGTAACTCACTGAGAGAAGGTTGTTTGGAGGGGGCAGGGATTAAGTGGCGTACCAGACTTCCTCCAATCACAGCAGACCTGCACCTTCAATGAGAAGCGTTCACCCACAATGCCTGTTTTCAACACCCACGTCATGCTTTTAGGATGTTTGTTTATCGCAGTCCATCTGAGAAAGCAACGTTTGAGTCTTTTTTTGTTTTTTTTTTGCGGTCGACTCGCACTCTCCAAACTCTTGGCTGAGCCAAATGGGGTTGTGTCCAGAGTTACTAGTGGTGCAACTCAATCAAGTGTGCTTTGTGAGAACAGCAACCGCGGGGGGCAAGGCAGGGTCCGGATTTAGAACAGAAGACTGATCACAGTGACATTAAAATGGACAAATCATAACAGGAAAATTATTGATATGTTTATATATCGTCATATATATCATCAAAGAAATCTGCTTCAGTGGAGTGTGCCAGTCTTTGCTCTTACAGTAAACAACCACTCTTCTAAACCACACATATGGGAATGACCACAAGGGGGCACACTCACCTCTTCATAACGGATGGCCTGGATGGAGTGCCTGACTGTGATCCTGCATCTTCTCGTTAGGGACGACCACTCCAGTTTCTCTTGTATGATTAATGGTGACATACTGAGGCCCAATCTGCGTCTATGTGGCCCTGGCCCCCCAAGCCAGCATCCATCTGCTCCTGGTCTGAAGTATGGATGAGTTGGCTAGGAGTCACCATGGAGACCAGAGTTAAGAGAGGGAAGGGAAGAGAGAGAGAGAGAGAGAGAGGACGGAGGGAAGCATTGGGTGGATGGATGATGAGGTGGCTTCGGGACCACAGGCATGTGAGGGAGAGATGTTCCTCTGAGTGGTCGGCCATGCCCTCCCATGGTCAGACACCTGCTCTCCCTGTGTGGTCACGCTTGTTTGGATGCAGCAGCACCACATGCCAGAGCAAACTAAAGATCCTATGTGCACACTGTCTCCTTTGCTCCCAAGGGGAGTTAATGCAAAGTGTACCTATTAAATCACCTCGGAGCAAAGAATACAGTATGCAGAATGCAGTATAGATATGTTTTACTTTTCCCTTTGCGTCAGCCAGAATCCAGCACCTGTTTTAATATACATACACATATAGACGTGTGTTTTAGTATACATACACATATAGATGTGTGTTTTAATATATATATATACATATAGACGTGTGTTTTAATATACATATACATATAGATGTGTGTGTTTTAGTATACATATACATATAGACGTGTGTGTTTTAATATACATACACATATAGACGTGTGTGTTTTAGTATACATACACATATAGACGTGTGTTTTAATATACATACACATATAGACGTGTGTTTTAATATACATATACATATAGACGTGTGTGTTTTAATATACATATACATATAGACGTGTGTGTTTTAGTATACATACACATATAGACGTGTGTGTTTTAATATACATATACATATAGACGTGTGTGTTTTAATATACATATACATATAGATGTGTGTGCATTCTAATTTCTTACATTGCTTCCCAAACTCAAGATCCTCACGTGACCAAGGCTGTTGGGCTAAAAAAAGGGTCCTTATGAAGCAAGCAGGCAAAGATGTTCACAAGATCTCTGTGTGCGTGCATGTGTGTGTATGTGTGTGTTTGTAGGTTATATGAGTGTTTGAAATCCCTATTCAGCTCAACACTTTTTATTGAGGTTAAAAATATCCAGGCAGACAAACGCAAGCTAGAATTCACCCACATTTTAGGGCGAAATTACTGTTTCATGCGTGTGCGCTGATCCAGCCAACCAGCCAGCTAGCTCTCATTTTCAAGTGACAAATATAACCGTGCCTTCATTAAACAGGCCGAGAGACGCTGCTGCCGTTATCCCCGTGGGAAATACGCATGATCTGAGTCAAATTTACCTTGTAGCACCACTCCCCCGCGGTAGGCCTCCACCATTTTAATCTCCTTTCTCTGCTTTACCCCATTTATGTCTGTTCCACAATGTAACTTCCATCCCAGCGGGGTGACTCTAGAAAGTGGCAAGGCTGGAGGCTTTCAAATGTGCAATACCAGTCCGCCCCACTAGTGTGCGTCCTGTGGTTCCCAGAGGTAGCGGATAATATAGAGTGATAGAAGGGATGTGAGGGGGGGGCGAGAGAGAGGGAGAGAATTTCCAGTGATGAAATTGTTCACCAGGGTCTCCGTGCTCTTATGTCAGATGGTAGGCTTCAGCAATGAGGGCGCGAGAGTCATGCTCGTGACTGCGAGTTTGCCTCCCCTTCACTTCATCTCGCGGGCGGAGGAAATACATTTTGGGTTTGCATTCTGCTGCACACACGTCGGCTTTCTTAAGGAAGCGGTCATGAGAGACGGTTGAGTTCTATTCAGACACGCCGCGCGTAAGAGACGAGAATGGACTAAATCGAATCGAATTCCACCACCCACCCGGTTCCACGCGATCTCCGCGGACACTATGAAATCGCATCGTCTTGCTGCATGTGGGTTCTAGGGCCAGCGGTAAAAAGGGATCATCTTCCCCCTAGGTGTGTGACAGATAGAGGAGGTCTATCCGCACCGGACCAAACCCGGATTTAGGCACCAAACGAATATTTTATCTTCTGCGTAACACAAGTCACTGCCGAAACTTTCCTGATGGCCCTGGTCATGGAACCCGTGAGCAAATGGAGCCCAAGTCAAGTGGTTGACTGGATGAAAGGTAGGTTAAAACTATTCCCGTCTTTTTTATCTACGCATCATCTGATGTTCCTGGATTGTTTGGGAAACCCTCTGTAGTCAATTACTATGTAGCCTACCGTCAGCAGCAAGTGTTTTCCCGTCATGCTATCGCCTCCAGCAGCTGGGAGACACCAGTGACTACAATATTCATAGAGGAAACTGCTCATTTGGTTGCCTTTCCAGATGGATGTCACAGGTGTGGTTTAGGTATCGACGGGGAAATAGTTCCGGTCATTTGAACGTAGATTTTTAACTGGCCGTCAATCTTGCATTTCCATCAGTAAGCTCACATTAAGGATGGGATTTTGCATGGACGTTTCCACAAGTAGTTGCGCCCAAGTGAGCAATATCTTCCCGTGGTCACGAAATGAGTTGGAAAGCTATTATGTGCCATTACCAATATATTCCTTTACAATTGTGTCTTTTAGAAGAACCTGATCATACGTAGGTGCTTGGCGACAGTGTCGATTATTCTTCTTCGCGTGGTGACAGCATCAGAACCTTTTGCGCGTGGGTGGTTTGTTTAGAGGCAGCGGTCGCATCTGTGGCCTAAATTAAAAAGAATCATTTTTATTATGCAGAATATTGTATGGCTTACGTTCCATGACTAAACTATTTTCAAATTTCATATGGTCGTGACGCAGACTGCCATTTGGTATAGGCTTTTTCAAATAAACAGGCGGAAACGCTGTCTATTAAAGATGTATCTTTTTCAAGTAACTATTAGGCTACAAGTTCAATTGGTGAATGGAGTCTTTTGCAGATTTCTGGCATTTTGTTATGAATAAAACTGTGGGAAAAAATCATGTGGCCCATCAGATTAACATTTTAATTGCATTAAACGGCTTTGTCCTTTAAATTTAAGATGCCGTTTTCATGTTTGAAAAAAAATGGTTTGACCAAACATAACACCATGAAAATACTTAATTTAAATATAGGTGTCCAGATATGACTAGTCCTCTATAATTCATCAATACATTATAGGTATTTGTCATGTTGATTTGAAGTACTCAAAAGGTGTGATGTATATGTGATATGTATGTATGTATGTGTATGTGTGTGTGTGATAGAGAGAGAGAAAGAGAAAAGGAGAGTGAAGTAGCATACGAGAGAGAGTGTGTGTGTGTGTGTGTGTCCATGTATCATCTGGCCTTTGGTGTGTGTGGTGGGCGCTGAGCGGTCACCCTCTGAGAGAACGTGGCCAAGCTCTGCACAGAAGGCATGAACCGACTGCTGCATCACTCCGTCCTGTGCACCAGCTAGCTTGTGTGTGTGTGTGAGAGAGAGAGAGAGAGAGAGAGAGAGAGAGAGAGAGAGAAAGTGATTGTGAGAGTATGAGAGAGAGAAAGTGATTGTGTGTCTTTGACAGTGTGGGGAGGTGGGTGTGTGTGTGTGTGTGTGTGTGTGTGTGTGTGTGTGTGTGTGTGTGTGTGTGGGTGGTGGGGTGGGTTTGTATGTTGGTGAGGAGAGAGGAGAGAAGAGGAGAGGGGAGGAGAGGGGAGGAGAGGAGAGGGGAGGAGAGGGGAGGAGAGGAGAGGGGAGGAGTGGAGAGAGGAGAGGAGTGGAGAGAGGAGGGGAGTGGAGAGGAGAGGAAAGGAGTGGAGAGAGGAGAGGAGAGGAAAGGAGTGGAGAGAGGAGAGGAGTGGGGGACACACTCGGGAAGGAGGGGAGGGGGCAGGCAGCGGAGGTGTAGAAGAATGAAAATGAGATGAAATCAGATGTGTGTGTGTGTGACAGAGTGAGAGAGAAAGACTGTATGTGTGTGTGTGAGAGAGAGAGAGAGAGAGAGAGAGAGACTGTGTGTTTGTGTGAGAGAGAGAGAGAGAGAGAGAGAGAGAGAGAGAGGAGACTAGAGGATGTGTGGGTGAATGTGTAATGGGAGAGTCGGAGGGCTACAATGAGGTGGCCTCCTGTAGACGTACAGAGGGCTTAGTGTTGTGGCCCGGCACTGGCAGAGGATGTGTGCTTAGTAGGGGTGTAACGGTACACAGAAGTCACGGTTCGGTTCATACCTCGGTTCGGACATCACGGTTCGGTACGAGTTCGGTACAATGTAGGGAAAAGCAAAACAAAAATGCAGAAAGCATTTTTTTTATTGTGCATGTCTCAGGCTGTACCACCTAGTGTCATACAGTCTCTTCCCTGAGCTATCTGCAACAGCCTGAAGTGTGTAAGATATAGGCTAAACAGTACAATAAGTACCCAGACTCCATCTGTAACTTGTAAACAAAATAAGACAATCAGCTATAAAACTGAAAATAGGCCTACAGCATCTCTTATTTCTGAAAGTGCAAATTACATAGAAAAATGATTTTTAAAAATCCACTTAAGCAAGACCTTCAACATCTGTGTTTAGTTGTATATGGAAGGGTCTACAATTTGCCTCAATATTTTTCATTGTGTGTAAAGTAATAATCTAGCCTACTAACTGTGAAAATATCACACTATTTTGCCTTTTTTTAAAAACAAAATTGCTCCTTTCATTTCATAAACAGACTACAACTAGAAGTCACGTGACTTTGCCCTTTGACGTTAACTCACCGTACTAGCATGGTTTGTTTATTAGCCTGGTTAGCGTTGTCACTTTATTTTACTGTCTATGCACTTAACACTACCAGCTCCTCATGTGAGAAGTTACAAGTTACCCCAACATAAAGGTAATTACCATGCGATTTACATAGCTTTCTGTCATTACGAAATCATTTAATTTAAGCCATAGGTTTTGGCCCTATTTGTATGTGTATCCAAAGGCTGCTGAAGCGCAGGGGAAGTTTTTTTCCCCTCGTTTCAGTGATTGGTAGCCTACATCATCTGGGTGATGGCTTCGAATATGTGTAGCATTTATTCCACTCACATACCCAATAACTGCTGAACAACGCTGACACACAGTTTCATCCACCACTCTTTCGCCTGTACTAACGTTACTGTAACTGAAGTTCTCAAACTTGCGATCTTAAATAGACCAGCGGATCCTCTAACTCTTGTGGGTCTAACCTTAGTGCTGCTAATGACTGACGGACTCGACTGACGACCTGACAAAAAAAAACATAGGCGCCAATCAGAGCTTCAGAGCTAAGGCGAGGCTACAGATTAGCGTTAGGTGTCGCTAAATAACTCCCGTAACTCTCGCTACTTAACAGTAATTGCGCATGACATTAATTAATCCGCACACGAGTTTTATGTATTTTTATACCGTGTATTCTCCGTGTAAATTCATGCACCGAACCGTGACGCCCGTACCGTTTCGGTTCAATACGAATACATGAACCGTTACACCCCTAGTGCTTAGTCACTCCGTCCTGTGCACCAGCTAGCTTGTGTGTGTGTGTGTGTGAGAGAGAGAGAGAGAGAGAGAGAGAGAGAGAGAGAGAGAGAAAGTGATTGTGAGAGTATGAGAGAGAGAAAGTGATTGTGTGTCTGTGACAGTGTGGGGAGGTGGGGGTGTGTCTGTGTATGGTGTGTGTGTGTATGGTGTGTGTATGGTGTGTGTGTGTGTGTGTGTGTGTGTATGGTGTGTGTGTGTATGGTGTGTGTATGTGTGTCTGTGTGTGTGTGTGTGTGTGTGTGTGTGTGTGTGGGTGGTGGGGTGGGTTTGTATGTTGGTGTTGTGCTCATGATTCATGCATGAGGCTACTGGATCAAATTCACGTTCCAGAATAATCCTTATTTTCATCCCGCCATAGTGCATATTTAATCCTGCATGTCACTCCCAACTAACTATCCCCATGTCTACAGTCATGCCTTCATCATCAAAAGACAAGCGTAAAGAAATGACTCCTCACATGGCAGCATGTTCTTGCATTCTGTCTGTTAAAATAAGTGTGGAGAGGAACGTTGAGGGTTTAGCTATAGGTTCAGATGTATGCATCATGCTCTGGTCAAATTCTAACCCAAACCTTATATCACCATAAAGCCAACTGCTATTTTAAGATCCGCAAAAGTCTGTTCATTCACGTATGCGCACACACGAACCACAGAAGAAGTGACGTCGAACAAAAGTTGTTGTGCGAGTGAGTGACTCACAGGTCTTAAACCAGCAAGGCTTTCAGTTGAGAGTAGAAGAGGTTGCTATATTCAGATTGGCGTGAGTCAGTAGTTTACCTCCGCTATGACGTCAATCAACAGGAACCGACTTCAAGGAGCTGTAGAGTGGAGAGGAGAGAGGAGAGGAGAGGAGGAGGAGGAGGAGGAGAGGAGAGGAGAGGAAGGGAGAGGAGAGGACAGGAGAGGAGTGGAGTAGGGATCGACCGATATGGTTTTTTCAGGGCCGATACCGATATCAATTATTACCAAAACAGGAGGCCGATAACCGATATGTAAAACCGATATGTCAGTTGTCAAAAGGGGGGGTAGATAGTAAAGGCTATATGCTGCAAAAAATTAATTAAAAATAGGGCTGTCAAAATAACTGATTCATTTCGATTAATTTGAGAAAAATTAACTGATTAAAAAAATTAGTGCAGATTAATTGATTCCATATGACCTTTGACCCCGAGCCGTTCTAGTCAGTAAAATTTAGACTGTAATATGAAGGAGAGAGAAGAAAACGTGCTGCCTGGATCATTGATTAGAACATTTACTTTTAAAAAACGGCCTGATGGTGTTGATAAAAAATAAAGTGAAATAAAGTCCTCTGCAATGAAATGCCTTGTATGTGAAAAAAAAAACTTCTTCCCGAAGCACTTTTGAATTTATTTCCTCAGCATATTAGGTGAGGTCAGATTATTATGGCAATTATTTGAACAGTGAAAATAATAATAAAAGAGTTTTTGAACTTTAATGTCACTAATGCTGGTTATTCAATGATTCATTAGAATTTAAATATTTAAAATACTTTCACAGCAAAAAATATATATGCGATTAATTTAGATTAATTAATCACAGAGTATGTAATTAATTAGATTATTTTTTTTAATCGATTGACAGCCCTAATTAAAAATCATTTAATTATGCAAACTTTTCTTTCTTCTTTTGATACACAATTGTCTATCAACTTGCATCACTTTGCAAGTGTAAATCCTGTGTATCATGTTAATCCAAGAGCTGAGTGATAGCAATTATTTTCATAGAGTAGGCCTGCACAATGGGCTATGTGCTTGTTAAGGGACCTGTCACAAAGAGGATGCTTTGCCATCGTGTGTGTGAGTGCACGAGAGAGGGAGAGGGAGAGGTGCATGCGTGATGGCAAGTGTTACGGTTGAATAGTTTAACAAAACAGTTTTAAAATAGTTCTTAGGCTATTTAAGCATGCAATTTGTGTCCATTTGTAGGCTATAAGCTGCACTTTTGAGAGCCTAAAAGGCACGTTAATAGCCAGCTCATGACCTGATTTTGTTCAGGTCGGATTAAATTACGGTTGGCCCTGGGTGCATGTAGTCTTTTCTGACAGTCCGTTTCAAAAAGGAGCAATTCGACTTTTTGACGTTCGCTATCGCATAATTTAGGACTTGTCTGTACTTTGTCCGCCGAGGTGTCCCGTTATTCACAATTAACGAACGAGGCGGAGGCAGAGAACTCCCGACGCGCAGCACCCGAGTTTGTGGGCTAACTAGTAAACAGCATCAGTAACGTGCATCAATCGGGAATTCCCTAAATGAAGGAAGTGGGTGCTTTACTTATTGATCCGGATCAAAGAGACAATAGTTTACAAAGTGGTGTTTTTGTAACTTCAGTGTAGATGATTGTGATTCACTGCAACTTCAGCAATGTAGGCTACCTTCCTTACCTTTGAAAAATAGTTCCGTAGGCTACAGCTGAAGCCTAGTCTGCCTTTCTCTGTGTTCAGTCTTCGATCCTGATTGGCTGCATTCGTGCTAACTAACAAATCAGACGGTGTAGTGGGCGGGACAATGCTCTTGACCACAGAGTAGCAAATGCAGGGAGTGAGAGACGCTTTACAGACAAAGTAGCGCGTTTCATTTTTTATCCATCTCAATATCGGCTTATCGGTGGAAAAAATGACCGATACCGATTATTATAAAAATGCTAAATATCGGCCCTAATAATCGGCCAGGCCGATAATTGGTCGACCCCTAGAGTGGAGTGGAGAGGAGAGGAGAGGAGAGGGGAGGAGAGGAGAGGAAGGAAGAGGAGAGGACAGGAGAGGAGAGAGGAGAGGAGGGGAGAGGGGAGGAGAGGGGAGAGGGGAGGAGAGTGGAGAGAGCAGAGGAATGGAGAGGAGAGGAGAGAGGAGGGCAGTGGAGAGGGGAGGAGAGGAGTGAAGAGGAAAGGAGTGGAGAGAGGAGGGGAGAGGAGTGGAGAGAGGAGGGGAGGGGAGAGGAGTGGAGAGAGGAGGGGAGTGGGGGACACACTCGGGAAGGAGGGGAGGGGGCAGGCAGCGGAGGTGTAGAAGAATGAAAATGAGATGAAATCAGATGTGTGTGTGTGTGACAGAGTGAGAGAGAAAGACTGCCCGGCACTGGCCGAGGATGTGTGCTTAGTCCCCACGCTGGCTATGAGGC
>NW_027468650.1:3053237-3055737 GCF_046254945.1 Alosa pseudoharengus | reverse complement strand
CACACACACACACACACACACACACAAGGACAGCTATGGCAGTGGCGGGCACACACACACACACACACACACACACACACACACACACACACACAAGGACAGCTATGGCAGTGGCGGGCACACACACACACACACACACATACACACACACACACACACACACACACACACAAGGACAGCTATGGCAGTGGTGGGCACACACACACACACACACACACACACACACACACACACACACAAGGACAGCTATGGCAGTGGCGGGCACACACACACACACACACACACACACACACACACACACACACACACACACACACACACAAGGACAGCTATGGCAGTGGCGGGCACACACACACACACACACACACACACACACAAGGACAGCTATGGCAGTGGTGGGCGGTGTGGCAGGGGTGCATTGTGGGAGAGATGCTGGTGGCTGTTGTCTGGCGCAAAAGGGCGAATTGTCTTCATCAATATTGATTAAGCTCTCAGAGTCCTCTTCAAGCTCATCCCTCTCCAAGACTTGGGCCGCGTCCAGAAGCAGTGGCCCTCTGAGTGTGTGTGTGTGTGTGTGTGTGCGCTCTGTGCCGTAGTGTGCCGTGTGCTGCTCGGCTGATCTGGGTTGGGATCACATGTGAATATGAGCGCAGTCCATCATGTTCCTAACATGGCTGTCACCCACACACGCTCCCACCCACCCACTCTGATGTGCAGTCAGGTGTGTGTTTGTGTGTGTGTGCGCTTGCGTGTGTGTGTGTGTTTGTGTGTTTGTGTGTGTGTGTATGTGTGGTGTGTGTGTGTGTGTATGTGTTTGTGTGTGTGTGTGTGTTTGTGTGTGTGTGTGTGTGTGTGTGTGTGTGTGTGTGTGTGTGTGTGTGTGTGTGTGTGTGTGCTTGCGTGCGTGTGTGTGTTTTTATGTGTGTGTGTGTGTGTGTGTGTGTGCTTGTTATGGCTCCCACTCTGATGTGTGTGTAGAGCGATCTGCGAACCCTTCAGAGCCCCCGACAGCAGATCAGACGTTTATTAACATCCCAACTCATCAGTTCTGCATGTGTCCTCTTTCCTAAAGGGTAAAAACAGGCCACATTGAGAGAGTGATTAGTAACCACTGGATAATAACATTGTATCTGAGCTAATTACAAGGAGCATCGTATCATATTTGAGGCTATTTTGAGGTCCTCTGTCTGGGACATTAATAGTTACCATCAAATGCCTCAAGGGGCTTTTTTGTTCTCTAAATGTATACTGTGAATATAATAACGTTTTTTCATTATCTGATATCATAATGGCTCTATATGTGAGAGAACACAGGGCTGCCGTTTGGGAGTGTCCCGCCTGCGACACATGCATGTGTTAAATTGAAGGTTGCCACACAAGCAAAGCTTGTTGATACAAAGTGACAGGTGGCTTCGGCAACAGAATCCATTCCATCTCCGCCGGCCTGAGGTTCTCGCTTCTTTTGGAATGTCCAGTGGAGGGTCACCGCAGTCATGTGGAACAGTGACAGCACTCCGATATTTACATCAACATTTACAACTGGGTGTTCAGGAGACTACATTTGAAATACATCTGCACTCCAACGCAGTTTGCCATCCTCAACATAGCTATTTCCATCAGTAGGAGTTCGGAAGACGTCATTGCACATCGCCTGAATAGGGAGTTATTTCACTCAGATGTCACCATGAATATGTTGTTGTTTGATTTTTTACTGTTTTGAGAAGAGCAGAATGAATATAATGGACCTGGGAGGATTCCATTAACATGACAAAAGAAACACAATCTTTCCATTTCAAATGGTTTCTTCTTCCCCTCCTTCCAAGCAGCAAAGAGTTTCAGGAGGAACCTCAAGGAGCCTGTCATCATCCCATGAAGTCAGACCAAAGTCAAACTGCACCATTGTGTCGCCTGTTTACTCCTGTTTTCCCAGAATGCTCGGTAAACATTCTGCATAAGAAGCCTAGAATGAGAGATAAGAAGCGTGTCTGCGTCTGTAATTGGCTGTGACTATCGGGACACGCGTTTGCCAACTTTCTTGGACGGCAGCGGAAAGTCAAATGGGTGAACGATTTCCATATTATTGTTTTGGCTGCAGGGTACGCTGCAGCCCTCTCTGAGGTGTAGACTTACGGCTCCCACACACAGCTGCGTTCCGTCAACGCATTCCAGTGGGTGTTCCCGACGGTAGCTATGCAAATGACTTGAAGTAAAACCGTAATGTGATTGGTTGGTGCCGTCCATAGATTGGCTTGATTGGCCGGTGCCGTCTGTCGGTGCAGCAACAGCTGAACTCCTCAACGCGAGCGGCGGGAGAAACGCGACGCGACGGACCCACAATTCAGTTGGGCAACGGATCACGTGAGCCCATTTAAAGTGAATGGGATGCGTCTCCAGCAACGCGATGCACGCAGCTGTGTGTGGGAGCCGTTAAGGGCTCAACATGCTTCTGCGTCAACTCCACGGCATAGCTACGCCGGCACTCCTACGGTGTCGTGACCCT
>NW_027468650.1:3045737-3048237 GCF_046254945.1 Alosa pseudoharengus | reverse complement strand
CAATCAGATCACATATGTATAAAAGATCAGCCAATCACATCACATATGTATAGGAGCTCAGCCAATCACATATGAGCTCAGCCAATCACATCACATATGTATAGGAGCTCAGCCAACCACATCACATATGTACAGGAGCTCAGCCAACCACATCACATATGTACAGGAGCTTAGCCAATCACATATGAGCTCAGCCAGCCACATCACATATGTACAGGAGCTCAGCCAATCACATCACATATGTATAGGAGCTCAGCCAAACACATAAGCAGGCGTTGCAGAGTGCTCAGCACCTAGTGAACGCTGTTCTCTTGGGATGGCTTTTCCATGGTGGTGTTTGTGGAGTTTATGTTTGTGTGTGTGTGTGTGTGCGCGTGTGTGTGTGTGTGTGTGTCTGTGTGTGTGTGTGTGTGCCCAGTGAGAACGGTGTGGAGGTTCTTCTGCTGCACACACCACTCTGCTGTTAGCTCAGTCATCTGCAGGGTGGGATATGAGTTACATGAAAGGATAGCGCAGAGACGATCATGATCAAAGTCAGTGCTGTGTGATTGCAAATTTCAAACACACACACACACACACACAAACATAAACTCACACACAAACACACAAACATAAACTCTCACTCTCTCTCTCTCACACACACACACACACACTCCCACACACACAGACATACACTCACACACACAGACATACACTCACTCACTCCAGGGTTCCCCCGGGGTCTTAAAAAGTCTTAAAAAGCCTAAAATTCAGAACTTTAAATTTAAGGCCTTAAAACGTCTTAAAAACGGCCAGATTTTCATTCCGAGGTCTTAAAATTAATTTAGTCAGGTTTAAAAAATATTTTACCATCGTTCATTTCCAAAAAACGCTGGCCGCAGAAAGTTATTACAAAGTAGCAAAAAAGTATTGAGTCGTAGCTTGCAAAGCAGAGCTCTAGCGTCTTTGTTACACATGTAACAAAACCAGCAGAATGCTGCTCTCAAAACATTGGTTCAGTGTGTTTTAGTTCTTTCTGGGGTTGGTACGTAGCCTACGCAGTGATAAATCTACAAATCCCGTGATAAATGCAATACCTGCCCGCAAAATACGTCTGCATCTCCTCAGAATTTGTTAAAGTTCGGCTACGTATGGAAAATGGGAAAGAGACATGGCTAGATCCAGTGATGCCAGTAAGCCGTTACTCTATTTTGACCACTTTTTTCGGTAACGAGTCTAACGCGCTACTATTTCTAGCAATCAGATTAAAGTTACTTATCCAAGTCACTGTGCGTTAGGCCTACTATTTTTGTCATTTACCTTAGTAAAAGATATATTCTTTGCTTTTTTTTTGTCTCGGGGATTAACACTCACGTTTTCAGCATGATGACTCACGTGTAATACCACCAGCAACACAAACATAAACAACAATAGAGGGAGGAGAGAGATGCGCATTTGATCTATACAGTCATTATTTTGAGTTTGTGTCCGCTAAACATGATAACATTAAGGTACGTTGTACACTCTGTGCTGGTGACAAAGTGCTGTATAGCTAGACATCCCAAGTCTCCCGAAGTTCTGGGAGTCTCCCGATAGCGGCTTCCTGACGCCCGCAAATCAGATAAAATCTCCCGGAATCTAGAACGAACAAGAGCACGCAAGCCAGACCGGGAATTCAAATCGCGTGTGCATCTGAGTTTAGCGCGCACACGACAGAGAGGGAGAGAGAGTGGGGTGGTGCGTGTGCCTGAAGCGCATCCAAGACAGAGAGCATCCTGGCCTGTTTTGCTAAATCAACCAATCAATTTTCAGTTTAGGTGGGCTTTTATCTTTTTTCTCCCGAGCTAAATTAATCAGTTCAGTGTATCTAGGAACAGGAGCATCATGGCAGAGTCAGTGGCCCCCAAAAAGGAACACTGACCCATTTCACATCAGACTACACAAAAGTGTACCCTTGTCTCATACAGTAAGAGTAAAACATAATGATATTTTTGCACACTGCACTGTTTGTAGCATTGCCCATGGCTGCAAAAGACTTGTTGAGGTGAGTTTAACAAGTGTCATTTAATTTGCTATTATTCAGGCCTATACTAGATGGCTAGTTGCCAAGGCTACATGAAAAGCCTTTTCTTTGCAAACACCGAGCTCTCCCGTTTGTTCTCTTTTTGAAAATGAAAAGCCCAAACTACCAAAATCTACATATTCTATCATCACAATTTCTATCTATAGGCCTTCCTTATTTGGTGTACTGACTAGACATTATTGAACAAACATCTGAATTTCAGTATCTAAGTAGGCTAAAGGGCTACCTCCCTAAAATTACTTTTTTCAGGTTGGGATGTCTGCTATACATTGTTGACATTACTGTTAAAATGCATTTCCAATAAAGTGAATATTGGCAAAACCGGTTGTCATTTTTATGTTTAGGCGGTGGGGGGTGTTGTCGGCAGCTGCTGAAAGTAACTAATAAAGTAACTTGTAATCTAACTTAGTTACTTTACTGATTACTTGATTTTAAAAG
>NW_027468650.1:3033237-3040737 GCF_046254945.1 Alosa pseudoharengus | reverse complement strand
ATCTCTCTCTCTCTCTCTCTTTATGCTTCTCTCTGTATCTCTCTCTCTCTCTTTATGCTTCTCTCTGTATCTCTCTCTCTCTCTCTCTTTATGCTTCTCTCTGTATCTCTCTCTCTCTCTCTCTCTCTTTATGCTTCTCTCTGTATCTCTCTCTCTCTCTCTCTTTATGCTTCTCTCTGTATCTCTCTCTCTCTCTCTCTTTATGCTTCTCTCTGTATCTCTCTCTCTCTCTTTATGCTTCTCTCTGTATCTCTCTCTCTCTCTCTCTTTATGATTCTCTCTGTATCTCTCTCTCTCTCTCTCTTTATGATTCTCTCTGTATCTCTCTCTCTCTCTCTCTCTTTATGCTTCTCTCTGTATCTCTCTCTCTCTCTCTCTTTATGATTCTCTCTGTATCTCTCTCTCTCTCTCTCTCTCTCTCTCTTTATGCTTCTCTCTGTTCTCTGTATCTCTCTCTCTCTCTCTCTCTCTCTCTCTTTATGCTTCTCTCTGTATCTCTCTCTCTCTCTCTCTCTCTCTCTCTTTATGCTTCTCTCTGTATCTCTCTCTCTCTCTTTATGCTTCTCTCTGTATATCTCTCTCTCTCTCTCTTTATGCTTCTCTCTGTATATATCTCTCTCTCTCTCTCTCTCTCTCTCTCTTTATGCTTCTCTCTGTATCTCTCTCTCTCTCTCTCTCTCTCTCTCTTTATGCTTCTCTCTGTATCTCTCTCTCTCTCTTTATGCTTCTCTCTGTATCTCTCTCTCTCTCTCTCTTTATGCTTCTCTCTGTATCTCTCTCTCTCTCTCTCTCTCTCTTTATGCTTCTCTCTGTATCTCTCTCTCTCTCTCTCTTTATGCTTCTCTCTGTATCTCTCTCTCTCTCTCTCTTTATGCTTCTCTCTGTATCTCTCTCTCTCTCTCTCTCTCTCTTTATGCTTCTCTCTGTATCTCTCTCTCTCTCTCTCTTTATGATTCTCTCTGTATCTCTCTCTCTCTCTCTCTTTATGATTCTCTCTGTATCTCTCTCTCTCTCTCTCTTTATGCTTCTCTCTGTATCTCTCTCTCTCTCTCTCTTTATGATTCTCTCTGTATCTCTCTCTCTCTCTCTCTCTCTCTCTCTCTTTATGCTTCTCTCTGTATCTCTCTCTCTCTCTCTCTCTCTCTCTCTTTATGCTTCTCTCTGTATCTCTCTCTCTCTCTTTATGCTTCTCTCTGTATATCTCTCTCTCTCTCTCTTTATGCTTCTCTCTGTATATCTCTCTCTCTCTCTCTCTCTCTCTCTCTCTCTTTATGCTTCTCTCTGTATCTCTCTCTCTCTCTCTCTCTCTCTCTCTCTTTATGCTTCTCTCTGTATCTCTCTCTCTCTCTCTCTTTATGCTTCTCTCTGTATCTCTCTCTCTCTCTCTCTCTCTCTCTCTTTATGCTTCTCTCTGTATCTCTCTCTCTCTCTCTCTCTCTCTCTCTTTATGCTTCTCTCTGTATCTCTCTCTCTCTCTTTATGCTTCTCTCTGTATATCTCTCTCTCTCTCTCTTTATGCTTCTCTCTGTATATCTCTCTCTCTCTCTCTCTCTCTCTCTCTCTCTTTATGCTTCTCTCTGTATCTCTCTCTCTCTCTCTCTCTCTCTCTCTTTATGCTTCTCTCTGTATCTCTCTCTCTCTCTTTATGCTTCTCTCTGTATCTCTCTCTCTCTCTCTCTTTATGCTTCTCTCTGTATCTCTCTCTCTCTCTCTCTTTATGATTCTCTCTGTATCTCTCTCTCTCTCTCTCTTTATGCTTCTCTCTGTATCTCTCTCTCTCTCTTTATGCTTCTCTCTGTATCTCTCTCTCTCTCTCTCTTTATGCTTCTCTCTGTATCTCTCTCTCTCTCTCTCTCTCTTTATGCTTCTCTCTGTATCTCTCTCTCTCTCTCTCTTTATGCTTCTCTCTGTATCTCTCTCTCTCTCTCTCTTTATGCTTCTCTCTGTATCTCTCTCTCTCTCTCTCTCTCTCTTTATGCTTCTCTCTGTATCTCTCTCTCTCTCTCTCTTTATGATTCTCTCTGTATCTCTCTCTCTCTCTCTCTTTATGATTCTCTCTGTATCTCTCTCTCTCTCTCTCTTTATGCTTCTCTCTGTATCTCTCTCTCTCTCTCTCTTTATGATTCTCTCTGTATCTCTCTCTCTCTCTCTCTCTCTCTCTTTATGCTTCTCTCTGTATCTCTCTCTCTCTCTCTCTCTCTCTCTCTTTATGCTTCTCTCTGTATCTCTCTCTCTCTCTTTATGCTTCTCTCTGTATATCTCTCTCTCTCTCTCTTTATGCTTCTCTCTGTATATCTCTCTCTCTCTCTCTCTCTCTCTCTCTCTTTATGCTTCTCTCTGTATCTCTCTCTCTCTCTCTCTCTCTCTCTCTTTATGCTTCTCTCTGTATCTCTCTCTCTCTCTTTATGCTTCTCTCTGTATCTCTCTCTCTCTCTCTCTTTATGCTTCTCTCTGTATCTCTCTCTCTCTCTCTCTCTCTTTATGCTTCTCTCTGTATCTCTCTCTCTCTCTCTCTTTATGCTTCTCTCTGTATCTCTCTCTCTCTCTCTCTTTATGCTTCTCTCTGTATCTCTCTCTCTCTCTCTCTCTCTCTTTATGCTTCTCTCTGTATCTCTCTCTCTCTCTCTCTTTATGATTCTCTCTGTATCTCTCTCTCTCTCTCTCTTTATGATTCTCTCTGTATCTCTCTCTCTCTCTCTCTTTATGCTTCTCTCTGTATCTCTCTCTCTCTCTCTCTTTATGATTCTCTCTGTATCTCTCTCTCTCTCTCTCTCTCTCTCTCTCTTTATGCTTCTCTCTGTATCTCTCTCTCTCTCTCTCTCTCTCTCTCTTTATGCTTCTCTCTGTATCTCTCTCTCTCTCTTTATGCTTCTCTCTGTATATCTCTCTCTCTCTCTCTTTATGCTTCTCTCTGTATATCTCTCTCTCTCTCTCTCTCTCTCTCTCTCTTTATGCTTCTCTCTGTATCTCTCTCTCTCTCTCTCTCTCTCTCTCTCTTTATGCTTCTCTCTGTATCTCTCTCTCTCTCTCTCTTTATGCTTCTCTCTGTATCTCTCTCTCTCTCTCTCTTTATGCTTCTCTCTGTATATCTCTCTCTCTCTCTCTCTCTCTCTTTATGCTTCTCTCTGTATCTCTCTCTCTTTATGCTTCTCTCTGTATCTCTCTCTCTCTCTCTCTCTTTATGCTTCTCTCTGTATCTCTCTCTCTCTCTCTCTCTCTTTATGCTTCTCTCTGTATCTCTCTCTCTCTCTCTTTATGCTTCTCTCTGTATCTCTCTCTCTCTTTATGCTTCTCTCTGTATCAATTCAATTCAATTCAATTCAAGGTTGCTTTATTAGCATGACTGTAGGTACAGTGTTGCCAAAGCACAATTAAAACAGCATAACAATTAGAACATTGACAGCATTACAGGAAACAGTAACATGAAAAATTGTGTGTATACCCTCACTTTCTCTCTCTTTTTCCACACACACACACACACACACACACACACACACACATATGCATGTGATCACACACACACACACACACACACACACACACACAGGCAGCATACACATTATAACACATTGGATTAAGAACAGACATTAGGTCGGGCATTGTGGCAAAGTGTCCGACTCACTGTCCCTCATGTCGTGGCAAGCTGTAATGTATTTTGCAGCCAGCGGAGCAGTCAATCCTTCTCCTAGCAGGTGGGCCAATTTATCACAGTCTTTAAGGGAGCTAAAATTTGGAATTTTATTTGAGAATTGTAAAAAATATATTTTTCTAATCTGTTCGAACTTTGGACAGTATAGGAGAAAGTGCATCTCTGTTTCAACCTCACCAGTCGTACAGTGACCACAGAGCCGCTGCTCTTTGGGAAGCCATGATTTTTTGTACCGGCCTTTCTCTATGGCAAGGCTGTGGTCACTCAGCCTGTACTTGGTAAGAATCTGTCTCTGCTTTGTATCTCTGACGGTGGAGAGGTACTCTGCCAATTCATAATCTCGTTTTAGTGACAAGTAACATTCTAATTTGGATTGTGATTTTGTTTGATCATCCCAATGTTCCAGATACGTATTCTTACTTTCATTCATAATTTGTTTTACTTTGATCTGATTTTGAAAAGCAGTGCTGGTCTGAGATCGATGGGTTAGAGTATTAGTTAACTTCAGAACCAACTGGCAAAGGGGACTGGTTTTAGGGCTGACCTCTTGGGTTTTGTATGCTTGAAACTGTATGGTGTTTTCGTCACTAGAATTTAGGTGGATCCACAATTTTAAAGATCTTTTTTGTATATTTAATGCCAATGGGAATCTGCCTAATTCTGCCCTGCATGCATTTGTTGGTGTTTTCCTTTGGACTCTAAGAATGTTTCTAATAAATTCTGCATGTAGGGATTCAGTGGGATGTTTGTCCCATCTAGTGTAGTCTAGCTTGCTGAGTGGACCCCATACCTCGCATCCATATAATGCAATTGGCATTATTACACTGTCGAATATTTTGCACCAGATTTTAATTGGGATTTGTATTTTATGGAAATTTCTTTTGATGGCATAGAGAGCTCTACGAGCTTTATCTTTTAGCGCATTCACTGCAAGGTCAAAGCTTCCTGAGGCACTGAGTTTCAGGCCTAGATAATCATAAGATAAAGAATGCTTTAGAGCGGTGTTTCTTAGAGTGAAAAGGTGTCTGTCTGCCTGAGATCTTTTAGATCTAGAGACAGAATTGCTCTAGCAGATCTAGGTGCTGCTGTAGTCCTTGTTCTGAGGGTGACAGCAGCACCAGGTCATCTGCAAATAGCAGAAATTTAACTTCTGTATTGTTTAGGGTGAGTCCAGGTGCTGTAGATTGTTCCAATACCACCGCTAACTCATTGATGTAGATATTGAACAGAGTTAGACTCAAGCTACAGCCCTGTCTCACCCCACGCCCCCGAGTAAAGAATTCTGTTCTGCTGTTGTCAATTTTTACAGCATTTTTATTGTCCATATAAATAGATTTGATTAAATCATAGGTTTTGCCCCCTACATCACTTTGTAAAATTTTGTAGAATAATCCATTGTGCCAAATTGAGTCGAAAGCTTTTTTAAAGTCTACAAAGCATGCAAAAATTCTCTTTTGTTTTCCTTTTAAAACATGGGTGTCAGGGTTGGCGGATAGGACCCAAGCGCAAGACTCCTCCAGGCCGAATTACAGACAAAAAAACACTTTATTATGAACTATGAACTACAAACTTTACAAACTACTTACATACAGGGCTTCGACAAGACAAACAGAGAGACGATCCGACAGGGAACATAGAAACAGGAGGGTACAAATACACATACCAATTAACAGAAAGACAGAGGACTGGACGGAACCAACGAGACAATAACAGGGAACAGGTGAGGAGGCAGAAATGGAGGGAAAACAAACAAGACAGGAAGCAGACCAAATAAGGAGATGGGGCGGAGACAAAGACAGGTGACAGGCAGGTAACACAAAGCACATGGGGAACAGGCAAAAACAAACACAGGACAATACACAAAATGGCCACCAGAGTGGCACAAACGTATCAGTCCAGGCCAGATCCTGACAGTACCCCCCCCTCAACGGATGCCTCCTGGCGTCCCCAGAAAAGTCCAACCAGGGTGGGCGGAGGGGGCCTGGACGGAGGGACTGGTCCGACAGACCGTAAACACGGGGCAGACTCGGACGGGGCGGACTCGGAGGGCTTGGGCAGGGAACAAGCAGACGGGACAGACTCAGACTCAGACTCAGACTCAGACTCAGACTCAGACTCAGACTCAGACTCAGACTCAGACTCAGACTCAGACTCAGACTCAGACTCAGACTCAGACTCAGACTCAGACTCAGACTCAGACTCAGACTCAGACTCAGACTCAGACTCAGACTCAGACTCAGACTCAGGCAGGACAGACTCAGACTCAGACTCAGGCAGGACAGACACAGACTCAGACTCAGGCAGGACAGACACAGACTCAGGCAGGACAGACACAGACTCAGGCAGGACAGACACAGACTCAGGCAGGACAGACACAGACTCAGACTCAGGCAGGACAGACACAGACTCAGACTCAGGCAGGACAGACACAGACTCAGGCAGGACAGACACAGACACAGACTCAGGCAGGACAGACACAGACTCAGACTCAGGCAGGACAGACACAGACTCAGACTCAGGCAGGACAGACACAGACTCAGACTCAGGCAGGACAGACACAGACTCAGACTCAGGCAGGACAGACACAGACTCAGACTCAGGCAGGACAGACACAGACTCAGACTCAGCCAGGACAGACACAGACTCAGGCAGGACAGACACAGACTCAGACTCAGGCAGGACAGACACAGACTCAGACTCAGGCAGGACAGACACAGACTCAGACTCAGGCAGGACAGACACAGACTCAGGCAGGACACACAGACTCAGACTCAGGCAGGACAGACACAGACTCAGACTCAGGCAGGACAGACACAGACTCAGGCAGGACAGACACAGACTCAGGCAGGACAGACACAGACTCAGGCAGGACAGACACAGACTCAGGCAGGACAGACACAGACTCAGGCAGGACAGACACAGACTCAGGCAGGACAGACACAGACTCAGACTCAGACTCAGACTCAGGCAGGACAGACACAGACTCAGACTCAGGCAGGACAGACACAGACTCAGACTCAGGCAGGACAGACAGACTCAGACTCAGGCAGGACAGACACAGACTCAGACTCCGGCAGGACAGACACAGACTCAGACTCCGGCAGGACAGACACAGACTCAGACTCCGGCAGGACAGACACAGACTCAGACTCCGGCAGGACAGACACAGACTCGGAGGGCTTGGGCAGGGAACAAGCAGACGGGACAGACTCAGGGGCAGGAGAAGGGACAGGAACAAAGACAGTGACAGGAACAGTGACTGGGATGGTGACTGGGACAGTAACAGGGACGGTGACTGGAATGGTGACTAGGATGGTGACTGGGACAGAGACAGACAGAGACGGGAACAGAGACGGGCACAGTGACTGGCACAAAGACGGGGACAGGGACAGACCACTCGGGAGAGACAGGAACAGAGAAGGGCTCGGGCAGAGGCGGGGCCGGAGAGTCAGAGGGAGGCGGATCCGGCTCGGGCAGAAGTGGGCCTGGACAGACAGACAGAGGATGGGTTGCCGACGTGGCGTCGGGGGACTCGGCTGCGGGCACAGGAGCGGGCACAGGAGCGGGCGTCTCTGGGCTGGGCACAGGAGGCATGGTGTTGGATGACCGGGTTGGCCGACGCTTGGCACGTCTCCTCCTGGGGGAAGCCTGACGGACCTGGATGAGTTCAGGGGGGAACTGGCATTCCTCAGGCTTGGATTCTGGGCCTGAAGCGGCCGGCTGAAGGCGCAGCACGCCCACTCTAAGCCCCTGGCAATGAGCTGGAGGGGCAGGGTCAGGCAGGAGACTAGCAGCCTCAAAAACTGGATTGCCGGAGGGAACAAGGAGGGACTGAAGGCTCTTACCCAGAC
>NW_027468650.1:3013684-3023684 GCF_046254945.1 Alosa pseudoharengus | reverse complement strand
GTTTGGTGGGGTGGACAAGAGAGATATGGAGGAGAGAGGGAGAGAGATGGATAGAGAGAGAAGAAAGGGAAACAGAGACAGAAATGGAGAGAGAAATGCTCCGTACCCATACTGCTCCGTACCCATACTGCTCCGTACCCATACGAATATGGTTGAACATTTTCAAGCCTGAACCTATTGCCCTCTATGGGTGCGAAATATGGGGACCACTTTCAAAATATGAATTTGCGGATTGGGAAAAACACCCAACTGAAGCCCTGCACACGGAGTTCTGCACAAACATTATGAAAGCTCACAGAAATACCCCACATAATGGCTGCAGGGCTGAACTGGGCCAGAAATACCCCGCATAATGGCTGCAGGGCTGAACTGGGCCAGTTCCCATTTATTATTAAAATTAAAAAAAGAATTCTAAAATTTTGGAAACATACAATTTAGCGACCCCAATTCAATACATTATAAAGCCCTAAAAAGCACCGAATTAAATATAGAGAAGAGTCCCCTAAATCAATTCATTATTATGCACAGCAATCTCACTCCAATTAATTTGACAATGTCCAAAACTAAAAAAGATTCAATTCAATTAGCAAATAAAATCCTTCCAAATTGTATCATAGAAAAAGAAAAATATATATCATATTGGACAGAAATCACGAAAACCCAACATAAACTTGAATGTTATCTTGCAATTAATCACAAATATGAATTGGCCCCATATCTAAAAACTCTCAAAGACACAAAATTGTCCAAAACATTGCCTATGTACAGACTCAGCGAGCACAATCTGAACATCGAAACAGGTAGAAGGAAACAGACCTGGTTACCAAGAGAGGCCAGCCTGTGCCACCACTGCCAGGAAAGTAAAATAGAAACTGAGCTACATTTTCTAACAGAATGTCAATTTTACACAGACCTCAGAGAATCCTTCCTTACAAAAGCAAGTAACATACGCCCTGAAATTTTAAATGAAAATAATGAGGGTAAGCTAAAATATATCCTGGGCGAAATTCCAGAAATCGCACTGGCAGCTGGAACATATATACTAGCCTGTCATAAAAGCAGCTGGAACATATGTACTAGCCTGTCATAAAAGACGAAATGCAACCGTAAGCCAGTGATTCCACCCACTGTTGTTTATCTCTATTTCTTCCTACCAATTTTACTATTCTATTATCCTACTTTTTCTTCCCTGTATTATTTACATTAGCATCTTATTATTGTTATTATTAGTATAATTATTATTATTGTCTTCTGTTTTGATTATTCTAGTTTTTTTTGTTTGTTTTGTTTTTGCTTTGGCAATATTGTAACTTGAACAGTCATGCCAATAAAGCACAATGCATTGAATTCAATTGAAATGAGAGAAGGGGGATGGAGAGAGAGAAAGAGAGAGAGAGGAGGATATAGAAAGAGGGAAGAGTGGAGATAAAGAGAGAGGTAGATATAGAGAGTGTATAGAGAGAGAGAGGTATAAAGGGAGAGATAGAAAAGGTATAGAGAGAGAGATAGAGAGGTATAGAGGGAGAGAGAGAGATAGAGAGGTATAGAGGGAGAGGGAGAGATAGAGGGAGAGAGATAGAGAGGTATAGAGAGAGAGATAGAGGTATAGAGGGAGAGAGAGATAGAGAGGTATCGAGAGAGAGATAGAGAGGTATAGAGAGAGAGATAGAGAGGTATAGAGAGAGATAGAGGTATAGAGGGAGAGAGAGATAGAGAGGTATCGAGAGAGAGATAGAGAGGTATCGAGAGAGAGATAGAGAGGTATAGAGAGAGATAGAAAGGTATAGAGGGAGAGATAGAGGTATAGAGAGAGAGATAGAGAGGTATAGAGGGAGAGATAGAGAGGGATAGAGGGAGAGATAGAGAGGGATAGAGGGAGAGGGAGAGAGACATTACGCCCCAAGAATTAAATTCTAATTACAAAATGATCAAGACAAAATTACAATCTCTTGAAAAGGCAGTCAAGGACAACCAAAATCCACTTGATTTCCCAATCACTCAAATTGAACTTGAATCCAAAATGAAAAAGCTGAAAAATAAAAAATCCTGCGGCCCTGATAATATTAGAGGGGAAATGATTAAAAACAGCACCCCTGAGCTGCAAAGAGCAATGCTCAAACTATTCAACCTCACCTTAAGTTTGAGCTGTTTTCCTGACATCTGGAGCCAAGGATTTATTACACCCATATACAAGAGTGGAGATAAATAGGGCACTAATAATTTCAGAGGCATTTGTATGAACAGTAGTCTGGGGAAGTTGTTTAACACTATTCTCAATGATCGAATTGTAACCTTCCTTATGGAGCACAATGTCCTGAGCAAAAATCATTTTCTCCCAAATTACCGCACTACGGACCACATTTACACCCTACACACCCTAATAACTAAACATGTAAACCAAACAAAAAAAGGAAAAATATTTGCTTGTTTTGTTGATTTCAAAAAATCATTTGATTCAATTTGGCATGAGGATGAGGATTATATTATAAACTTTTACAAAGTGGTGTAGGGGGTAAAGTATACCAGTTAATAAAGACAATGTATTCTGAAAACAAAAACACTGTGAAAATTGTCAACAGAATTACAGAATCCTTCACTCAAAAAAGAGTAGTAAGGCAGGGTTGTAGCCAACATTGTTCAATAGCTACATCAATGAGTTAGCGGTGCAGTTGGACCAGTCTACAGCTCCTGGCCTTGCTCTACATGAGAAAGAAATCAAATTCCTCCTCTATGTGGATGACCTGGTGCTGGTGTCTCCCACTGCACAGGGGCACCTGGACCTGCTAGAGAAATACTGTCAGCACTGGGCCCTGACAGTAAATCTAAAAAAGACAAATATCATGATTTTCCAAAAGAAGCCCAGATGTCAGGAACACATATACCATTTCAATCTAGGCAGCACTGCCCTAGAGCACACGATGCAGTACACTTACCTTGGCTTAAAGGGGTGGTTCAGGATTTTGGACACAAGACCTCATTTCCAAGTAAGCAAGTGTGATATTTATCAGTGGAGACCGTTTTCAACACGTTTCATCCAGTCCTTGTAATTGCAGAGTTCGCAGGTGCTAGGCTAGCGCAAGTCAACGGTATGTGCTAGCCTGCCACTAAAGACAGTCTTACCCACTCCAAAGTACACCCGAGGCAAATTCCAGACAATCGATGTAAATCTCTGTGTTGATAGAATAGTGTAAGAAATACAACTACCCTCGCATCGCGTTGCAATAGTTATACTTTGGTCCCTGAAGTTGGTAGTAGTCATTTTGCATCTCAGCAGCGGACTGATATTACCAAGGCTACTACTAAGTATCCCCATTGGAGTGCGATTTACTGTTTACTTTTCGGCGCAGTACTACTAACCGGAGCAAGTATAATTCCGTCGTGGTAAGAAACTAGTCCCTCAAAATGTAATGCGATCGTTGAAATGCAAGGATAGAATAACGTTAGAAATAACAGTATCAATACAGACATTTACATCGATAGTCTGGCGTTATAATTTATTTGCCTCGGGTGTACTCTGGAGTGGGTAAGACTGTTTTTAGTGGCAGGCTAGCACATACCGTTGACTTGCGCTAGCCTAGCACCTGCGAACTCTGCAATTAGAAGGACTGGATGAAACGTGTTAAACGGTCTCCACTGATAAATATCACACTTGCTTACTTGGAAATGAGGTCTTATGTCCAAAATCCTGAACCACCCCTTTAACTATGACTGCACCGCCCTAGAGCACACGATGCAGTACACTTACCTTGGCTTAACTATGACTGCACCGCCCTAGAGCACACGATGCAGTACACTTACCTTGGCTTAACTATGACTGCACCGCCCTAGAGCACACGATGCAGTACACTTACCTTGGCTTAACTATGACTGCATGGCAGTGAATGCACTAAAAGAAAAAGCTTGCAGAGCCCTATATGCAATAAAAAGAAATTTCTGGAACATAAACATACCTATTAAAATTTGGTGCAAAATATTTGACTGTGTAATCCAGCCCATTGCGCTGTACGGAAGTGAGGTATGGGGTCCACTCAGTGAGCATAGCTACACTAGATGGGACAAACATCCTATAGAAAGCCTACATGCGTCTGCCGATTGATCTTAAAAATCCAAAAGAAAACACCAAACAATGCATGCAGGGCAGAACTAGGCAGATTCCCATTGGCCATCAACATGCAAAAAAGAGCCCTCAAATTCTGGATGCATCTCCAAACAAGTCCCACTGACACACTGCATTTTAATGCAGTAAAAACTCAAGATCTGAACCCTGAAAAGAGTCCTCTGAGTCAGCTTGTACTGAGACTAACTAATCTCCCCCTAACAAACATTAATAACTTCTCTCAGACAAGTGCTGCTTTCAAACTGAACACCAATAAGATCATTCAAGAATCTAAAGAAAAATATTTGGAACATTGGCAAAAGGAGAAAAAAACCAAAGCAAATTAGAATGTTACCGGTATATTAAAATCTGAATACCAATTGGAAGAATATCTCTTTACTGTTAGAGATATAAAGCAGAGACAGATCCTGACCAAATACAGACTCAGTGACCACAGTCTAGCCATAGAAAAGTGCAGACTGAAAAAATCCTGGTTGCCAAGAGAGCAAAGAATATGTGGTCACTGCATAACAGGTGAGGTTGAGACTGAGGTGCACTTTCTTCACTGTGAGAAATATACAACTATACGTAAGTCATACTTTGACAGGCTTACAAGCCTAATCCCAGGGTTCAGAAATCTAGAACAACAAGAAATAATGGCAGTCTTACTCGGACAGCATGGACAGACAGCAGATCTTGCTGCCAAATACGTCACCGAATGCCATAAGGCAAGGGACAGTGGTCAAATAATTAAATAATTAAATAATCATTACTTTTATATGGCACCTATCCATATAACTACACAGACAAACACCATACATACATGCAACCACGCACACACACACACACACACGCACGCACACACGCACGCATGCACGCACACATGCACACACACGCACACACACACACACACACACACACACACACACACACACACACACACACACACACACACACCAGCTTGTTTGTTAATCTTGGATGTGTATCTATTTGCTATGTACTGTATTGCAAGCATTCTCTAAGTAAATGTATGTCTAAATGTATGTTCTGCTTTGGCAATGCAAAAATATTTGTCATGCTAATAAAGCTCACTTGAATTGAATTGAATTAGAGAGGTATAGAGGGAGAGATAGAGAGATAGAGAGATAGAGAGGGAGAGAGATAGAGAGGTATAGAGGGAGAGATAGAGAGATAGAGAGACAGAGAGGGAGAGAGATAGAGAGGGAGAGAGATAGAGAGATAGAGAGGGAGAGAGATAGAGAGGTATAGAGGGAGAGATAGAGAGATAGAGAGACAGAGAGGGAGAGAGATAGAGAGATAGAGAGGTATAGAGGGAGAGATAGAGAGATAGAGAGGTAGAGAGGGAGGGAGGTATAAAGGGAGAGAGAGATAGAGAGATAGAGGTGTAGAGAGGGAGAGAGATAGAGAGATAGAGAGATAAAGGTATAGAGGGAGAGAGAGATAAAGGGAGAGAGATAGAGAGATAGAGGTGTAGAGGTATAGAGAGATAGAGGTATAGAGGGAGAGAGAGATAAAGGGAGAGAGATAGAGAGATAGAGGTGTAGAGGTATAGAGAGATAGAGGTATAGAGGGAGAGAGCTTTCTGCTTCCTCTCTGGTCGTCCGCTCCTCCCTGCTGACTAAGCCAGCGCTGCAATCAGCCGCCACCACCAGCACCACTGCTGCCACAGCTGTCATTTCCCCACAATCCACAGCTATAAATACCTCCGCAGAGCGCCTGTGAGCACCCCCCCCCCCCCAGTGCTCCTTCTCTGAAGCGCCTCTCCTCCACAGGCCGTGGGAGTAGAAACACACACACACACACACACACAGACAGACATAAACAACACATCATGCACTCTGAAACGGTGGACTGTGTGGTAGGCTAAGAAAAACAGAACCATCAATAAAAGTGTCAGAAATATGATGTAGCAAGAATGAGAGAGCGAAGAGGCAGCAAAAGAGGAGGGTGGAGGAAGAGGAAGAGGAAGAAGAGGAGGGTGGAGGAAGAGGAAGAGGAGGAAGAGGAGGATGGAGGAAGAGGAGGGTGGAGGAAGAGTAAGAGGAGGGTGGAAGAAGAGGAAGAGGAGGAAGAGGAGGTGGAGGAAGAGGAAGAGGAGGGTGGAGGAAGAGGAAGAGGAGGGTGGAGGAAGAGGAAGAAGAGGAGGGTGGAGGAAGAGGAAGAGGAGGGTGGAGGAAGAGGAAGAGGAGGGTGGAGGAAGAGGAAGAGGAGGAAGAGGAGGTTGAGGAAGAGGAAGAGGAGGGTGGAAGAAGAGGAAGAGGAGGAAGAGGAGGTGGAGGAAGAGGAGGGTGGAGGAAGAGGAAGAGGAGGGTGGAGGAAGAGGAGGATGGAGGAAGAGGAAGAGGAGGGTGGAATAAGAGGAAGATGAGGAAGAGGAGGTGGAGGAAGAGGAAGATGGAGGAAGACCATGTGAACTCCTTGTGTTCAGCTCTAAATCTCATTCAACCAGGATGAGAGGAGATGGCACAGTCAGACATTACAGAGACACAATATAGAGGAACAACCCGCCACCCATTTTTACAAATCCATTTCCCCACCCAGTCCCCCAGCTGCGTGCCCAAGACCACACGTTCTTATTAAGCGCCCAGTTCACTCGCCGGATCTCCAGATCTGCAGAATCACAATACGCCCGCCAGATTTTCTGGAGCAATAAATAAGACTGCTCACCCATCGCAGCCACCCAGCCAAGTCTCCGAGGCTCCCTCTGAATATTTCTCCACAAGTGAATGAATGAAGTAAGGGATAATGGACTACACGGTGGTCTGTTCACAGAAGTTAATGCACGGTCGAGGTTGTAAAACGGCCCCGACACGAAGCGGAGGGCCGTTTAAACCCCGTAGTGCATTAACTTCTGTGAACAGACCACCGTGGAGTCCATTATCCTGCTTATTCCACTGTTGCCACTTGCGTTGTGTTCATTTCCTGTTACAATTTAAACGCTTTAATCGCTAAAACTGTCTTGTTTGTAGAACTAATTTCTTCCGACACATATCAACTAATTTCTCAACTCACAGGACAAACTGCCGTTACTAGTTCTAAATGGATGGTTGCTACGGCCAAAGGCCAGTCGTTAGTTCTATCTCTCCCGTTGTCAAGCGGGCGTATCCCAAGATTCTGATGAACTTTAGCTTTGAAACATCGCTATTTTACTTAGTCTGCTGTCATCCATCTAGCTAAAAGCCACCTCCGTCATATGCTACAATGTTGCAATGTTCTGAACGTCTGCATTTTACAGCTCGGATGCAACGTGACAGTTCATTTAAACTTCACAACGAGTTTGGCGAATTAATATACAAGTGTGATACGGCCAAAAAATGGATCTACTTCATAGGTGTGCAAATAACATACGGTTAATGGTCGTTCTAAATTACGTAGGACAATGGGAAATTCAACCAAGCAGTGGAATAATATTAAATAATACCTCCCTGTTTCTGTTTCATAAGTGAATACGGCGAAGAGAAGCTGCTTAATAAAGGAAAGCAATGTATTAACCAGTACTCACTGCTAAACCCTTAAAAAGCACAACGCTTTTGTGCCGCACAAAGCTGCTTGTTTTCAAAGCGCCAGTGTAGGTTTTTAGTGTCGCGCTCAATTTCACAGATGCAGGAGCAGCTTTATGAGCATGTCCCAGCAGCAAAACAGAAGCAGGAGCGCACACACACACACACACACACACACACACACACACACACACACACACACACACACAGCTTTATGAGCATGTCCCAGCAGCAAAACAGAAGTTGTTTGAAAAGTGTTTTTATTCCGTGGAGCCGGTGTGATGTGTGGGTGGCGTGGAGCCGGTGTGATGTGTGGGTGGCGTGGAGCCGGTGTGATGTGTGGGTGGCGTGGAGCCGGTGTGATGTGACGCGTCGGCTCTCTTGGGGCCACACGGCACCTGCAGGGGTCTCTGTCCTGCACACACACCTCACACACACACAGGGGTCTCTCTCCTGCACACACACCTCACACACACACAGGGGTCTCTCCTGCACACACACCTCACACACACACAGGGGTCTCTCCTGCACACACACCTCACACACACACAGGGGTCTCTCTCCCTGACAGGCCTTTACATCTCACAGCAGATTTTTAGATGAACAGCTTAAGGCGGATAAAGCTCTTTGTGACTCTTGTGTGTATGTGTGTGTGTGTGTGTGTGTGTGTGTGTGTGGTGTGTGTGTGTGTGTGTGTGTGGGGGGGGGGGGTACAGTATGTGTGCTCCATTTCTAATGCATGCTGTGTGTGTGTGTGTGTGTGTGTGTGTGTGTGTGTGTGGTGTGTGTGTGTGTGTGTGCGTGCATGCGTGCGTGCGTGTGTGTGGATGCTGTCCTGCTACACAGCCACACATACTATAGGAGAGACAATCCCTCTAAATCAGATTTCCCTGCAAACGGACACAGAACAACAGTATGACTGGACTGGAAATGAGAGAGAGGGAGAAAGGGCAGATTTTCATTATGATGCGGATGTACACACACACACACACACACACACACACGCACATTTAACCCAGAGCTAAACCCCTGGCACACACACACACCCAGAGCTAAACCCCTGGCACACACACACACCCAGAGCTAAACCCTTGGCACACACACACACCCAGAGCTAAACCCCTGGCACACACACACACCCAGAGCTAAACCCCTGGCGGTCCCTTAGGCTGCCCAGCTCACAGCTAAACCCCTGGTGCTCCACACGTCCACTGGCCGTCTGCGCTTCTTCAAGCCTGAAAGGGCCCTGTCTGGCTCCATGGAAACTGTTGACCATTAAAACTGACTGGCCTGATCGTGGCTTCAGGCAGCACAGTAACAAGTCCTGTTGTCATCGGCGATTGTTACCAGGGGAGCCTCCAGGCACTGCCTCAACGTCAGTGGGTGGGCTTGATTCATGTATGGGGCTTCGGGCAGGTTCACAGAGGTGAGTCACGCCGAGGCAGCAGCCGCAGCAGGAGGACGAGAGAGACATGCTTTCAGCTCACGAATAAGAAGAGACACCAGTAGAGCCTTAGGAGCCGTAGGAGAGAAGAGAGGAGGGAGGAGAGAGAGAGGAGAGGAGAGAGAGGAGGGAGGAGTGGAGGAGAGAGAGGAGAGGAGGGAGGAGAGGAGAGGAGGGAGGAGAGAGAGAGGAGAGTAGAGGAGGGAGGAGAGAGGAGAGGAGAAGAGAGGAGGGAGGAGAGAGGAGAGGAGAGGAGAGAGAGGAGAGGAGGGAGGAGAGAGGAGAGGAGAGGAGAGAGAGAGGAGAGAGAGGAGAGGAGAAGAGAGGAGGGAGGAGAGAGAGAGGAGGGAGGAGAGAGAGAGGAGAGGAGAAGAGAGGAGGGAGGAGAAAGAGAGGAAAGAGAGGAGAGAGAGAGGAGATAGGGGAGAGAGGAGGGAGGAGTGGAGAGGAGAGAAAGGAAAGGGGAGAGGAGGGAGGAGAGGAGAGAGAGGAAAGGGGAGAGAGGAGGGAGGAGAGAGAGAGGAGAGGAGAGAGAGGAGAAGAGAGGGGAGAGAGAGGAGAGGAGAGAAAGGAAAGGGGAGAGAGGAGGGAGGAGAGGAGAAGAGAGGGGGGAGAGAGGAGGTAGGAGAGGAGGGAGGAGAGAGAGGAGAGGAAAGAGAGCAGAGAGAGGAGGGGAGGAGTAGTGCACCAGATCCTCATGGTGAAATAACTTAAAGGAGTAGTGCACTAGCCTAGAAATCTAGACACACCCTAGTGGCAGTCTAGCAACACTCCGTTGGCTTGTGAGCTCGAAAAATTAAACTTCTATCAGGCCAATCAAATCGTGTATAGAGTCGTTAGGCGGGCTTAACATAATGATTGATGGCAGAGTTGCAACGTTTTGGCTTGAATTCCCTGCTACTTGAAAACAAAGAAGATGGATGTTGCTGTTGGCCAACA
>NW_027468650.1:2998684-3008684 GCF_046254945.1 Alosa pseudoharengus | reverse complement strand
GTCCATGCTGTGAGCATATTGAGTACTTGCGTTTCAGATATGGGAATCAAAAGGCGATTTGGACATCATCTCATTTGGAGTGTCTTGGCTGCGCTGCACTGTGCTGAGCTGAGCCGAGCCGAGCCGCGTTTAATTGTGTGTGTCAGGCTGGGAGTGTGTGTGTCAGGCTGGGTGTGTGTGTGTCAGGCTGGGTGTGTGTGTGTCAGGCTGGGTGTGTGTGTGTTAAGCTGGGTGTGTGTGTGTAAAGCTGGGTGATTCTTTAATGAAGCCTTGCCCATCAGTCCACTGGCGCCGCCAGCCTGCGTATCACTGGGGCAGGAGGGCTAACGATACAATCTACCGCATTAATGAGACACGGGGGCACCTGATAGCAGCATCAGCCGCCGTGGAAAACTTAATTTGCCCCGTGTGTGTGTGTGTGTGTGTGTGTGTGTGTGTGTGTGTGTGGGCTAATGGTACTGCTCTTTCATCCCTCATGCCTTTCAATTCCCTCACACCTCTCCTCTATCTGTCCATCTTCATATATAGTATCTCTCTCTCTTTATCTCTCTCTTCATCTCCCCCTCTCTCTCTCTCTCTTTATCTCTCTCTTCATCTCCCCCTCTCTCTCTCTCTCTTTATCTCTCTCTTCATCTCCCCCTCTCTCTCTCTCTCTTTATCTCTCTCTTCATCTCCCCCTTTCTCTCTCCTTAGCCCTGTGTTTGCATGTGTGGGTGGGTGCCCCCTGCTCCTGTCTATCTCTCTCTCTCATGTGTTTACTTACCAAACAGTATTTGCTGACTTTGTCAAATTCCAGATCAGGTCTAGAAAGGGTTCTTTTCCCCACATGACTCCTCTACAGGCTGTAGTACATACTGCACATGACTCCTCTACATACTGCACATGACTCCTCTACAGGTTGTAGGCTGCATACTGCACATGACTCCTCTACAGGCTGTAGGCTGCATACTGCACATGACTCCTCTACATACTGCACATGACTCCTCTACAGGCTGTAGGCTGCATACTGCACATGACTCCTCTACATACTGCACATGACTCCTCTACAGGCTGTAGGCTGCATACTGCACATGACTCCTCTACATACTGCACATGACTCCTCTGCATACTGCACATGACTCCTCTACAGGCTGTAGGCTGCACACTGCAGCCAAATCATGACATTCTAACACAGAGGGCTTGATAAGAAATGTTGCCGGTTGACTCACAAATTAGTTATATAGAAAATAGACAAGAGTGCTAGCCTAGAAATCTAGACGCGCCCCTAGCGGCAGCAAATTACATTTGCTGCCAGGGCTAGTCTAGCAATTCTCCGTTGGCTTGTGAGCTCCAGAAATCGAAACTTAATCAGGACATTGAAATCGTGTATAGAGTCGTTTGGTGGGCTTAACATAATGATTGATGGCAGAGTTGCAACGATTTGGCTTGAATTCCCTGCTACTTGAAAACAAATATCCTATTGGGTGCAGAGGGAATTTGAAAGACAACTGATTATCCCGCCCCTCGGACTGAGCACTGCGAACGGTGAGTGCCCAGACCCTACATTATAATGTGGGTCTGGCTCGCCAGGCTACAAGAGTGCCACATTTTTTCATTTTTTCATTTTGTTTAGTTTTGTTTCGTCAAGTCAAGTCAAGTTTATTTATATAGCGCATTTCATACACAGAGGTCATTCAATGTGCTTTACATAAACAAAACCAAACAATAATAACAAATAAAAGCATAGAAGGGCAATATAGTCAAAGAATAGTTAAAAGGTAAAGATCATAATAAAAAGGAAACATAAAACAAGGTAAAATCATTTAAAAATAAAGAATAATTAGTAAGCAAAACAAAGGCAAAAGTAGTAAAAAAAGTAATAAAAGACAAAGTAGAATAATTATCAAGGCAGATTCAGAATTTGTTACTCGGCACAGTTAGCAGAAAGCATCTGAGAACAGTTTGGTCTTAAGTCTAGATTTAAAACTGGCTACAGTTGGGGCCTTTTTGATGTCATCCGAAAGTTGGTTCCACAGCTGAGCCGCATAGCAGCTAAAAGCTGCTTCACCATGTTTAGTTCTAACTGTAGGTTTTACTAGCAGGTTTTTCACCTGGGACCTGAGAGGACTAGAAGGTGTGTACTGCTGAAGCATGTCTGACAAGTATTTAGGTCCTGCTCCATTTACTGATTTATAAACAAGCAATAGTGCTTTAAAGTCAATTCTGTGACTTACTGGAAGCCAGTGCAAGGACTTAAGAATTGGAGTAATGTGGTCAGTTCTTTTAGTTTTTGTTAGAATCCTAGCTGCTGCATTTTGTATCACCTGAAGCTGTTTAATAGTCTTTTTAGGAAGGCCTGTGAACAGTCCATTGCAGTAATCAACCCTGCTGGAGATAAATGCATGAATGAGTTTTTTTTCTAAGTCATATTTTGACATCAGCCCTCTGAGTTTGGCAATATTTTTGAGGTGGTAAAAAGCTGATTTAGTTATCGCTTTCATGTGGCTGTTGAAATTTAGATCACTGTCAATTAATACACCAAGATTTTTAACAGTATCCTTTGCCTTCAACCCTTTTGTGCCAAGGAGAGTGGCAACCCTAAGTCTTTCCTCATTTTTACCAAATATAATTACTTCAGTTTTTTCTTTGTTCAGCTGAAGAAAATTTTGAGACATCCAGGTGTTGATTTGTTCTATACACTGACACATAGATTCAAGAGGACCATAGTCGTTTGGTGATAGAGCTAAGTAAATTTGTGTGTCATCTGCATAGCTATGATATGAAATCAAATTATTTTGAATGATTTGTCCAAGTGGGAGCATATAGAGGTTGAATAATAGTGGCCCCAAGATTGACCCCTGGGGAACACCACAGGTCAAGGACGTTGGTGTTGAGGTACAGTTTCCGATGGCAACAAAGAAGCTCCTTTCTTGTAGATATGATTTAATCCAGCTGATAACTATGCCTGTAAATCCAACCCAGTGTTCTAGTCTGTGTAGTAAAATATTGTGATCAACAGTGTCAAATGCTGCACTAAGGTCCAGTAGCACTAGGACTGATGTTTTACCTGAATCTGTGTTGAGGCGTATGTCATTGGAAACTTTAATGAGAGCTGTTTCAGTGCTGTGATTTGCCCGAAAACCAGACTGAAAGTAATCAAAATACCCATTTGATGTTAGGAAGGTGGTTAATTGATTAAAGACTACTTTTTCAATAATTTTGCCAATAAAAGGTAGATTGGATATGGGCCTGTAATTGTTTAGCATGGAGGCATCCAGGTTATTCTTCTTGAGAAGTGGCTTTACAACAGCTGTTTTCAGTGACTTAGGAAAAGTGCCAGACAGCAGTGATACATTTACAATTTGAAGGACATTCGCCGCTATGAGGTGAAAAACAGTTTTGAAGAAATTGGTAGGCAGAGTGTCTAAGACACATGTGGAAGAGCTGAGATTCTGTACCGTTTTTTCAAGTGTTTCGTAGTCTATCAAGCTGAACTCTGACATCAAGTTTAGTTTCCCTCTGTTTGTTGCTGGAAGTTCAGGTTGTTGAATTTGTAATTGAGCAGATATGTTGAGTCTGATTTTGTCAATTTTACCTTTAAAAAAAGATGAAAACTCATTGCATTTATTAGTTGAGAGAAGTTCAGGCACTAATTGTGAGGGGGGATTTGTTAACTTATCAACAGTTGAAAATAGAATACGAGTGTTATTTGAACTTCTATTGATAATGTTAGAAAAGAAAGACTTGCATTTGCATATTTCAGAGTTATATGTGCGGAGCATCTCTTTATGGATTTCATAGTGGATCTGAAGTTTGTATTTACGCCATTTTCTTTCAGTCTTCCTACACTCTCTTTTTAGAAGTTTAACTGCTGGATTTTGCCTCCATGGTGCTTTCTGTTTGTCCTTAACTTTCTTGAATTGTAATGGAGCAATGTCATCCATAATGTTTGCCATTTTTGCATTAAAGTGATCAAATAAGTCTTCAGAGTCTGACAGTTGACTTGACTTTAGTGAAAGTGCTTGCTCAAAGAGAGCACTTGTCTGATCATTTATGATTCTCCTTTTTACCATCATAGCTGTGTTTTGAGTGTGTGGGGACATAGACACATCAAAGAACACGCAGAAATGATCAGATAAGGCCAGGTCTTTAACAGCTGTAGAGACATCGAGACCCTTTGTGATAACAAGGTCGAGGGTATGGCCGAGAGAGTGTGTTGGCCCCTGTACATGCTGTGTTAGGGAGAAGGTATCGATTAGTGCAATGAATTCCTTGGCATAATTGTTTTCAGGATTATCCACATGCAAGTTTAGATCCCCTGATATAATAAGACAGTCACACTCTATGCAAACAACTAATAGCAGTTCACCTAGTTCTTCAAGAAAAACTTTAGCTGAATGTTTTGGAGGCCTGTAAATTGTCAGTAATAAAATCTGAGGAGAAGACTTAATGCATGCACACAGATATTCAAATGAAGTAAAGTCACCGAATGACGACTGATTGCACTGAAAAGACGTCTTGAAAATTGTAGCTATCCCCCCACCTCTTTTATTTGGTCTGGTAGCACTCAAAAAACTGAAATTTGGGGGAGCTGATTCGATGAGAGTAGCAGCACTGTTTGCTTGATCTAACCATGTCTCAGTTAAAAGTAAAAAATCAAGGTTGTGTGTGCAAATTAGATCATAAATTAAGAATGATTTGTTTGAAAGAGATCTGATATTTAGGAGTGCTAATTTTGCTGTAAGTGTTGGGGAAATATGATCCATGGGGCGAATCTGAGGTTAATGTGGACCTTATTCGTGGGAGGTAATTATATGAAGCAGAATGTCATTTACACTCCAGTAATAGTTCTAATTATCTTTGTGTGTGTGTGTGTGTGTGTGTGTGTGTGTGTGTGTGTGTGTGTGTGCGTGCAGTCGCCTGCTGACCGCTGTAAGAAGATCCATGCAGGAGATGAAGTGATCCAGGTTAACCATCAGACCGTGGTGAGTGCCCCCTCCTCTGTTCTCCTCCTCCTCCTCCTCCCTTCTCCTCCCTCCTCCTCTCAAAGCTGCTGATCTACTCATCTCTACTCATCTCTACTCATCTCTACTCACCTGTACTCATCTCTACTCATCTCTACTCATCTCTACTCATCTCTACTCACCTGTACTCTACTCATCTGTACTCACCTGTACTCACCTGTACTCTACTCATCTGTACTCATCTGTACTCACCTGTACTCATCTGTACTCATCTGTACTCACCTGTACTCTACTCATCTGTACTCACCTGTACTCACCTGTACTCATCTGTACTCTACTCATCTGTACTCATCTGTACTCACCTGTACTCACCTGTACTCATCTGTAGTCATTTGTACTCATCTTATTCATCTGTACTATACTTGTGTGTCGACACACCATCCAGGTGTTTGTCTGTGTAGCTGTGAGTGCAGTGCTTTGCTGTATGCATGTCTGTCTGTGTGCTGGCGCATTGCTGGACAGTGAACACTGGAGAAAGTGATGGCAAGCTCAGGGTCAGGCTGCCGAAGCCACTACTGGTGTAAATGTTGCACAGGACATGTATAAGGTCTAATTGTTGCACAGGACATTTATAAGGTCTTTCTTCATGATTGTCTACACTAAGGTTGTTTGCCTGCGTGTCACTCTGCTACGGAAATCAGTGCCCAAGACGATATTGTGGGAGATATCAGAATAGTCATGATGTATCAGTACTGGATGTGTTTGATGTGCACTTTTGCAACAACTAAATCCAGTTGTATTAGTATTTATGTTAATAGGAAAAGCATTGCAATTTTTTTGACAGTTTTCAGTGGAAAGTATATCCGGGTGAATCACACGCGAGGGTTTGACCCACGGACTGCTTGCTCAGACCCTTTGAAGCCTTTGTGTCATTTCCCCCCTGGAGCTTTGCATTCATCACACAAAGAGACTGTGTGTGTGTGTGTGTGTGTGTCTGTGCGCTTGGGAAGGTGTGTGTGTGTGTGTGTGTGTGTGTGTGTGTGTGTGTGTGTGTGTGTACGCACCTGATGGGACACGCCAAAGCTGAGTGGCTGAGTGTTTGCTTCTCACACTAAACGATCAACAGAGACACACCATCATTAATCCTCCATTAATCACCTCGCTGGCAGCTGCGTAATTGCCCACCGCTTTGCTAACGTGTGAAACATATTACACACACATTACACACACTCACACACACACACACGCACACACACATTACAAGGGTCACACTGCTCATGTGGACAGAGGGTTCTGAACAGCAAAAGTCACTAGAACCATTCAAGGCAGCTGACGCCAATCTCACAAACAAAAATAGTCTGTACATGAAGGATGACGTTTGCCATAATTGTGAACACATGTGTGTTACCTCAAAGACTCCCCTGGAGAGTCATAAGAACATACTGTCCCAGCCCATCTCATGTCCCTGTGACCCGTACCTGTGTGGAGGGGTTTGTGAAGACAGTGTGTGTGTAGAAGGTGTCCTGTGTGCCAGTGTGGAGGGGTTTGTGAAGAAGACAGTGTGTGTGTATAGAGGGTGTCCTTGTGTACCTCTGTAGAGGTTTTTGTGAAGACAGTGTCATGAATGATGGATGTGTTGTCTGTGCATGCAAATCTTTATTTGCCTGCTGCTAAGTAGTTGTGTGATTAGATTTGGTACATTTTGTTGGCTTAGTCACTCATGCATGAGTGTGTGTGTGTGTGTGTGTGATTGAAGAGTGTGTGTGTGTGTGTGTGTGTGTGTGTGTGTGTGTGAAATGAGTGTGTGTATGTGTGTGTGTGTGTGAGTGTGTGTGTTTGTGTGTGTGCCTGTGTGCATCGTGCATGAGTCTTTTGCGTTTGCAAGTATGCGTTTGTGGGCGGAAGTGTTTTTTTTTGCAGTGTTTCATCACTGCGTTTATATAACGTAGACATCCTCACCAGCGCCCGATGAATTATTTGCCACCAAATTAGATTTATATAATATGCATGCAGAATGGGCATGGCTGAGCTTAAAGCATAACTCTCGCCAAAATGGATCCTAGGGTGTTTTTGTGAATGTACCTCAGTCAAACTTTCGTTTAAAAGCATAATTACGTCCGAAGCGCCACTTTTAAGCTTGTCCGCGTTGTTGTTTTCGGGTGAAATGGCCTTTTGAATGGGAATCCTAGGGGTACTACTATTTTGATACATGATCGCGTCAAAATTGCTATTTTTAAAACACTAAGAAGGCTTGACACAACATGAAACATTGATCGAAGTATATCATCACTGTCTCTACACATGAACTCGAGCATTGAGAACATTGTTTGTGTACACATAGTTTACTAAAAAGAAAGGTTTTGGACAACTCACTCCTTGACTGGTAAGATGGCGACGAGCAGAAAAATTAAGTGAGTTGTTCAAAACCTTTCTTTTCCCCAGAAAACGACAACGCGTACAAGCTTAAAAGTGGCGCTTCGGACATAATTATGCTGTTAAACGAAAGTTTGACTCGGGTACATTCACAAAAACACCCTAGGATGCATTTTGGCGAGAGTTACGCTTTAAGAGGCCCACCTCCTGCTCTATTTGAGCTGCCCGCTAAGCTTAGTCTGTTTATGTTATCGTCTGGTTTCTCACTGACTGCATTGAAGTGCTGTATTGTACTGTACACTCCGTGTGTGTGTGTGTGTGTTTGTGTGTGTGTGTGTGTATGTGTGTGTGTGTATGTGCGTTTGACTCTGTATTTGTTGCTGTAGGTGGGCTGGCAGTTGAAAAACTTGGTAAACTCTCTGCGCGGTGACCCCGCCGGCGTGACGCTGACGCTGAAAAAGCGTCCCCAGAGCACGCTCACCTCCGCCCCCGCCTTACTAAAGAACATGCGATGGAAGCCCCTGGCCCTGCAGGTAGGAGACCCCGTGCCATCCTCCTCCGACCTCTCTCCACCCCCCCACCACACGGGGGCTAGGACTCACTGCACACTGACCCCCACCTCACCACCCTCCGACCCCCCCACTTCACCCCCACATCACCACCACCCACCTTTCCTCGCCTCTCGTTGCCTCATTGTGGTCAAGGCCCCAACTAACACCATCCAAAACCCACACACCCACCCACACATCTGAAGTCCACTAAGCCCATCTAGAGCTCTTGCCTTGACTCCTGTTTGGCCTTGAGGAGGAGGTTGCTAAGGTATCAGCCAAATGGCGAGGGCATCTAGGGGATATGGAGGCTGCTTGAGCAGCGATCTGCTCTTTGATCATGTGACCCTGACAGAAAGCCATTGTCTTGGAGTGGCCTGGTCAGATTCTTCAGTAATGTTAGCCCAAAGGATATATGAATTTAGATTGAATGATTCTACATGTGTCCATGACTTTGTGTGTATATGTCATGCATGTTTATATGTTTGGGACAGTTTTACTTTATATCTGGATTAAAATTCACTTGCAAATGCACGCTCCCAAAGAAAGCATTTCACTGTTGGATGTTGCAAAGAAGTGTCTTTGCGCTCATGGTGCTGTTGTGTGTGTGTGTGTAACAAACTGAAAGATGTGAGTTTTGTTGTGTGTGTGTGTGTGTCTGTGTGTGTGTGTGTGTGTGTGTGTGTGTGTGTGTGTGTGTGTGTGTGTGTGTGTGTGTGTGTGTGTGTGTGTGTGTGTGTGTGGATTGGGAGTGGGGGGCGTGCTTGTGATTACCAATTTTAATCAGGAAACCAGTGATCATACGTAGCACCCAATTAACCAGTGTACACACACAACAGGGCTCTGCAGCTCCTAATTGACCCTAAGTGTCAGGGAGAGACTTTGAGTTGGGAAGCGCACTAGTTGCACCCTAAGTGTCAGGGAGAGGCTTTGAGTTGGGAAGCACACTAGTTGCACCCTAAGTGTCAGGGAAAGGCTTTGAGAGGCTTTGAGTTGGGAAGCACACTAGTTGCACCCTAAAGTAAGTGTCAGGGAGAGGCTTTGAGTTGGGAAGCACACTAGTTGCACCCTACAGTAAGTGTCAGGGAGAGGCTTTGAGTTGGGAAGCACACTAGTTGCACCCTAAAGTAAGTGTCAGGGAGAGGCTTTGAGTTGGGAAGCACACTAGTTGCACCCTACAGTAAGTGTCAGGGAGAGGCTTTGAGTTGGGAAGCACACTAGTTGCACCCTACAGTAAGTGTCAGGGAGAGGCTTTGAGTTGGGAAGCACACTAGTTGCACCCTACAGTAAGTGTCAGGTAGAGGCTTTGAGTTGGGAAGCTGCTCCCTTTAAGGGCAACTGAGAGCCAATGACCCGCCTCCGTGCTCCGGGCTCCGTGCTCCGCAGACGATCTGTTGCTTGTGTTCCATGGAGCCGCCCACCAGAGGTCAACTCATGCCCATGACGGACGATGGTCCTAGAAAAGTGGACCATTGTAGAAAGGAACGTGTGACGTTGCTACTCCCAGGAGTAGCGTTCTCTTATGTCCTCAGTTATAGATTAGATGTGCCTGTCCCATTTCAGAGAGTTTGAAAATAGTGCTCCCCTGGAACCTGTAGGACTTAACTGGACTTGAAGCTGTGTCATTAACTGTCAAGGGAGAATGGGAGGGCTTTGTGTGTGTGTGTGTGTGTGTGTGTGTGTGTGTGTGTGTGTGTGTGTGTGTGTGTGTGTGTGTGTGTGTGTGTGTGTGTGTGTGTGTGTGTGTGTGTGATATGAGGCACTCACATCAGTGAATTGTCATTTTGAGTTCTTGACAGTTGTTCTATTGCCCAAATTCTAGTAAGCCCCCTGAAATAGTTAAGGGTGTAAACGCATATATAAGGGTTTTACACGCATGAAGTATGTACTGTACAGTCTGCCATATACTGTACTACTAACCATGACCTTCGATTCATCTCATAACAACACTGACCTTCGCAAAAAGTCTATCATATTAATGAATCATTATTATGCCAGCAACAAAATGCAAAAGCTACTTACAAATCGAATGAGGTTGGTGGTCAGTACAGACAGGATTTATACAGTGGGATTGTTCGGCCACTACGCTATACTAGCTTGCCATTGAGAAGAGGCTACAACATCCTCATGTGATGT
>NW_027468650.1:2978684-2981184 GCF_046254945.1 Alosa pseudoharengus | reverse complement strand
GATACTGTTAACTCTCACACTCAGCTCATTAAAACCTCTCTCTCTCTCTCTCTCTATCTCTCTCTCTCTCTCTCTCTCTCTCTCTCTCTCTGTCTTGTGGGGTGTGTGTGTGTGTGTGTGTCTATATGCATGTGTACATATGTGTACCTGTTGGCATAAATAAGTGCTAAGCACTGATGAAGATCCACATCAGCACACTGCCAGCCAGAGATGAGATTCATGAAAACACTTCCATCATGTGCCACCCACACACACACAGCTTCTGTCCTCTTTAGCATAGAGAGTTAGCCACGGCTAAGTTCGCCACGGCTGCAGATGTCCTCTTTAGCATAGAGAGTTAGCCACGGCTGAGTTCGCCTCGGCTGCAGATGTCCTCTTTAGCATAGAGAGTTAGCCACGGCTTCAGATGTCCTCTTTAGCATAGAGAGTTCGCCACGGCTGCAGATGTCCTCTTTAGCATAGAGAGTTAGCCACGGCTGAGTTCGCCACGGCTGCAGATGTCCTCTTTAGCATAGAGAGTTAGCCACGGCTTCAGATGTCCTCTTTAGCATAGAGAGTTAGCCACGGCTGAGTTCGCCACGGCTGCAGATGTCCTCTTAGCATAGAGAGTTAGCCACGGCTTCAGATGTCCTCTTAGCATAGACAGTTAGCTACGGCTGCAGATGTCCTCATTAGCATAGACAGTTAGCTACGGCTGCAGATGTCCTCTTAGCATAGAGAGTTAGCCACGGCTGCAGATGTCCTCGTTAGCATAGAGAGTTAGCCACGGCTACAGATGCCCTCTTTAGCATAGAGAGTTAGCCACGGCTACAGATGTCCTCGTTAGCATAGAGAGTTAGCCACGGCTACAGATGTCCTCTTTAGTATAGAGAATTAGCCACTGCTTCAGATGTCCTCTTTAGCATAGAGAGTTAGCCACGGCTTTAGATGCCCTCTTTAGCATAGTTAGCCACGGCTATAGATGTCCTCGTTAGCATAGAGAGTTAGCTACGGCTACAGATGTCCTCGTTAGCATAAAGAGTTAGCTACGGCTACAGATGTCCTCTTTAGCATATTTAGCCACGGCTGCAGACAAATATGAACATGGGCTTCAGACGGCCTGTTTTATATGAGTGTGGTGACTGCCCAGCTTCTCAGCCCAGAGTTTGTCATGCTTGTCAGCTTTATACTTCTAATAAAAAGCTAAATGGAGATGCTGTTATGAAATAACAGCTAAATGGAGCTATTTTATGAACTGCTGGCAAAGCCTTGACCTCTTGCGCGGTCATGCATTTTTTGACCAGTGAATCCTGACATTTTCCATAGTCCATAATTTCATATGTTAAGTACTAAGTGCTCAGAGTTCCATGCATTTCCATGTGTATAAATATTTCTTAACCCGTATGTGCTTCCTGGTACCAAACCCTTAACATTGCACTTCCAGGTGACCTTCATAAACATGCAATAGTCACGTGACAAACATTGCAGTTGTTATTTTTGTAACTATGTTTTCCCATATTTGTCCACCCTAGCTGGGTATTGTTACTGACATCCTCCTAGACTCATCCTATGACTAGTGGGATTGCTGTGGGAAATGTTATTTTCTTTGGAGCTCATTGGAAATCAGCGGGTACATTCTCCTCTCTTTCAAAATCTCTCTTTCAGAGCCCACTTTGATCACAATATGAAAGGCCGACGTCCTCATTTTACTGCTATAATACAAAGCAAAGCTACTTTGAAGCAAAAAGACTGTGGTCCTCCCTTTCTTGGAGTGTGTCATCCTTCAATAAGTGCAATTTTGTTTTCGTTTTTTTCATCAGTCCTCTCTGGCTTAAAGGAACACGCCACCCAATGTCAGTAGTAATATATGTTCTTACCTTAACTTTCACGAGTTGAGTCATACCTCTCCCGTGTCGGTATGTGCACTCCAACGCTCTGGTGCGCGGCTGGACTGTGTTAGCATGTTGCTATGCTAGCGGGCTTTGACGGTAACTAAGCGTAGAAGTAATCAGAAACATTCACGTTTTCCCGACTTAAATACAGTTGCACTAGTAGTTGATAGAAATGCTACGGCCACGCAACATGAAACGTGGCGATTTTCCAAGCGAATAAACCGGAGAACTACAATGTGTGGCGCAATAGCACTTGGGAGTACTTCGACCTAGCGTAGTAGTATTGTTAACACCTAATTGTAGATCCTATCCACCACAGAGTTTAGAATCCATGCTGGATTGACCCTCAGCCTCTCCCTCCCCTCTGAGCGAGAGAGAGGCACACACACTAGAGATGCGCTGATGGGTTATTATTTCAACCATAACTGCACAGCAGTTTGTTTTAATGTAGGCTATATGGGTGATGCAGCGCTGCTGACGTGAGGCTAGAAAGCCCTTGCCTGTTCTAGAAAGACTGATCTAATGCAGCAAATATATTAAAAGGCTAAAGTCGTACATTGGCTATGTTGTAGCCTATCCCCAGAATATCAGCAGCAAACTCAGTCTCTGTCTCGCAAAACAGTCTCCAA
>NW_027468650.1:2973684-2976184 GCF_046254945.1 Alosa pseudoharengus | reverse complement strand
CACACACTGGGATGATGACCAGCATCACACTGCTCTCCCTTCTCTCCACACACACACACACACACACACACACACACACACACACACACACACACTGGGCTGATGACCAGCATCACACTGCTCTCCCTTCTCTCATTTTATTTGTCTTTTTATCCTCTCCTCCCCCCCCCCGCACACACTCTCTTTGTCCAGCCGGTCCGCTGTCGAGCATCAGCAAGCGGCGGATCTCGTGTAAGGACCTGGGCCGCGGGGACTGCGAGGGCTGGCTGTGGAAGAAGAAGGACGCCAAGAGCTACTTCTCCCAGAAGTGGAAGAAATACTGGTTTGTGCTGAAGGACACCTGCCTCTACTGGTACATGAATGAGGAGGTGAGAGAACAAACAACAACAACAATAACAACGACAATAACAACGACAATAACAACGACAACAACAACAACAATAACAACACATTGCATTTACATAGCGCTTTTCAAGCCACCCAAAGCGCTTTTGGGTGAAAGGAGAACCTTTTAAGTGAAGGGAGAACTAACTACCAGCAAAGTGTAGCACCCACCTGGGTGAAGCACGGCAGCCATTATGCGCCAGAACGCTCACCACACACCAGCTTGAGGTGGAGGGAGGGAGACAGAGAGACCCCAATCTTCATTTCAACATCTTTGTTTTGTTCATGCACACACTCTCTTTATCATTCTACAGAGAGGAGACATAGACACACACACACACACACAAACACACACTTACAGGCTTCCCCTCACAGGTAAAAGTGTACACACTTACTTAACAAGCTTCAAGGAAACTGCAAACTCACCTGCTGTGCGAAAATTTTTAATTATGAAACTCCCAGGCATTGCTTCTCACACTAACACAAACATGCATACTTGTATGTATGCACACACACACACACACACACACACACAGCTAAACAGCTGTGCTACTTGGGACTTGTTATGGGGCCAGAAGCAAAAGCTGTGAAAGCATGGATCTGTTGATAGAGTTGTGGAGTTCTCATTGGCGCAGACACGCACCCACACACTCACACTCACACTCATACGCACGCACGCACGCACGCACGCACGCACGCACGCACGCACACAGTTGTGGAGTTCTCATTGGCGCAGCCTGAGCCCTGGGTCTCCCTCCACTCTCTTCCTGATGTATTCATCTCAGTCTGTCAGAGCCCAGCCCAGCGGAGAGAGAGAGAGAGACAAAGAGAGGGGGAGGGAGTGAGAGAAAGAGTGAGAGAAAGAGAGAGAGAGAGGGGGAGGGAGTGAGAGAGGGGGAGAAAGAGTGAGAGAAAGAGAGGGAGAGAGAGAAAGAGGGAGAGAGAAAGAGAGAAAAAGAGAGAGGGAGGGATAGAGAGAGGGGGAGAGAGAGAGGGAAAGAGAGGGAGAGAGAAAGAGAAAAAGAGAGAGGGAGAGAGAGAGGGGGGGAGAGAAAGAGTGAGAGAAAGAGAGAGGGAGAGAGAGAAAGAGAGAGAAAGAGTGAGAGAAAGAGAGAGAGAGAGACGCTCTCTCCACCAGAACTGATGACACACAAACCTCCTGTCGGATAGCCAGTGTGAGGAGGATTGGAGGAGCCTCTCTGTTTGTTGTTTACGATCACCACTGAGATGTGTTGTTTACGATCACCACTGAGATGTGTTGTTTACGATCACCACTGAGATGTGTTGTTTATTTGTTGTTTATTTGTTGTTTATTTGTTGTTTATTTGTTGTTTATTTGTTGTTTTGCTGTCTTTGTTTACTGTCACTCTGTTCTATCTCTCTCCCAGTCTCTCTTGTGTTTTCTCTGTTTTCATTTGTTTACCCCCCACACCACCTGCCACTCCTCTCTCACTCCCACTCGGCCTTTTCTTCTGCTCCCAATAGGACGAGAAGGCCGAGGGATTTGTCAGCCTGCCCGAGTTCAAGATCGACCGCGCCAGCGAGTGCCGCAAGAAATAGTGAGTGGAGAATAAAGTAGCATCTTGTGCATGATAGTGCGTCAGTCAGTGTGTGTGTGTGTGTGTGTGTGTGTGTGTGTGTGTGTGTGTGTGTGTGTGTGTGTGTGTGTGTGTGTGTATGTGTGTGTATGTGTGTGTGTATGTTTGTGTGTGTGTGTGTGTGTATGTGTGTGTGTGTGTGTGTGTGTGTGTGTGTGTGTTTGTGTGTGTGATCAAGCATTTTTGATCGGGCTGTTGACCCTCTCTCTCTCTCCCTCTCTCCCTCTCTTCCTCCCTCTCTCTCTCCCTCTCTCCCTCTCTTCCTCCCTCTCTCCCTCTCTCCCTCTCTTCCTCCCTTCATCCCTCTCTCTCCCTCTCTCCCTCTGTACTCCAGCGCGTTTAAAGCCTGCCACCCCAAAATCAAGAGCTTCTACTTCGCTGCTGACAGCGTGGACGACATGAACAGATGGCTGAGCCGGCTCAACATGGCGGCGGCCGGCTACGCTGAGAGGGAGAGGATCCGGCAGGAGCACGGTGAGAGTGGACACGAGGGGACCAGGGGGTAGGAGGGCATAGTG
>NW_027468650.1:2943684-2963684 GCF_046254945.1 Alosa pseudoharengus | reverse complement strand
CATACAGTACTGTAGCAAGGATGCACTGTGACATACAGTACTGTAGCAAGGATGCACTGTGACATACAGTACTGTAGCAAGGACTCTGGGTTTGGCTTCTAAAGGCACTGTTGTTATTTTTATCCAAGAAAGCTGTTAAAAATGGTTAAAATACAGAGAACCTTTAAAAAATATAAGAGATTTTTTATAATAAAAAACATTATATTTAGGATAAGGAGTGCTTTATAAAAAAAATAAGTCAAAACTCTATTACATTTTCTGACATCTATTATGTTAAGTCTTCCATAAGGGACTAGTGATCCCTATTGTCATGAGAAGCGTCTTGGTTGCCGTGGTGGTTCTAAGGTCACATAAAGGTCTTGGGCTTCTTCTGAAAGGAACAGCGGAACACAGACATGTGCATGAGGATGAAAGCGCTTGTGCTTTCCTCTTACTTTTATTTCAGGCAGGCTGTTACCACACACTGAACTTCTCTCCCACGCGCACAGGCACGCAGACACACACACACACACACACACACACACACACACACGCACACACAGACGCACGCGCACACACACACACACACACACACACGCACGCGCACACACACACACGCGCGCACGCACGCACGCACAAAAACACAAACACACACGCACACACACACACGCACGCGCACACACACACAGTGACTCACAGCCATGCACACAGCCATTACAAACACACACACACACACACACACACAAAGAAGCCTAAAAGAAGAAGAAAGGCAAGAGGGTGACATTGCCAGCTGCTAGTTCTCTGGGCCATGTGCATTTATTCCCTTGGTCTGAAGATTACAGGGAGAATGAGAGAGAGAGAAAGAGGGAGAGAGAGAAAGAGGGAGCAAGAGGGGGAGAGAGGAGGAGGAGGAAGAGAGGGAGACAGAGAGGGAGAGAGAGAGAGAGAGAGAGTCTTTAGAGAGTCCTAAATGTGCCCTGTGGTATCCAGCCCTCTGTGGACTAAGAGAGGGAGAGGGAGATAGACACACACACACACTAATGGCACCACACACACACACACACACACTAATGGCACGACACACACACACCACACACTAATGGCACGACACACACACACACACACACACACACACACTAATGGCACGACACACACATAACCCACACACACACACCAATGGCTGGACACACACACACGGCACAGACAGCACACTCAGATAACCCACACACACACCAATGGCACAACACTCACACACACACACACACACACACACACACACACACACACACACCGCACAGACGGCACACTCAGATAACCCACACACACACTAATGGCACAACACACACACACACACACCGCACAGACGGCACACTCAGATAACCCACACACACACTAATGGCACAACACACACACACACACACACACACACACACACCGCACAGACAGGCTTCCAGATGTGCCACGCAGGGCGTCTGCCAGAGAGAGGAGTCAGGGGACGACCCACGGAGGTCATAGGGGTCCTGCCACAGATGATGGACGTCACACACACACATCTGCTTGCACAACACCCCCCCTCCCTCTCTCTCTCTCTCTCTTTCTCCTTCCCTTTCTCTCTCACACACACATACACACATACATACACACACACACATACACACACACATACACACACACACACACACACACACACACACACACACACACACACACACACACACATACATACACACACACACACACACACACACAGTAGAGTAGAGTAGAATAGAATGCTGTAGAGTAGAGTAGAATAGAATGCTGTAGAGTAGAGTAAAGTAGAGATGAGTGGAGTAGAGATGAGTACAGTAGAGTAGAGATGAGTACAGTAGAGATGAGTAAAGTAGAGATGAGTAGAGTAGAGTAGAGATGAGTAGAGTAGAGATGAGTAAAGTAGAGATGAGTAGAGTAGAGTAGAGATGAGTAGAGTAGAGTAGAGATGAGTAGAGTAGAGATGAGTAAAGTAGAGATGAGTAGAGTAGAGTAGAGTACAGTAGAGTAGAGATGAGTAAAGTAGAGATGAGTAGAGTAAAGTAGAGATGAGTAGAGTAGAGTAGAGTAGAGATGAGTAGAGTAGAGTAGAGATGAGTAGAGTAGAGATGAGTAGAGATGAGTAAAGTACAGTAGAGATGAGTAGAGTAGAGATGAGTAAAGTAGAGATGAGTAGAGTAGAGTAGAGATGAGTAGAGTAGAGTAGAGTAGAGATGAGTAAAGTAGAGATGAGTAGAGTAGAGATGAGTAGAGATGAGTAGAGTAGAGTAGAGATGAGTAGAGTAGAGATGAGTAGAGTAGAGTAGAGTAGAGATGAGTAGAGTAGAGATGAGTAAAGTAGAGATGAGTAGAGTAGAGTAGAGATGAGTAGAGTAGAGTAGAGATGAGTAGAGTAGAGTAGAGATGAGTAGAGTAGAGATGAGTAGAGATGAGTAAAGTACAGTAGAGATGAGTAGAGTAGAGTAGAGTAGGCTAGAGTAGAGTAGAATAGAGTAGAGTAGAGATACAACTCTGATTGGTTGTTTTTGCTCTGTATGACTGTCAGTGAGAAATGTGTGTGTACGTTGTACTGTGTACAGTATATTCATATGCAGTATGTGCAGCGTTGTGAGGTCCTGCTCTCTGTGTCCATCTCGTAGATGACCTGTGCCAGTCCCTACCTGGAGCCTAAGCACGGCCGCCTGTCCTCCACCGAGACGTCGCAATCGCGCTCGTCCCACGAGGAGTACCGCAGCGAACCACAAGGGGGCGGCAGCAGCAGTGGCGGGGGCTCACCGGCCCGCAAGTCGGCCAGCCAGCGGCGCTCCTGGCAGGACCTGATCGAGACGCCGCTGACCAGCTCTGGCCTGCACTACCTGCAGACGCTGCCCCTGGAGGACTCGGTGTTCTGCGACGCGGGCGGAGGAGGGCTCTCCCCGGGGGAGGCCCGTCGTCAGTCCACGCTGCCCGCCCAGAGGAGCCTGATGGCGGACCACTACGGGCCGGCGGGGGGCGAGGGCTCCAGCGCTGCCCGAGGAGGTCTGGGCTTCGACCGGATGCTGCTGCTGCCTGACCCGGGGCTGGTGGCGGGGGGGAAGCCTCGGAGCTTCACGCTGCCGCGCGACAGCGGCCTCCACGCGCTCCTCACACCCTCCGCCAGCGTGGAGCAGCGCGACCCACTGCGCCGTGAGCTGGCCCGATGTCTGGACAACCCCAACGGTGAGTACCGCTGGCCCATCAGGGTGAGGGCCACAGGGCCAACAGCTCAGGGCCACCATCACAACAATGAGACCACCTCACGGGGTCACTCAAGTTCTTCTTGCAGTATGAAAGCATAGAATCCCCTTTTGGAATCCATATTTTCTATGGAATTACAGGATGTGTTTTCTGTAGAATTACAGGATGTTTAGCTGCACAAGTGTCCACAGAGTGTTAGCTGTAATTCCTTGTCGTTGGCTTTTTTCTGGCTCCATTAATGTAGGCTTCATTAAAGCATTGTGCTTGTATCAATTAAGACATAGAAAGAAACCTGACACCTACAGTGGGCATTACTTTGAAATGGCCACTTCAGTCGCGCATTACGCAGCGTGAAGCTGCGTGAAACTTTAGTACCACTTTCAGCCACTGTGCGTCGCTCTGTCAGTAGCCTGCCTGCCACCCCTTCTCCGCTTTTGATAGCCTACCGGTGCCACTCATTTCAGTAATTTGTTACAGTTCCTGAAGTATAAGTATATATAAGTATATAAGTATATATACTCTTTTGATCCCGTGAGGGAAATTTGGTCTCTGCATTTATCCCAATACGTGAATTAGTGAAACACACACAGCACACAGTGAGGTGAAGCACACACTAATACCGGCGCAGTGAGCTGCCTGCTACAACAGCGGCGCTCGGGGAGCAGTGAGGGGTTAGGTGCCTTGCTCAAGGGCACTTCAGCCGTGCCTACTGGTTGGGGTTCGAACCGGCAACCCTCTGGTTACAGGTCCAAAGTTAGTGTTATAGCCTACTTATCACAACGTTGTCAATCGCAAACGCTGCTTCATTTGCGGAGGACGAAGAGAAAGCACCTTTTTGCTACTGTGAAGAAGGAAGATGGATGAGAGTAACATAAACGTGTTTATATCTCCTATACGTTGTCATGCATACGTACTTTGACTTTCCGTACTTTTTGTTTATTTACTAGCAAACTTCATAGCTCACCTTGCTGCAGTCGTTGTGTTAACTTTGGCACAAGCTCAGCTAACAATACTCTGGTATCAGAACAAACGGCTGCAAATTTGGATCATGAATAACATCAGGCTGCTCACAGACCACTGTCCTCACAGCCCCTCTCAGTCCTGAGACGCTTGAAAAAGAGTGTGTGTAGACGTCAGCATTAGCACTACAAACATAAAGCCCTCCTTTGCTGTACCAAATTAGAACAGCAGTTTTGGTGTTTATCGGCCAGACACTGCAGACACACCCGCATCTTTCTGCCTCCGTCTCCCAGCAACCATCTCTCCCCAGCGTTGTGCCCACCACGACTCAGATGGACACTAAGATAATGACCAGGGTCAGAGATAGCCATATTACGCTCTTGTGTTCTCTCCATCGCCTGTTTTTCTCTGTCTCTCTCCATCTCTCTCCCTCTCTCTCTCATTCTCTCTATCCATCTCTCCCTCTCTCTATTTCTCCCTCTCTCTCTTTCTCTCTATCTCTCTTGTTCCATCTCTCTCTCTCTCTCTCTGTAATATTGAGGTGCCATAGGCCTCACTGGCTGTTCAGTCCTGTGTTCAGTAGGCTTGGGTATCGAATATCGAGAATTGGTTGGAACCGGGACTATCTTTGCGATTTTCCCGGAATCGTTCAAAAGTTTACATTTCGATTCCTAGTTTCGATTCCCAGTCCGCCGACCGGAAGAAGAAACGGCTGAACACCAACGAAGAAGCGCCCAACGGAAGTGTTTACAAAAACGAGTGAGTTAAGCATGGACAGTGTACGTCGGCGGTCCAAAGTGTGGCTTCACTTTTCAAAACAAAACGAAATATCGGCAAAATGCAACATTTGCGACAAGATTGTTTCGTGCATAGGAGGGTGCACGTCTAACATGATAAAACACCTCCTCCGAGTTCATGGAATAGAAATAAACGTGTGCCCCGTCTTTGACGCGCTGCGCCGACCGTCCTCTGCTGCCTCTTCCTCTGGCTCCGACCCCCAGCCTGGCATCGCAGTGACTGCACTGCAGTCGGAATCCGGTAAGTAAAACAATACATATACAATAAATGCTATGTCTTGCACCAATATTGAGGCGGCTAACAAATTAACCCACGTATTTTTTCTATAGACAATTTACGACCTGAGATAGCGAACGTTAGACAGGCTGGTGACTCCACGACTCCGCGATGTGCTGAGCCTACTCCGTTCACCATAGCGGCAAGGGGGAAGATGTCGGTGCAACAAAAGGAAGAGTGCCACAGAAAGGTCACTGCACACATCGTGAAAAGGCTGCATCCCTTTTCAGAGGTGGAATCACCAACATTTAGGTTAGTTAAGCAATAACGATAGAGCTAAGCTAATTGATACTGAGCTAAACAGTAAGAGCAACATTATATTTTTGTTTATGTTTTGCAGGGACTTGGCGAAAACTCTAAACCCCAAATACACACCACCTTCCAGGGACTACCTGTCAAACACATTAATCCCATCGTGGTACAAGGTTGAGAAGTCTAACATTATTACAGAGTTCAGTGAGGTCAGCTCTGTTGCACTCACATGTGATGGCTGGAGTAGCATCACACAGGACCACTACCTCACCATCACAGCACACTACATAGAGGAGGGCAAAATGCAGCAAAAAGTGCTAAAAACAAAGGCTGTGTACAGAGCACAGACCGGTTGTGTTGTAGCAGAGGAAATCGGTGATGTTCTGTCAGAGTTTGGCATATCTGATAAAATTGTTGCAGTCACTGTAGATAATGCTGCCAACATGGATGTGGCTATTAAGCGCCTGCGATTTGTGAAACTGTGCTGTTTCGCCCACACACTTAATTTAGCAGCACAAAGTCTATACTCCCTAAATTCAGTGAGTCAGTGGGTGGCCAAGGTCCGAACCATTGTTGTGTGGATGAAGAGGTGCTCGATGGCCAAGGTGGTTCTCGGGGAGAAGCAAGAACTTCTACGTAAGACACACAAACTTCACTTTATTTCATTGTTGTGCATTGACATGTAATGACTTTATACGTCTGATCTATCTTATTATTATTTATGAGCTCTGCAGAGTAGTACTACAGTATTTGAATCCAATTTTACAAAAGTATTGTTTGTCTCCTAATGAAAAGCATCTGTTACATGACTTAAAATTCATGTTCTTGTTTTTATCAGAGCTGCCTCGACATTCACTCATACTTGATGTGAGAACACGTTGGAACTCTCTGTACCTAATGCTGGAGAGATTCACAGAGCAGTACCCTGCCATTCAAGCAGCCAGCTTGGATCAACGGCTGAGAAAAAATATGGATAGGGACAGGTAGAGATAGCTACACCAGGCACATAACTGAAGCGTTTCATTCGCGACATGTAAAATCCATTTTAGAAGATTTTTTTTCGAACGTACGCACCGCTATCACCTCTGGTGTAGCTACTTCCATTGATTATAGTGGAAGCTAATTGTTGCAGCAGATGCTACGCGAACGGAATGCTTCAGTTACATACCTGGTGTAGCTCATACCTTAGAGTGAATATGAATGTGCTAATGTAGGGAGTGCATATGTTAGGTGTTTTGTTAAGAAAAAAAGAGAATATATCTAACTCCAATCTATGTGTTCTTAATTATTTTTCATACAGACTTGCTCGGCTAACTGAGGAGGATTTTAGGAAAGCTGAAGACTTCATCAACCTGATGAAGGTGCTCTACACCTCAACACTCTGCGTATCCTCCGAAAAGAGTCCCACATGCGGACAGATTCTGCCTATCCTCAAAAAGCTTGAGGCACACCTGGATGTAAAAGAGGGAGACACAGTCTTTGTGTCAAACCTTAAAAAACAGGTTTGGGGAAACCTATCCAAGCGCTACCAGGTAAGTGACTGAGGCAGTGCACCTGAAAAGAAATTGTTGTAGAATAGAAATATCCTGTGGCTTGTTAAAACATTTAAAGAACATGTGTTTTGCAGAATGATGAAATCAGGAACTTTCTCCAAGTGGCCACTGCGTTGGATCCACGCTTTAAACATAAATTGGATGATGACACCATCTGGGACCAGATCCAGAGAAAGCTGATTGAACAGGTGAAATGTCATTCATGCACAACTTTCCTTTTCAGCTATTAACATCTAAGATCTAAATGCTAATTATGTTCTTTGTAGTCAACAGAGGAAGACTGTGGAGCTGATGGGGACACCATGGAGTCTGAGAATGAGGATGAGGATGAGCACGAGGACGAGGAGAGTGTAAGTGTACGATAGCTGATATTATATAGGTTTTCAATTTAAATAATGATCATGCCTTTAATGGAGGTTTTCCCCTTTTTTTAGTGATAATACTGATTATACTGATGAACCTTTTGTTTTGTTTTTTAGCAACAGCCTCCCTGCAAACTGCCCAGGAAGACTCCACTGGAGGAGCTGTTCGCTGAGGAAGATGCACAGAACATAGTGTCACAGCAGAGCTCCATGTCCATCAAGAAACGAGTGGAGAGAGAGCTGCAGATATACCAGGAAGTTCCACCGGTCCTCATGTCTGAGGACCCTGCTGCATGGTGGTGGAACCAACAAAAGACATATCCTTTGCTGTCAAATCTTGCTTTCTCCTATTTATGCGTTCAAGCTTCTTCTACACCCAGCGAACGTGTGTTCTCCACAGCAGGAGACACTATCTGTCCAGAACGTGCACGCATCCTGCCTGAGAAGGCAGATATGATCATTTTCCTAAACAAAAACTGTTTATGATTTTATACTGTACCTGCTGCTAATCTGGACTGGGTTTTACAAGTTATTTCTTATTGTTTAAGTGCTATTCTGCACCAGGTTAGCTCATCAGTGGGAGCACTGGGTAACATGTTTAAGTACCTGCAGCATCATACACTCATGTGTACATGTATTTTCATGAGGTTTTCAAAAATAAAGCTCTCTTGAGGAAAGTGTATCCCTGAGAAAATATATTCATTATTTATAATATTTATATTCTAGTTCATCCATTTGATATTTATATTGTAGTTTAAAACAGCCCTGTGAGAAATTTGTAGTAAAGTTCATAAAAAGTAAAAGTTCATAGAATTAAAATTCATGGAGAAGGTCAGACTATTTCATTCAGAAAGACCGCTGGTTAGCTAAAATATCCTAAACTTTTTTTTGACCCTGCCTCTTAAAAAAATCGGAATCGAGAATCGTTAGGAACCGGAATCGAAACTAGGAATCGGAATTGGAATCGGAATCGTTCAAATTCAAACGATACCCAACCCTAGTGTTCAGCCATTGTAATCAAAAAGCAATTTCACCCCCCCCTCCCCTCCCCCCAACCCACACCCCCCACCCCCACCTCGTCTGCTCCTGCAAAACAATAAAGCGCACAGCTACAATTTAATAAAGCTTTTATAACTTTGCTCATTAAGAAATGGTGTAAGTAGGACACAGTCAAGTCTTTAATTGCCTGGCGTCTGCTCTTGTTTGGAGTACCTCCGATTTAGAGTGGCGAGTGTGGGAGTGGGGGGAAGTGCACAGAGTGGGCATTTTTCCAGCATTACAACTTTGCCCAAACTTTGTTCACACAGTTCACACTCACAGCCTCCAAAGTCTTTTGTCTTTTTCTCTAGTATGGGGTTACCATAGCAACCAAATGTATGTATGGTAGAATGGCATGCACTGTATGGTGTTCCCAGCACAGCCTGCACATTAGCATACATTACATACATTAGAAAGTGTTGAAGCACAGCTAAATGCATGGAATATGAATAGGTCTCCATTTATATGTGTAGCTCGTTCAGTCTGCTGGAGTAGAGCGCCTTCTTAGATATTGCACAGAAAAGTCCCTGAACTGCTTTCAATGTACAACTGTTATCTTTAATGCTTTAACGTTTTAGAGTATTTCAGTCTGGTCTATTCAGGTGTAGTATGTACTTGTTTAAAAGAGCCACTCCCGGATTCTTGCTGAAGGTAGTCATTCTGTAATGAACTTCATTTTTGGTTGTTCGGTCTTGGAATTGTGTGGCGACTATCCTCATTGACCTAATGACTGATTTCATTTGAAATGATTCCGTCGTGATCCTACCCCGATCTCATCTCCCTTACTCTCTCTCTTCCCCCCCCTCTCTCTCTCTCTCTCCCTCTCCTTCTCTCTCTTCCCCCCTCTCTCTCTCTCCCTCTCTTTCTCTCTCTTCTCCCCTCCTCTCTCTCTCTCTCTCTCCCTCTCTTTCTCTCTCTTCTCCCCCCCTCTCTCTCTCTCTCTCTCTCTCCCTCTCCTTCTCTCTATTCTCCCCCTCCTCTCTCTCTCTCTCCCTCTCCTTCTCTCTCTTCCCCCCCTCTCTCTCTCCCTCTCCTTCTCTCTCTTCCCCCTCTCTCTCTCTCCTCCACTCTCTTATCATGTTTATTTCCTCCGCAGCCTCATCCTTTCTCACTCTCCATCTGATATGGCTCCCCCTTGCTTACCTCCTCTCTCTCTCTCTCTCTTTTCACTGCAGTTGCTTCTCTCTGTCTCTGTTACCTCTCTCTCTCTCTCTCTCTCTCTCTCTCTCTCTCTCTCTCTCTCTATCTGCCTCTCCATCTCCTACTCTGGCTCTGTGCTCTCCCCTCTGTGGATCAGATCAACCCAATTTATATGCCTCAGTGTCTCCATTCCATTTCTCTCTCTCTTTCCTTCTCTCTTTCTCTCTCTCTTTCTTTCTCTCTCTCTCTCTCTCTCTCTCTCTCTCTCTTTCCTTCTCTCTTTCTCTCTCTCTCTTTCCTTCTCTCTCTCTGTCTCTATCTCTCTCTATCCTTCTTTCTTTCTCTCTCTCTCTCTCTCTCTCTCTCTTTCCTACTCTGTGCTTTCCCTTTGTCACTATGAAGTCAACTTCACGCTAAGTGGAAAAAAGGTGTTGGAACCGCTAAGGACAACAGAGCACAGAGGCTCCTTCAGAACCTTCAGACATTCTTTAGGACTTTTCATCAGATCTTTCTACAAGGTTCCACTGCAGGGATTGGCCAAAGAGCCATAGAATCTTCCAGAGAATCTTCTCCTAGACTCTCTCTCTGTCTCTCTCTCTGTCTCTCTCTCTGTCTCTCTCTCTCTGCATCCTGTCAGTGCCATCTCGTCCTCCACTCACTGATCCCAGACTAAGGGCCATGACAGTAGAGAGGCGAGTGAAAGCCAGGAGACAGCCCCCCCCCCCCCCCCCCCCGCCCCCCCAAACTAACTGACCAAAGCCCGGTCCACTCAGCTCGTCTCTCTCACCCAGCTGCCTCGGCTGCCGTAGGGGACTGTTTTCTCTTCTCCGTGTCTGTTATCTTGTTTTCGTTTCTCATTTGCATGTTCATTTCTTTCTTCCTCTCTCTCTCTACCCCCCCCCCCCCCCCCAGACCGTGTGCTTGTCTATATTTGAAGTTGATGGAGGTGTTTAGGACATTTCTTGCTTTCTCTCTCTCTATCTCTCTCTCTCTCTCTCTCTCTCTCTCTCTTTCTATATCTCTCTCTGTGCGTGGGGGTGGATGTTAGTCATCTCCCAGTCTCTCTAGCTCTCTTTCTTTCTCGAGCCCCAGCTTGCCTGATCTGCTCTGCTCTCCTCTGCTCTGTTCTGCTGCTCTGCTGCTCTGCTGCTCTGCTGTTCTGCTGTTCTGCTGCTCTGCTCTGCTGCTCTGCTGCTCTGTTCTGCTGCTCTGCTGCTCTGCTGCTCTGCTGCTCTGTTCTGCTGTTCTGCTGTTCTGCTCTGCTGCTCTGCTGTTCTGCTGTTCTGCTGTTCTGCTCTGCTGCTCTGCTGCTCTGTTCTGCTGTTCTGCTCTGCTGCTCTGCTGTTCTGCTGTTCTGCTCTGCTGCTCTGCTGCTCTGCTGCTCTGTTCTGCTCTGCTGCTCTGTTCTGCTGCTCTGTTCTGCTCTGCTGCTCTGTTCTGCTGTTCTGCTGCTCTGCTGCTCTGCTGCTCTGCTGCTCTGTTCTGCTGCTCTGCTCTGCTGCTCTGCTCTGTTCTGCTGCTCTGTTCTGCTGCTCTGCTGCTCTGCTGTTCTGCTGCTCTGCTGCTCTGCTGCTCTGTTCTGCTGTTCTGCTGCTCTGCTGCTCTGCTGCTCTGCTGCTCTGTTCTGCTGCTCTGCTGCTCTGTTCTGCTGCTCTGCTGCTCTGTTCTGCTGCTCTGCTGCTCTGCTCTGCTGCTCTGTTCTGCTGCTCTGTTCTGCTGCTCTGCTGCTCTGCTGCTCTGTTCTGCTGCTCTGCTGCTCTGCTGCTCTGCTGTTCTGCTGCTCTGCTCTGCTCTGCTCTGCTGTTCTGCTGTTCTGCTGCTCTGCTGTTCTGCTGCTCTGCTGCTCTGCTCTGCTCTGCTGTTCTGCTGCTCTGCTGCTCTGCTGCTCTGCTGCTCTGCTCTGCTGCTCTGCTCTGCTCGTTGGCACGCTGGCTGAGGGATGGAAAGTGTCAGAGACAATCGATTGTGATTCTAAGCCACACGTGTCCCCAGAGGAGGAGAGCAGCGGAGAGAGACGAGAGGAAGAGAGAGAGGGGGAGAGAGAGAGAGAGATAGAGGGGGAGAGGGAGAGAGAGAGAGAGAGGAAGGAAGTATAGAAAAAGACAAGAGAGAAAGGAGAGGGAGGGGGGGTGGGGGGAGAAGAAGAAAGGAAATGGGTGAGAGAGAGAGAGGGAGAAGAGAGAGAAAGACAGAGAGAGAGAGAGAGAGAGAGAGAGAGAGAGAGGGAAAATAAAAAATAAAAAGAGCAGTGCTGATTTAGTGGTTCCTGCAACATCACCAGGCAAATGTCAGAGTCAGAGGCAGATGTGTGGGCCATTAAGACTCATTCACTGCAGCCCCGGGAACATCTGATTAAAGTCCACCATGAAAGACGGCCTTTCTGCTGTGCCACTGCACTGCAGCGTGAGCTGAACCCACACAACTATTTCACAATCTGTCAAAGTAAAATAGAGGAGATGGTGTAATATTGAGCAGGGTGCTGCTTCAGAAATGAATCCCCTGGCTTAAGCCTTAATAAGATTGCAGTATTAATTAAAATAAGTGGGGGTACTTTTTGTTAATATCTTATGGTCATATCAGAAATTGCTAGCTGATACGATTGAGCCACTGTAAGGTCAGTTTTTTTAATGGCATAATTAGTTCACTGTGTAATAAGATAATAGATTTTCCTTTCTGACATTTTTAGGCAATATGATGTATGGTTGAATGTCCATGGCTCTCATATAAATGATTTAAAAGACTAAAGCGTGCATTTTGCTGGAATAAAATCCTTGTTAAATGAGACGCACAAAAAAAAGTTGGAGGCAGATGAAAATGTTGCCTCCTTTAACAAGCTGAACACTAGAGCTTGAAGTGAGATGAGAACGTTGGTGTTCTAATGGCACTAGAGGAAGAGCGCAAGATGCAGGATCTCTATGCCGTCAACTGTGGACATGAGCCTGCAATGCCTCTACTGCCCTCCTGTGGACGTTTTTGATAACACATCATATGACATACCCCCACCTCCCGCCCCATACAGCCTGGGGTAGAGGAAACCTCCGCCTCTCAAACACAAAAAACTCCAGTTAATCAGGTTGCTAATGAAAGACACACACACACACACACTCACACACACACACACACAAACCCACACACACACACACACACACACAAACCCTTGAGTGGGTTTGTCGACACATCCTGGCTGGGGACCAGCGAACTGCTCTGCCCAAACACAAGCCCAGCCGCACAGCTTCCAGCAGTCTCAGGCCAGGGTGAGACAGAGTCGCCATGGCGCCTGCTCAGCATGGAGATCACTTCCCAGCCTTAATTCCCTATTTGGGCCCGGAGACAGCGGCAGGCTGTGAGGAACGCCGCGGCCAAACTCGGGATGTCTCTGTTCGGTGCTCTGTTTTGGGGCTACGGTTTGGGGTTGGCTATAATGATTTCTGCTAGATGGTGTGTTTCTTTGGTGTGGTTGTGTGTCTTGAGTTGGCACACAGAGAGCTCTGCACATCTCTGCAGGTGTGTGTGGGCGTGCGATCGTGACCATGCCGACTCTGGAGGCGTGAAAAGAACATTGCCCTTCTCTTCTGCGTCCACTGATGCAGTCACACACACACACACACACACACACACACACACAAAGGACCAGAACTACACCACTGCATAGCAGAGATGACAACAACCAGTGATTAGACACTGCAGAGAGAAAGACAGAGAGAGAGAGAAAGAAAGAAAGAAAGAAAGAGAGAAAATCTAACATGTATGTGTTCAGACTTATTGTATAACTGCTTTGGCAATATAAGAGCTCGTCATGCCAATAAAGCATTCTTAAATTGAATTGAGAGAGACAAATAGAGAAAGAGGGAGAGAGAGAGACAGAGACACAGAGAGAAAGAGAGAGAGAAAGAGAGAGAGAGGTGTCAGAGGTGGGGTTGAGTCCACATCCGTTCCCCATCCATCATGGAGGACTCCACAGTGACCACACTGCACTGCACTGGCCTGTACTGACGCGCCTGACGGGCTGCTGTACTGACGTGCCCTGACGGGCTGTCACGCTGCGCTCTGTGACACATCAGTGACCACACTGCACTGCACTGGCCTGTACTGACGCGCCTGACGGGCTGCTGTACTGACGTGCCCTGACGGGCTGTCACGCTGCGCTCTGTGACACATCAGTGACCACACTGCACTGCACTGGCCTGTACTGACACGCCCTGACGGGCTGTCACGCTGTCACGCGGCGCTCTGTGACACATCTGATTTTGCGCCGGCCCAGGTGGGCTGCTATCGTCATGGGAACGGCAGACTGGGTGGCAGACCTGCCGCACACAGCCGCACGGCTCCGTCTCAATCACAGACGTCTCTGAACGCAGTGACTGGGCAGCACCAGTGGACGCTGGTCATTCATTTTTTTATGATGACAGGACATTGTGGAATTGTAATTATATTCCCAAACAGACTTCCTCTGACAGTTGACCAGTCTCCTCACAGCGGTCTTCCTCAACAGAGTACTTAGTAATTGATTGTATTTAATTTTGTGATGACGTTATCCAAAATTTATCATAGTAGAAAGAAGGGTTATTTGTTCTCCTTGGAAACCCAGACAGATCAGGGTCAGAGGGCTTGGAGACTCCTTCAGGATGTGTCCGTCTGCGTGCAGATGCGCTTCTCAGATGGATTGAGATGCATGTGCATATTAGTTTCCACACGGTCAGCCGATGTGACTGTTTGGGGTCATGGAGGGGAAATGAGCGGAGCCGGGCCTAGTCGGGGAGTGCAGGCCGGCCGGCCGGCCGTTCATGAGCGACTTCACCCTCCCTCCCCCTACTCGTGCAGGCCTAATGGCATCAAGTTTAAGGCTGAATGAAGGACTCCTCACCTCACGACCCAGAGAGGGAGAGAAACACCTTCTGTCTGTGTGCAGTGTTGGGAACGTTACTTTAAAAAAGTAATTAGTTATAGTTACTCACTACTTGTTCCAAAAAGTAACTGAGTTAGTAACTGAATTTGTCTATGATAAGAGTAACTCGTTACCAGGGAAAGTAACTATTTGCGTTACTGTTAAAAAAAAAGTTGCTATATGTCAAAGAATTTGGATTTTTTGAGCAGTTTTCAAAAGCGAGTTGAAATTAGTAGAACAGACAGGTGTTTGTAGGCTACATAACTTTCGATATTTATTAGATTTATAGATAGATAAATAGATAGATAGATACTTTATTGATCCACAAGGGGAAATTCAAGATATTACACATCAACAGACCTATGGTGGACTTCAGCCTGTGTCATAGGTTTTTGTTGTGAGGCAGAAAGATCTAGCTTTTGCTGCTTGGAGGACTTTGCTCCGAGTCCTTCTTTGCTAGTGGATGGCGAGCTATCATCTGTGGTGGAGGTAGGCTATCGGTGTTTTTGGCCACTAGCTTTAGATGCGTGTGTGAGATGCCTCATTAAAGGAGAATTCCGGTGTGATTTTGACCTAAAGTGTTTTGAAACATGATACCGAGTGTGAACGTATGTCTCATAGCCCATCTCGGCTTGTCCCCTGCACTCCGAAATCTGTCGCTAGTTAGCCGATGCTACCAACAAGGCGGTCAATGGTGGTGCCTCGGCATCGGCATAGCCATGCAAATAAATCACTGTTTTACACCATTTACGAGGCTCAATGTATCTCCACACTTCATTGGTAGACTTCCAAGGGCCCTGACATTTAAAACGAGACATTGAGAACTTTGAAAAAGCACTGGTAGTTTACTTACAAGACAATTTATACAGACAGTATCTTCTCGAAGTTTAGCGTTTGCAGCCATCTTGAATTTAGTCACGATAAGTCGAGCGACGAGTAAGAATGAACAGGTATGATAAGGGATCAGATTCCAAAAATAATTCTGTGGAAATGCATGGATTCCAGTTGCTGCTACTGGAAGAAACTGGAATCCATGCATTTCCACAGAATTATTTTTGGAATCTGATCCCTTATCATACCTGTTCATTCTTACTCGTCGCTCGACTTATCGTGACTAAATTCAAGATGGCTGCAAACGCTAAACTTCGAGAAGATACTGTCTGTATAAATCTATAAATCGTCTTGTAAGTAAACTACCAGTGCTTTTTCAAAGTTCTCAATGTCTCGTTTTAAATGTCAGGGCCCTTGGAAGTCTACCAATGAAGTGTGGAGATACATTGAGCCTCGTAAATGGTGTAAAACAGTGATTTATTTGCATGGCTATGCCGATGCCGAGGCACCACCATTGACCGCCTTGTTGGTAGCATCGGCTAACTAGCGACAGATTTCGGAGTGCAGGGGACAAGCCGAGATGGGCTATGAGACATACGTTCACACTCGGTATCATGTTTCAAAACACTTTAGGTCAAAATCACACCGGAATTCTCCTTTAAATTAGAGTTGCTTACAACGGATGTCGACAAAGTCTTCGCTCCTGGACATAATACACATTACATGCACGTTCTTGCCTTTGACCACAATGAATTTGAAGTAGTGCTTATATCTCCACCTTGAAAATGCCAACTTTTCATCGGATTGCTCCTGACCTCTGCTGTTTCGTCGAATCTCTACTTTAGCTGTTGCGTGTGTGGCGCCTGTGCTGGCAATTGTGTAAAAACACTGGCTCTGATTGGCTATCATGAAACATGACTCTGCCTTAGCCAATCATAATCGCTTACGTCGTTATTAACCCACCTTCTCACTAGCTGTGAGCCAGGGATGCGTTCGGATTACACAGTTTATTCAATCAATGCAAAGTAAGTAACGCACCGCATTTCATGTCCAGTATCGTTAACAGCATTGTAACGTTGTAAAAAGTAATTAATTAGATTACTCCGTTACTGAAAAAATAAAGTTGTTACCTAATGCCGTTCTTTTAAATGGCGTTATTCCAAACACTGCTCGTGTGATAGTGGGTAACTCTCCACCTTCTGTCTCGTGTGATAGTGGGTAACTCTCCACCTTCTCTCTCGTGTGATAGTGGGTAACTCTCGTCTCGTGTGATAGTGGGTAACTCTCGTCTCGTGTGATAGTGGGTAACTCTCCACCTTCTGTTTTGTGTGATAGTGGGTAACTCTCGTCTCGTGTGATAGTGGGGGACTCTCCACCTTCTCTCTCGTGTGATAGTGGGTAACTCTCGTCTCGTGTGATAGTGGGGAACTCTCCACCTTCTGTCTCGTGTGATAGTGGGGAACTCTCCACCTTCTGTCTCGTGTGATAGTGGGTAACTCTCGTCTCGTGTGATAGTGGGGAACTCTCCACCTTCTCTCTCGTGTGATAGTGGGTAACTCTCGTCTCGTGTGATAGTGGGGAACTCTCCACCTTCTGTCTCGTGTGATAGTGGGGAACTCTCCACCTTCTGTCTCGTGTGATAGTGGGTAACTCTCGTCTCGTGTGATAGTGGGGAACTCTCGTCTCGTGTGATAGTGGGGAACTCTCCACCTTCTGTCTCGTGTGATAGTGGGGAACTCTCCACCTTCTCTCTCGTGTGATAGTGGGGAACTCTCCACCTTCTGCCTCGTGTGATAGTGGGGAACTCTCGTCTCGTGTGATAGTGGGGAACTCCACCTTCTGTCTCGTGTGATAGTGGGAAAATCCACCTTCTGTCTCGTGTTATAGTGGGTAACTCTCGTCTCGTGTGATAGTGGGGAACTCTCCACCTTCTGTCTCGTGTGATAGTGGGTAACTCTCGTCTCGTGTGATAGTGGGTAACTCTCGTCTCGTGTGATAGTGGGTAACTCTCGTCTCGTGTGATAGTGGGGAACTCTCCACCTTCTGTCTCGTGTGATAGTGGGTAACTCTCGTCTTGTGTGATAGTGGGTAACTCTCGTCTCGTGTGATAGTGGGTAACTCTCGTCTCATGTGATAGTGGGGAACTCTCCACCTTCTCTCTCGTGTGATAGTGGGTAACTCTCGTCTCGTGTGATAGTGGGGAACTCTCCACCTTCTGTCTCGTGTGATAGTGGGGAACTCTCGTCTCTTGTGATAGTGGGTAACTCCACCTTCTGTCTCGTGTGATAGTGGGAAACTCCACCTTCTGTCTCGTGTTATAGTGGGTAACTCTCGTCTCGTGTGATAGTGGGGAACTCTCCACCTTCTGTCTCGTGTGATAGTGGGTAACTCTCGTCTCGTGTGATAGTGGGTAACTCTCGTCTCGTGTGATAGTGGGTAACTCTCGTCTCGTGTGATAGTGGGGCACTCTCCACCTTCTCTCTCGTGTGATAGTGGGTAACTCTCGTCTCGTGTGATAGTGGGGAACTCTCCACCTTCTCTCTCGTGTGATAGTGGGTAACTCTCGTCTCGTGTGATAGTGGGGAACTCTCCACCTTCTGTCTCGTGTGATAGTGGGGAACTCTCCACCTTCTGTCTCGTGTGATAGTGGGTAACTCTCGTCTCGTGTGATAGTGGGTAACTCTCGTCTCGTGTGATAGTGGGGAACTCTCCACCTTCTCTCTCGTGTGATAGTGGGTAACTCTCGTCTCGTGTGATAGTGGGGAACTCTCCACCTTCTGTCTCGTGTGATAGTGGGGAACTCTCCACCTTCTGTCTCGTGTGATAGTGGGTAACTCTCGTCTCGTGTGATAGTGGGGAACTCTCGTCTCGTGTGATAGTGGGGAACTCTCCACCTTCTGTCTCGTGTGATAGTGGGGAACTCTCCACCTTCTCTCTTGTGTGATAGTGGGTAACTCTCGTCTCGTGTGATAGTGGGGAACTCTCCACCTTCTGCCTCGTGTGATAGTGGGGAACTCTCGTCTCGTGTGATAGTGGGGAACTCCACCTTCTGTCTCGTGTGATAGTGGGAAACTCCACCTTCTGTCTCGTGTTATAATGGGTAACTCTCGTCTCGTGTGATAGTGGGGAACTCTCCACCTTCTGTCTCGTGTGATAGTGGGTAACTCTCGTCTCGTGTGATAGTGGGTAACTCTCGTCTCGTGTGATAGTGGGTAACTCTCGTCTCGTGTGATAGTGGGGAACTCTCCACCTTCTGTCTCGTGTGATAGTGGGTAACTCTCGTCTTGTGTGATAGTGGGTAACTCTCGTCTCGTGTGATAGTGGGTAACTCTCGTCTCATGTGATAGTGGGGAACTCTCCACCTTCTCTCTCGTGTGATAGTGGGTAACTCTCGTCTCGTGTGATAGTGGGGAACTCTCCACCTTCTGTCTCGTGTGATAGTGGGGAACTCTCCACCTTCTGTCTCGTGTGATAGTGGGTAACTCTCGTCTCGTGTGATAGTGGGTAACTCTCGTCTCGTGTGATAGTGGGGAACTCTCCACCTTCTCTCTCGTGTGATAGTGGGTAACTCTCGTCTCGTGTGATAGTGGGGAACTCTCCACCTTCTGTCTCGTGTGATAGTGGGGAACTCTCCACCTTCTGTCTCGTGTGATAGTGGGTAACTCTCGTCTCGTGTGATAGTGGGGAACTCTCGTCTCGTGTGATAGTGGGGAACTCTCCACCTTCTCTCTCGTGTGATAGTGGGTAACTCTCGTCTCGTGTGATAGTGGGTAACTCTCGTCTCGTGTGATAGTGGGGAACTCTCCACCTTCTGCCTCGTGTGATAGTGGGTAACTCTCGTCTCGTGTGATAGTGGGGAACTCCACCTTCTGTCTTGTGTAATAGTGGGGAACTCCACCTTCTGTCTCGTGTTATAGTGGGGAACTCTCCATCAGGCTCAAACCAGCAGCCTCGGCATCGGGTGTCCGGCTGCCCCAAATTAGTGACTAGCTGAATAACCATATCCACTAGCTACTGCACTTCTTTTTCAAAGCAAAACTTTATTGAGTTTCACTCGAGAAGCCCTGTCTGCACAAATCACCGAAAAGATTCCCTCCTCAGCAAAACATGCATCTTCAAAGCTGAACATAATGTCTTGGAACTGAAAGTTTCATGCCAACGGTACTTCAAAGGATTCTTAGTTGACCCTAAAGTGCTTCTTCTCCACAGAGCTCAGAAGGGTTTCTATTGTGTCTGAGGTTGTTTTCTGCAGTAGAGAGCGGAGCCTGTTAGAGTTTCTCTCAATTGCTAAAACACTAAAACCTATTGACTGAACAAAGTTTCTTAGTTGCCTGAACTCATTTAGCTAATTGTTCAGTCTGTCAATACCTTAAACCATTTCACATACTGTACAACACAATTTGCAGATCTCACTTACACTTTTCAGCAATACTCTAAACACATTCTCATTCTCAAAACACACTCTGCACTCTAATGCACATGTCATCCATACTGGTAAACACAAGTGGCAACAATTACAGTAAATACAAATAGAGCAGCAGACATGTCATTGATTAAACACAGACACTCAAAATTATTTTCACTTGTTTCAAATGATGTGACAACCAATATAAACCAGTTCAGAGAGCAAAGAGGTTGTTGAAGGTGGGAAAATATCGCTTGCGATGTCGACAGAGTGCTCTG
>NW_027468650.1:2928684-2936184 GCF_046254945.1 Alosa pseudoharengus | reverse complement strand
GGGGTGGGGGGGGGGGAGTGGTGGCGAGGCCGCTTTTAGAGGAAACTGCTCCCCGCGGCTTCCAATCAGCGCTGCTCTGTGGCACGCCCAGGCCCTTTGGCTAAACCATTAACAGCCCAAATGCCACGTGGGCGGCGCGAGTGGGCATCAATGGATCTGTCCTCCCCACGGAAGGACGCAGCCAGCAGGGCAGGAGGGCTCGCACTATCCATCACACACGCACGCACGCACGCACACACACACACACACACACACACACACACCCCGCCTCACTGGGAAGGGACTGGGGCTCTGGCTGTCTCTGTCTGTCCTCTCCCTCTTTGGGCATGATCCATGTCTCTCTCTCTCTCTCTCTCTCTCTCTGGGCATGGGCTATGGCTTTCTCTCTCTCTCTCTCTCTCTCTCTCTCTCTCTCACTCTTTCTCTCTCTCTCCCCAGGTAGTTACTGCGTTTACATTGGTCATACAGGAGGCATGTTCATCCAAAGTGGCACTCAGTGGAGAGATGGATGTTATTTTAGCATTAGAGCTTCTTCCTTGGGATCTGAAGCCCTGACCTCTACCCTGACCTCTACCCTGACCTCTAGCAGTTCAGCCATAAGACCACTGTGCTTTTCCCTCAGTCTTTACCTCCATTAACAGAGTGATTTCACTGTGCTCTGATTCGTCTTTCTAACTTGATCAGTATTTTAGTTTTGCTTCTTATCTCCTCAAGCCAGAGTTGAGTGTGCTCTTTCTTCACCCCCTCACTTCAAAAGTATTGTGGGAAGTTGAAAACACACACGACTACTTCCTGCTGCCTCAACAAACCAGCACGAACGCCACACTATGCACACGTTTATTTATGCATTTATTGATTTGCCTCAGACAGTGATCACTTCTGCAGGACCCAATGGCTGGCTGTCGGTGGAGAACAGTTCCACCTCAGCCCGGTGGCCTATTGCAGTTTGGCAGAGCAGTGAGAGAGGCTCCGTTAGATGAGTCATGCCTCTATTTTCATGCATTTCTCACTCACATGAAGCATCTGAACACACAGTCTTTCTATGGTGACATGTGACGGATGGAAAGTTGAGTGCAACAGATATTTGTAGTGAACATGTCAGATGTCAGATCCATACTACTGGGCCTTAACCACTGGCACCTTTTTGTCTTGACCCCTGCAATCCACATTCATTTTCAATTTTCAAACTCTTAGAGACTTGTGTGAAGGTTACATAGACATACAGTACACACACACACACTCTTCACATAATGGATCATACAGTACACACACACACTCTTCACATAATGGATCATACAGTACACACACACACTCTTCACAAACTGGATCATACAGTACACACACACACACTTCACATAATGGATCATATAGTACACACACACACTCTTCACATAATGGATCATACAGTACTGTACACACACACACTCTTCACATAATGGATCATACAGTACTGTACACACTCTTCACATAATGGATCATACAGTACACACACACACACTCTTCACATAATGGATCATGCAGTACTGTACACACTCTTCACATAATGGATCATACAGTACTGTACACACACACACTCTTCACATAATGGATCATGCAGTACTGTACACACTCTTCACATAATGGATCATACAGTACTGTACACACACACACTCTTCACATAATGGATCATGCAGTACTGTACACACTCTTCACATAATGGATCATACAGTACTGTACACACACACACTCTTTACATAATGGATCATACAGTACTGTACACACACACACTCTTCACATAATGGATCATGCAGTACTGTACACACTCTTCACATAATGGATCATACAGTACTGTACACACACACACTCTTCATATAATGGATCATGCAGTACTGTACACACTCTTCACATAATGGATCATACAGTACTGTACACACACACACTCTTTACATAATGGATCATACAGTACTGTACACACACACACTCTTCACATAACGGATCATGCAGGAGGGCTTTTCTCATGCGGCACATGCAGCCAGTGAGCTCTGTGAGTTCTGTTCCCACTACGGAGAATGTTATATATATATATAAATATATACACCACAGAATCTTCATACTGCTCTCACTCTCTCTCTCTTTTTTACTCCGTGTGTGTAGGTTGCCTTCCTGACATGCAGACCGCAGCTCTGTCCTCCTGTTCAGCCCTCTCTGTTGGCTCTCTGGGCTGCCCTTTCGTCCGGTCACACGTCTCACATTGTAAACAGCAAAGACACACACCGTTTCATTCCCAGCTGGGTTAACCTGGGCTGTCCTTCCCTTAGTGCTTCCCCCACTCCAGACTCCACTCTCCACCTCAGCACTCTCAGGCTCTCACTTCACTTCTTATCCAGCTCTTAAGAGCTTTACTGCAAGTCGACTTCACTTTATCTCTCTGGTGGATCTCTGCATCGGGTGAAAGCCTCCTCTCTCTCTCTCTCTCTCTCTCTCTCTCTCTCTCTCTCTCTCTCTCTCTCTCTCTTAATCTCTCTTGGCTTTAACTCTGTTGCATGAAAGCTGTGCTTTCTCACTTCTCTGTCTCATTGCAGGCTTTTGCACTGTGACGAATACGAGATGAGACCTGCCACTCTTTCAAAGGCTCTTGCACTGCGTGTTGCTTTTTGTCAAAAGGCCTTTTTGTCGGGCTAGTTTTTGGCGTGTGCTTTTTTTCTTGAGAGGGGTTGGTGGGGTCAGGGGGTTTGAACGTGGGACCCCCCCCCCCCCTCTCCTCTACGTCGCCGGCGTGTCGAGGATGGCCAGGTGGACGCACTGCGTCCCGCAGAGTGGACCGGGCATTCTGCACAGCTCCCGCCAAGCGTCGCTCTCTGTGTCATACTCCATCACATTGGACATGACCACTTCTTGTCCATCGTGCCATTTCCTACCGCCGAACAGCAGCACTCGCCCATCAGAGGTGACCGACAGTCCGTAGCAGAATCGGTCGTTGAGCAGCGGCCGGAGGCGTGTCCACTGGTCCAGTTCCGGGTCGTAGCGCTCGATGTCGCAGAACTGCTCGTACATCCCCAGGAAGGAGTAGATCCGCTCGCCCACCGTCGCCATCTGGTGGCCGAAGCGGGCGATGGACATGGCGGCGCGCTTGGCCCAGACGTGGCCCTGCAGCATGTCCAGGTGCAGGACGTCTCTGCTGCTCTCGATGGCCTCGCCGTGGATGCCGCCGGAGATGTAGATGGACTTGTCCAGCACTGCGCACGCGTGACCGTGGACGGCGTGCGGCAGCGTGACGCTCTTCCGCCAGCAGCCGGCGCGCAGGTTGTACCTCTCGGCCGTGGTCAGCGCCGGCTCGCCGGACTCCACTCGGCCGCCGATGGCGTAGATGACCCCGTCGAGCACGCAGCAGGCGAACTGCGCCCGGCGCTGGATCATGGGCTCGGCCTCGGCCCAGCACTGGAAGCGCGGGTCGTAGCGCCACACCCGCTCGCTGACCGTCATCACGGCCGTCTTCTCGCTCTCGCCGACCGCCTCCACCTCCTCGCCGCCCAGCACGAACAGGAAGCCCCCGATCGCACACACGCAGTGGTGCTGCAGCCGGCCGGGCAGCTGGGTGGCCAGCGTCCGGAACGTCCTGCTCTCCGGGTCGAAGCTCTGCACCAGCCGCTGCGGGCGGTCAGCCTCCGGTCCCCCCCCGACCAGCAGCACGTGTCCGTCCCCGGAGGCCCGGATCCGGGTGTGCGCGCTCTGCAGCAGCGGCTGCAGGGGCCCCTGGGTGTGGTACCGCAGGGCTTTGTCCACCAGGCTGCGGATGAAGGGCGTCCGTAGAGCCGGGCGGCCAGCGGTCAGCTGCCCCAGCTCCTGCAGGCCCACCAGGCCGAATCGGACGCGGCTCAGCAGCAGGTTGCTGTGCAGCGGCGGGAGCTCGTTGCGATCGAGCCAGTCCAGCGCCAGACGCAGCAGGTCGGACTCCCTGACCCCCGGCACGTCCTCGGCCCCCAGGGCCTCCTGCAGCGAGCCCAGGTTGAGCTCCGTGAGCCCCGCGCGGTCGCCGCCGGACCCCAGCAGCTCCCGCATGTGTCGGGCGATGTACGCGTTCGCCGCCTCGAGCGCGCCGGAGAGCCCGTATCGGGACGCCACGTTGGCGAAGAAGCAGCAGCTCTCCAGGGCCAGGTTGTCCGAGATGTAGCGGCCGCACAGCTCCACGGCGCTGGTCACCTGCAGGTAGCGGGCGGCCGCCAGCGTCTCCTCCAGAGTGGCGGGCGAGAGGCGGAGCCAGGATGAGTAGATGAAGTCCAGCAGGCGCTCCAGGCCCGTGGGGGTCAGCGCGGGCAGCCGGAGGGGCCCGGGGAGCGTCTGCTGGGACTCGCGCGTGTGCTCCTTCAGGAGCGCCCAGAAGTAGTCGCTGGCGCAGGCCAGGAGCGAGCGGTGGGCGGGGAACTGGACGCCCCGCGTCTCCAGGACGATGTCGCACATGCGGTGGTCGTCGCGGAGACGCTGGTACTGAGACAGGACGCTGTCGCCGTGGCTTTTGCTGAGCACCAGGAAGTAACTCATGGCTGCGCTCACATGGAGAGGAGAGAAGGAGTAGGGCAAGAGAGGAGAGGAGAGGAGAGAGGGAGTAGGGCAAGAGAGGAGAGGAGAGGAGAGAGGGAGTAGGGCAAGAGAGGAGAGGAGAGGAGAGAGGGAGCAGGGCAAGAGAAGAGAGAAGAGAGGGAACAGGGCAAGAGAGGAGAGGAGAGGAGAGAGGGAACAGGGCAAGAGAAGAGAGGAGAGAGGGAGTAGGGCAAGAGAGGAGAAGAGAGAGGGAGTAGGGCAAGAGAAGAGAGGAGAGGGAGTAGGGCAAGAGAGGAGAGGAGAGAGGGAGTAGGGCAAGAGAGGAGAAGAGAGAGGGAGTAGGGCAAGAGAGGAGAGGAGAGAGGGAGCAGGGAGAGGAAAAGGGGAAAGAGGAGAGAACTTAATGAGCTAACGTTAGAGCAATAGAGATAGCTAGCAGAGGAGAATGCAAGGCCAAATAAAAGGCTACGCTACCTTAATGGAGGAGAGCAGAAAAGAGGAGGACAGGAAATGTATGAAGAAAAAGACACGTGGTTGTCTCTGCAGCAGGTTAGAGTGGAATAAAGATATTCTCCTCTCTCTCTCTCTCTCTCTCTCTCTCTCTCTCTCTCCTCTTCTTTTTCTCCTTCGGTGCAGCTGTGACGCTTTCGATGTTGATCCCTCAACTGTCAGAGACATCTGACATGCTGCCTGAGAGCCGAGAGGAGGGTCAATCAGACACCAACGCCCCCCTAGTCTCCCCACAACCCACCCCCCACCAGGAGGGTCAGATCCGCCAACCCACATCCACCCTCCAACCACGCACGCCCCCCCCAGCCGCCACCACAACACCACACTGCCCTGGCAGACCTCACACATGCCCGTCTGTTTACTCCATGTCTGACATAGCAGCCTCTCTCATTATCAGCACCGAGAGAGACACAGAGAGAGAAAGTGTGTGTGTGTGTGTGAGAGAGAGAGAAAGAGAGAAAGTGTTCATGTGTGTGTGTGAGAGAGAGAGAGAGAGAAAGTGTGTGTGTGTGTGAGAGAGAGAGAGAGAGAAAGTGTTTATGTGTGTGTGTGAGAGAGAGAGAGAGAGAAAGTGTGTGTGTGTGTGTGAGAGAGAGAGAGAGAGAGAGAAAGTGTTTGTGTGTGTGTGTGTGTGTGAGAGAGAGAGGGAGAGACAGAGAAAGTGTGTGTGTGAGAGAGAGAGAGAGAGAAAGTGTGTGTGTGTGAGAGAGAGAGAGAGAGAGAAAGTGTTTGTGTGTGTGTGTGTGAGAGAGAGAGAGGGAGAGACAGAGAAAGTGTGTGTGAGAGAGAGAGAGAGAGAAAGTGTTTGTGTGTGTGTGTGTGAGAGAGAGAGGGAGAGACAGAGAAAGTGTGTGTGTGTGAGAGAGAGAGAGAGAAAGTGTGTGTGTGTGAGAGAGAGAGAGAGAGTAAATGATAGAGGGAGCAAAGAGGAATGCAGAACAGGAGTTCAAACTTCAGAGCAGTCCATCAGTAAGATTGTAGTACAAGTTAGAGAGTAGGACAGACAAATGACCGATGGGACAGACACGGGGGACTAACTACAGCTTAGGTCATTAGAAAAGGTAAACAAAGAAATGGAGGGACAAACAATATGGCTTCCCCAAAAACAGACGAGAAATAGATGTACAGTATGAGATAGGAGGAGGAGTGCACTGGCTGAGCAGCCAGCTGGGAACTGAAGAACAGAGAGGAGTGCTGTAGGAGGATGAACCACTTGTTAGAGATGGAAATAAACAGAGAAAGCGAGAGGGAGAGAGAGAGAGGGAGGGAGGGAGGGAGGGAGAGAGAGAGAGAGAGAGAGAGAGGAAGGACACAAGTGGGAGTTTGACAAAAGTACAAAAGAGTGTAAAAGTCTGAACTCCAACTGCTGCTCCCTTCCTCTGCCTACAGATGGGACTCAGTTTAGTATGCAGTGTAGTGTTCTCCCATTGGCTCAACAAACAACCTCATCTCAGTGTAGTGTTCTCCCATTGGCTCAACCAGGGTTTCCGTTGTCCGGTAATTACCGGACATTGGCCGGAAAAAAAATGAAATGTCCGACAAAATTAAATCTCTCCGGTCAAATTGTCCGTTTGAAATTGGCTAATAATCCCGTCCCCTAACGCAATCTGAATTTGAGAATAAGCCATAATACGTAAACCTATATTCCTCTGGCTATGTTTTTAAATTAACAGGCTCTACCGTTTGAAAAGTAAGCTATTAAACAACACGCATAGCCTATGCTGCATTTCAAATAGGAAGCGCACGCTTAAAACGTCCATGTTAAACAACGAACAGTGGGGCGGTTCAAACATGGCCAGGCCCAGGCAGATAGCCTTAAAAGTTTTTTCAGAGGCCAGACGCGATGGATGATGATAAATTGGTAACGTCTGAAGCCTCAGATGTCCGGTCAACTCCACCACCACCAGATAAAAAGCAGAAGTGTCGGGCGTATCTGTCGGAATCAGTGACATTGGAAGTGGAGTTGCGGGGGATGCGGCCGCTCCAAGACACTGTAATTCTCCGTGTACACTGTCACTGAACATGCAAAGTGTTCTTTACCCAAAACATACAGTAGGCCTATGCGTTCTCTGTCTATGATCTGGTTAGGGCCTCCTCGACAAGGAGATTAGGCTACTGGTCCGCGAATAATTTCTGGCACAATTAAACGGTATCATTGAACCGCGGCCAAAAGAAAAATAAACTTAACATTTCCCAGAATAGGAAACATTTCCTAATTTATTGTTATCAAATAGAGGCATAGCATTAGGGGGTAGTGGTGTGAGCGCTCATTCTTGTATGTGCGCATCTGTGTAAGTTACTGTAAACAGTCACCACTGGAGATAACGAAGCAGCAACAAACAACGTAGCCTTTTTAAAACAACGAAGGAAGCGGACTCTTGCTGTCCATGAAAAGATACTGGCTAGATCTTGTTCGGTAGGTTTATGTTAGGCTAATGAACATGTTGCATTCTATACAGCTTGATTATAGCC
>NW_027468650.1:2918684-2921184 GCF_046254945.1 Alosa pseudoharengus | reverse complement strand
GTTGTGGCAAATGCCCTGGTAATCCTTGGCACCCCCAGACAGAGGAGAAAGGGACAAGGCCACCCTTAACTCCGCGACAGCGAGCAACTTTATACTCCCAATCTCAAGCAGCGAGCAACTTTATACTCCCAATCTCAAGCAGCGAGCAACTTTATACTCCCAATCTCAAGCAGCGAGCAACTTTATACTCCCAATCTCAAGCAGCGAGCAGCTTTATACTCCCAATCTCAAGCAGCGAGCAACTTTATACTCCCAATCTCAAGCAGCGAGCAACTTTATACTCCCAATCTCAAGCAGCGAGCAACTTTATACTCCCAATCTCAAGCAGCGAGCAACTTTATACTCCCAATCTCAAGCAGCGAGCAACTTTATACTCCCAATCTCAAGCAGCGAGCAACTTTATACTCCCAATCTCAAGCAGCGAGCAACTTTATACTCCCAATCTCAAGCAGCGTTTGTGTGCTCAAGCTGGCCTCTCTCGCATGTCCACTGATACCACTGGCGCCATGTTTGGTCTCCAGAGTCACTCTGCCAAAGCAGACATCTTTCTCCTGTTTTAAACAACACTGCCAGCAGAGCATGGCACTCTTGGCTGCCATTTTGAGGGGAACTTTACAGGGTCTAGTAAATCCCAGAATAAAACAGGCCACTCAGGCTAGGATCTGTCTGTATGTGTCTAACCATTTTTTTAACCATTTTTCTAACCATTACTTTATTTCTGATAAGGACACTTTCACCTGTTATTCAATCCTGTCCAATCCTGCAACCTTTTGAGGAATGCATTCATCAGGAAACTATTTTGGTGTAATCCTCAAATTCATTTTGATTGCATATGATCATCTGAAGGACAAATCTACACTTGTGTCATTCCCACCAGCCATCCAATATGCGCTGTAAGTTTTGTGTTCATAACTGGAAACCATTGGCTTGGCCATATATCCGCCTAGTATCCAATCAGAGCCAATCAGCGACAAGAGGAGATGCAAACATAAAGACATTGCAAACAGAAGAACGTGTAAATGTACGCATCAGAAGAACGTGTAAATGTACACGTCAGAAGAGCGTGTAAATGTACGCATTAAAGGTAGATGCATTGTTTTGGTTAATGAAATGTGATTTGTTACACTGGACAAACTGTCTTCAAGGTTAACACAAGGTCTATGGCCATTATGATGCTAGGGTTGGAAACTGGTTGAACCAGGCAAGGAACACGCTGCAAAATTGAAAACGTTGCACAGTATAATATTGCTGACACTATCGCAACAAGACACCAGGTAGCAGCTTCTACCAATGCCATCAAGGCTCTGGGTGTTTTGATTGGAAGGTTTTTGCATGCTTTCTTAGTTAGCTCACTAGTAAATTGTTGTTTAGTGTTGCTTTAAAAAGCATCTCTGCATTCTCGACCTTAAAGGACAGTTTTCCTAGCCTGGCTAGCGTCACCACTTCTCAATGAGACGTGGTCTGGGAACCAAACGTTCATTTTCTCGTATTTGAAAAAAATGCCCAGATCCGTTTATTGGGTGCCACGGATGTCTATCAAATGCGTCTGTGCATAGCTCATCATCGTCTTGCTTTCCCCCTTGTTCTGTGATTGGTCTCCTATCTCAGGTGAAAATTTGCTCCATGGTCTCCAGGCTGCCTTAGCAACGTGAATCTGGAACACCCAGGCTACAGTTTTCCAGTTGAGAAAACTGAAATGAGTGGGTTGTTTCCACAGTTGATTACTTTTAAGAAGAGTTTGGTTACGAAAGAAGTTCTCTTCATTTTAATGAATTTTTTTAAAGATCTTTTTTATTATTATTATTATTTTGTTTTCCATGCCGTGTCAGTCCTGCAAATAGATTGTTTGTCAATGGATTTACTTAATGGATTAATGGATTTACTTCAATCAAACACAAATGCAATTATACTGATATTACCTGAAATGCACAATGAGAAAATCATAACTTATTCTTACAAATGGAGATATCTCATTTTGGACCAAACTCTATATTGTCCATTTTGTTTTATGTGTGTGTGTGTGTGTGTGTGTGTGTGTGTGATATTTTTGACTCTTGTCAGTGTGAATGATTAATCATAATTTAACATACTGTTGGCTGCTTCGCTGCAACAAACAGTCTAAACAGAATGACTTCAGAGGAGTGCAATATCAAGCAATGGATAAATAAATAAAGGAAACACAAAAAAACTTCCATCTTTTTTTTTTTTTGAGTCACATTCATCGAAGGTGAGTTTGTTGACTACAACTTTGTCAGCTTTAGGATGCATACAATAGATCATTTGTCAAACTTGAAAGTAGATTATCTGAGTGAATACAACCTAACACAGTAGTCAAAGAAACACAAAAAAACAAACACACACACGCACACAGTACTTAAGTGACTTAGACTCTAAAACCAGTCCTAATACATGATCCTCATGCTCACCAGCACAACCAAACACCGCACTTTTAAAGGTCAGATTTCCCAAGACCAGTGTGGCATCAGGAACAGCAGATTGC
>NW_027468650.1:2911184-2913684 GCF_046254945.1 Alosa pseudoharengus | reverse complement strand
AAGCCTGTGCTCTACTGTCATTTCAAAAATATGTCTATAGTCCCTGTCCCACAGTGCTGTTGTGTTTTTATTCTATAAATACTTAGATATGGAGAGTTTATACTACTACTGAGAGGGAAAAAAGTGTCTATTTTTGGCTGCGTGTCAGGTGTTTGTATATGTGAGCTAATTGTATAGGTTTCTGCTGCTCAGTGGTGAACTGGTGTATTTTCTGATCACACTCTTGCTCATGCTGCTTCTACCTACAGTTCTGCACAATAACAATAACCCCATTCCCACCCCCCACCCCCCACCCCCGAGCCTGGCCGTATATTTAAGTGCCCCCCCCCTCACTCACTTCCCCTCAGTGACATGAGCAGATGATTGATTGGCAATAATCCACCCGAGCTCGGCGGAGATGTCCAAAGGCCTATTTTTATACACATTACATTTCTCGTTAAGGTTTGCTACGGGGAGGATACCCTGAGAAAAGTGATGCAATGCAAATGGCAGCAGTGATCTGTGAGTGTGTCATGTACTGTATGCTGAAGAGCCTGACGTGGATTGTGAAACACTACTCTAATGCCGTGCGCATTTAAAATGTGTGTTTTTTACAGATAGTACTCAGTGTTACGAGAAAATAACTTGCTTTTCTGAATAAAACAAGTTTATGTTGAACAGTCTTAATCTCTGGCATGATCTGAATGAATAAACTAATCTACGTAAAACATGGCCTCTGGGTGTCATCGCCCTGATGTACGTCAACTCCTGCAACTGCACAAACAAATAAGAGAGAGGGCATGAAACACAGCCACACACTCACCTGCAAGGCTTTGACGTTGGACGATGGCTGCTTGGACATTTTTAACAGAAAAGTCCAGAATCCTGCAGGACACACACAGAAAAGACACTTGGAGCATTGAGTGGCCAGATGGACCTGCGTGTGTGTGTGTGTGTGTGTGTGTCAGGGAAAAGTTGGGCCATTGTCCATTTGTGGCTTTCAGGAGCAGCGTATAGTCTTTCGGTTGCTTAGCGACTCCTGCCGTGAGGGGCAGGTTGTAACCCTCGCACCTGAATCATTCATGGGGCTTGAGAGAGTGAGAACCATCTCCCTCTCTCTCTCTCTCTCTCTCTCTCTCTCTCTGTCACACACACACACACACATACAGTACACACTCTTTTTCTCTCTCTCTCTCACACACACACTCTTTAATTTAATGTTTTCTCTCCATCTCGTACTCTTTCACTTCTTCACTCCTTTTTTTCTTCATGTGGTCCCCCCTCTTTCATCCTCTCTCTGGACCTGCTTCTCTCTCCCTTCTTTCTTCTCATATTCTATCTCTCCCTTCTTTCTTCTCGTATTCTATCTCTCCCTTCTTTCTTCTTGTATTCTATCTCTCCCTTCTTTCTTCTCGTATTCTATCTCTCCCTTACTCTCATTCTTTATCTTCCTCTCTTGTGTTGTCCTCTCTGATTCTCTCTTGCCCCTTCAAACACATACGCACACAAACACTAGCACTAGTTTACACACACACACGCACACACACACACACACACAGACACACACATACATTCACATACACACACGCGCACACACACATGCACACATACACACACACACACACACACACACACACACACACACACACACACACACACACACACACACACAGATCAGCTGGTAGTACAAAGATTCAGACAAAGCAAAGATATCTACTATCACACTATCACTTCCAGGTTTACTGCAGGGATGCATTTCATAGCAAAGTTCTACAGTGTGGACGTGTCTAAGTAATGGGGAGAGAAACATATTGAATAGTCTCTCCATGATGGTGCCACTACACTATGTAACGTGGAAACATATTGAATAGTCTCTCCATGATGGTGCCACTATGTAACGTGGAAACATATTGAATAGTCAACATGCTTCACATAAATGAGAGCGAAATACAGTGAACAATGACAAATAAAAACATGAGGGCAGTGTGTTGGTGTGTGTAAGTGTGTGTGTGCTGAGGGCAGTGTGTTGGAGTGTGTAAGTGTGTGTGTGCTTTTGTTTAAAGAACACACTGGGGGGACAGTTCAGGAGTAGTTCCTCAACATCAGTCTATATGGAAACAAAAATCCTCACGACCCATGACCTCGCGACTCCCTTCCCTTCCCTTCATCATTTAAGAGCTGTGTGTTTTGTTCATCATTTAAGAGCTGTGTGTTTTGAATAGCTCTTTCTCTATCTGTTTGCTTTCTCTGTGAGCGATAGCTATGGTCCAATTGCCCCTGTACTGATAATGCATCAGCTGGCTGGTATTTTCATAGCAAATATCCCAGCGAGTTTCTGTGGTTGCGCTAAGTGGCCGTGTTTTTCAGTGAGTCAGTGTTCTGCCGCCAGCCGCTGATGTGAATCACTTGGACTTTGCAAAGTCACCTTGCTCACTGCAACCGGTGCCTCCATCGCAGCACATGGCACGGCCAAACGAACACAACTGACCTCAGACCCATTACATAACAAATGTATCACCAA
>NW_027468650.1:2878684-2908684 GCF_046254945.1 Alosa pseudoharengus | reverse complement strand
TGCCTGGATAAGACAGGACAGGTGCTGAAGTCTAGCTGCCTTTACCCCCCTCTGTTTCTCTCACTTTGGACTTGACCAGCCAGACTAGACCAGTATGGTTCTACGACACAGGTCTGCAAACTCTCTCTGATTCTCTCTCCCTCTCTTTCTCTCTCTCTCTCTCTCCTCTCTCACCACCCCACAAAATGGACGAGGGATTCCTCTCATATCTGGGATTTGTTCTCACTATAAATAGCAGTGTGATACACAGAGAGGACCTGCTTTCACTCGCCATCAACCACAGACACTTCAGATACACAGAGAGAGAGAGAGAGAGAGAGAGAGAGAGAGAGAGAGCAAGAGACACCTTAACCAGACCAAATATCTCGTAGACGTGTCACACAGACACACTGAACTTACACACACACATTTTCTGTGACACCTCATTCAAAACTTCAACAAATAGCACAAGGCTTTCAGAGTATGTATCTGTTACTCTGTGACCACTCACACAAACACAATGACAACAACAATACCTATTCTGCATTGGTACTCCCAAACCAATAGAACACATGCTAAACAGAGCTGGCCACCCGTGCATAACTTCATATCCCATGAGAGAGTATATATAAACATTCTTCATACCATCCTCACAGCATCTTCAGCAGCTGTGGTGACATGTGGCAAAAGTGCTACGTAATGCTGTGCTAGAAATGCCGAGCCAAAAAAAAATGGATAGAGGATGACAGCGTAAGCAGTAGCCTGCCTCCTGGCCTGGTTTCGCCTGCATGGCTCCTGTAGCATCAGAAGCCCAAGCGGAACACAGTCACACTCACATACACACTATCTCCAGCTAAAAGGGACAGTGGAACCTGTCGCATGCAATAGCTTAGCAAGGTGTGCCATGCCTCAAGGTCCTTACCTCCTCAGAAGTGTTTGTAAGGCTCGGGGGCAGACCACGCCCTGCCTGGTCTCTCTCAGGTCCTCTCCTCCTCCTTCAGTTTCTCCTGTGAGGGGATCGCAGAGTGATTCCTTATTAAGATCCTGACCTAATTTATGCCCTGGCAGGCGGAACTCAGGGAGCCTCCTGATTGGTCTGCCGTTTGACATGACAACCCCATCCCTAGTGGAAACGGTTCTGGCGGTCTTGATGTTTTCAGATCTCTTAACTAGGCTGACATGGTCAGACGCGAGAGCCAGCTACATCGTGCAATATACAGTAAGCAGGTCAGGCTATCATTAGGAAACTTCATCACACACCACCACCACCACAGTCTCCCAGGTGTTCCCCGATGCTTTAATCTAAGGCTTTTCCTATTCCAGCACAGACAAAACCCACCACATTTAATCAGATAACGTTGATGAAATCAAAAGACAAACCTGAAGTGAACTCCTACCACAGACGTGGCTGGATATCCTGTAAAACACTGAGCTGTGTCACTTACCTCTGCCAAATTGACTGGGTATATTTGCTTCCTGAGTCTTGAGCTTCACCTAACTGTAGGCAACCTTTGCTTTCGGCAAGAGGCCATCAACTGACCCAACACCAGACTCTCGGCAGCATCCAGGTAATATGGCTATGCAAATTCACTCCTCTGTGAAATGCTTTCCAAAGGAACACAGCTCACTTCCTCATTGGGTTGCCTGTCATGCTCAAGTGTGACTCTCCATCCTCAGTGCCCACCCATGACAGCTTAAGACTGTATTTAAATAATAAAATGTTAAAACCACAAAAAAGAACCGTGCGTCATGTCATAACCCACTGCAGAACCAAAGTCTGTGTCTACTGACTGCAGTGACACTGATCCCTTAGACTCGTTCCAGAGTCAGTTCTTTTGGGCAGGCCCACTGTCAGTTGCCTGCTAAGATAGTGAAATACTGTATGTCTGGCTAACCTCTGGACCACGCCTGTGCCTCATACAGTAGGATAGGACAGTGAAGAGACACAAAGGACATGAGTACGAGTGTAAGATGGGGTGGGATCAGGAAATATTCCAAGACAGACTCGAACCCAGCGGGTACTCATAGGAACTTAAACCTGAATGCGGTACGGATGCTGTAGAACAGTTCCTGCCCAGCTGTGCCACAGTTCCTGCCAAGTTGTGACCTACGTTTGGCCCAGTTCTGGCTAAAAACTGACCCACATGAAAGTGGACACAGATCATTTGGACTGGCCCATTGGATCTGACCCACTGCTCTTTCTTCCCAAATATTACCAAACTGTTCTGGCTGAGTGCCATGCTTCATCGCAAGGCCAGATGTGGCTGATATAACTGGCATGCACTTGTTTCTCTTGGCTTGGGTCCGGCCCACAAGCTGTAAAATGACTAATCGTTATTGTTATGTCTTTTGGCTGAGATGCCGCCCACACATTTTAAAACGTGATCTGACTGGACACTAGTTATTATGTAACAAGTGTCTGCTTAGCATACTGAATCAAAGGGGCACTCCACTAATCTCCAAGATCTGTGTGACAGAGCAACATAATTGCAGCTTATCAAAGCTACCCCTGGAGCAGATAATGAGTCTTTGTGAAACGTCAGACTGCCTGAGGGGAGACTGAGCTTCCATTGCAAAAGAACAGTCTCCAGTCTAGCCCGTATGGAAAATTACTCCTCAGATCGTATCACAGAGACACTTTCCTGCAGGTTGCTCACACTCATTTTAAGGGTTTACTTTTGGATGGCAGATGATGACAGAGATTTGCCTGGCAGTAAATTTAGTCTTTGATTAATGATCAATGACCTTTTTATGCCATAAAAATGTCCTTTCAGTGCTGTAAGTATGGAACAAGGTTTAGCACAAGGTTGAGGCTATTTGTGCGCCCTGTAATCAAGAGGCTCAACAGGCGAGTAGACCAAAGATCTTTGTGAAGTTAAGTTTGTGTGCAGCCAGGAACAACAGGGAAAGTATTGGAGGTACAGTATAACAGTGGCACAGTATAACTGTGCATAGGCCTAAATATGAGGCCTAAAAAGCAAGCCACATCCAAATAACCACAACAAAAAAAAGTCATAACCAAAAGATAATTTACAATCAAAATTATTGTTAATTTTCCCTGCAGTATTATGATGAAAGTTGATAAACTTTCAGTTTTTAGTTTTTATTTAGTCCAAATGCCAAGTGCAGAAAAATAGCTTTTCATAAATTTTACAAAGATCACTATCTCAGAGAATGTCACTATCTTTGCGCTCTCTGGCTCAGCCATTACGTCCGGGTTGGTTTTATATCCCGGAAGTACTTATGGCGTGGAACATATGAGATTAGCCTGCAGAAACTTGTTGCAAAAACTGATCATCGACACACCACATTGTAAACGCTGGATATACGTGGAAAAACTGATCGGCAAACAGTTGTTAAAAATATAAACCAGAGAATGTTAAACAGAGCTGCAGTGGGCGCATGGAGATGACGTCATATGTATACATCGTGCTCCAGCCTCCATCATCATCATCATCAATACTTTTTCTGCTTTAATCGCCCTGCAATTTACGCAGAGGCCTTGTGCTTGTGCATGGATACCGAAAATGAAAGTGCTTTTATGTATGCAACCTCAATGTTGCTAAATGTTGCGTCGAACGCTCTTTTCATTCATTTATTTTAACCCAAATCAGTCCGTAAGAGTAGCGCAAACCGTGTCGCAATGATACCTATCCCGATTGTAGTGTGTGTGATGGGAGGATGGTGTGCCGTCTACCTAACGGACACTCTCATAAAGGTAGGCTTTCGAACAGTAAATGTCTTGGGCTAACGTAAGATCCTAGTTGGGTTAGCCGTTAGCGTAACAAACTGACAACAAATTGTCAAACGTTAATTGACACTAGGCTACTGATGTTGTAGCAATGACGTTAGCCTGTGACTTTTGTGTGTCTGAACTTTGTATACACTTTTCCTTGTAGACTTCTACTTCTGTGAGACACAGGTATGAGACCTGGCTGTCATCCAACGGCCTCACTCTGTCCCCATTCCACGTAAAATGGCAAACAGGTCTTTTCAACCGCTTGTTTGCCAGATGTGCTAGCATTAACCCCCACTTCCTTCACGTATGGTAAGTGCAGAAGTATTTTTTAAAGATCTTAACTATGTCTAACACCATAGCCTACCTCTCTTCTTTGCAATTTGTGAGGACACTGCTTATCCCTTCAAAAGCCCCCCACCCCCTCTGCTTTTCTGTCATAAACTATTTTTTATGTGTAGATTTCTAGGTTGCTAAAATGTTGGCTGTGGAGTTTTATGGGAGTATTCACAGAAATTATTGACCTGTAGTTTCTCAGAGATGCTCATGCCATGAGTTTGCTCTCCATGGTTTGACATACAGGTTCAGCGTAGGTATGGTGTTTGGGGTGGTGGCCATGTTCGGCTCCGTGGTCTTGCTCTCGCGGACGCTGCACCAGACGCTGAAACAGATGACCTCAGAGGCTCCAGAAGGTTCTCATGAGCAGGTTCTCCAAGTGGTGGTAAGTGTGTCAGAGGTGGGAGGTTCAGGTTACATTCTGTATTCTTATGTACAATTCCAAGTCTAGAATGTATAGGATTCCTAACTGCGGATTTTTAGCTGTACAAATGGATCTTAATTATACATTTAAAATGTTTCTGAACATAATTTTCCACACTGAAACTCAAACTCTCATCTGTGTCCTAAACATGATAGCACAGTAATTTACCATAACCATGTGTTACAATTATGTTACAAATATCGTTGAGATGGTGTCTCTACAATCATGTGTATGAGGCTATTCTGGAGAAATACCAGAAGTGCTGTCAGAAACGCACCTTTCCCATAGTGACCTAGTGATAGCATGATAGCATGATAAGCAGTGGGGAAACACTCTAGCGATGGCTCTGTGTGGAGAGAGCGATAAGATGTGGTGGAGGTGATGAATTAAATGTAAATGACTGAGAGTGGAGTGTCTGTTGTAGATGGAGAAGAGAAGTGGGATTTCCCTTTCTGTTTTCCCTCATATTTCCTCTCCCCACCCCCTCTATTTTCTTCCTGTCATGATGTCACAACTAGGTGCCCGGGGTGAACCTGCCCGTGAGTCAGCTGGCGTACTTCTTTATTGCCATCTTAGTCAGTGGAGTAATACATGAGTTTGGCCATGGGGTGGCAGCACTGCGGTAAGCGTAAGCAAACAAGGTGCACTGCACGCAGCAATTAAATAGGAGCCAATGGAACCTGTGAGAAATCAGTTCATATGTGTACACTGTATATGCCAAAAAAATGCCCATTTATACTTCTGAGTTGTATTTGTTTACAGTCTGCTGAGTTTAACTGTTTAACTGTTTTTTTTGTTTGTTAAATAATGCATCTCATTCATTCCAATATGTCCAGACATGTTCAGACAAGTTACTAAGAGCCTGTAAATAATTTTAAAAATCTGTAAATAAATAAAAATAATGCTGTGACCCCCTGTTGATTCTCCCCCCTCACCACAGGGAACAGGTGCGGCTGAACGGGTTTGGCATCTTTGTGTTTGTAGTGTATCCTGGGGCCTTTGTGGACCTCTTCACTACACACCTGAACCTTATCTCTCCTGTTCAGCAGCTCAGAATATTCTGTGCAGGTAAGATGAACTCTCTCTCTCTCTCTGTCTCTCACTCTCTCGCTCTCTCTCTCTGTCTCTCTCTCTCTGTCTCTCTCTCTCTCTCTGTCTCTCTCTCTCTCTCCCTCTCTCTCTCTCTCTGTCTCTCTCACTCTCTCTCACTTACACACACAGACACACACGTGTACACACATGTACACACGCATGTGCACACACACACACACACACACACACACGGATTTAAGATGACATAGATTATGAACACAATCCTTGCTGTGAAAATAATGACTAGACACTGTTGCAAGACTACAAACACAGAGTACACACGTGTGTGTGTGTGTGTGTGTGTGTGTGTGTGTGTGTGTGTGTGTGTGTGTGTGTGTGTGTGTGTGTGTGTGTGTGTGTGTGTGTGTGTGTGTGTGTGTGTGTGTGTGTGTGTGTGTGTGTGTGTGTGTGTGTGTGTGTGTGTGTGTGTGTGTGTGTGTGTGTGTGGGTGTGTGTGTGTGTGTGTAGGAGTATGGCACAACTTTATGCTGTGCGTGGCGGCTCTGTGTTTCCTCCTGCTGCTTCCTCTGCTGCTGTTCCCCCTCTACTACACTGGAGCTGGGGCCTTGGTCACCGAGGTGGTGGAGGTGAGTACGCTCAGTGGGATGAGACAGGGCTAGGGCCAACTTCATTTACATTCACATGACACACACACACACACCAACTTCATTTCCATTTATGTAGCAGACGCTCATCCAAAGCTACTTACAGAAGAAGAGTAACATTTGAGCTACAGTGCACCGGAAATAAATTTGTACATGTAGCCTATTCAAGCCTTGTGCATGTAGCCTATTCAAGCCTTGTGCATGTAGCCTATTCAAGGCTTGTGCATGTAGCCTATTCAAGGCTTGTCAGGTAGCTCATTTATTTCCCGTGGAGCGTTTACTGTGTTGTAGTGGAGCGTTAACTGTGTTGTAGTGGAGCGTTAACTGTGTTGTAGTGGCATCTTCTGTTGTATTCTCCTCATCTCTGTTCTGTTGCCCTGTCATGTGTTGTCCTGTCGTGTGTTGCCCTGTCGTGTGTTGTCCTGTCGTGTGCTGTCCTGTAGGGCTCGCCCAGCAGTGGACCGCGGGGGCTGTTTGTGGGTAACCTGGTGACGCGTCTGGAGGACTGTGAGGTGCGCGGGGTGGACGACTGGCAGTCCTGCATCCGGCAGCTCACCCAGCACCCACAGACGGGCTACTGCGCCAGGGCCAGCAATCTGCAGATCAGCTGGGCAGCCGGACGAGGTACCAGCCCACCGCCCTGGCACAGCAATGCACCCTGACACAGCAATGCACCACACAGTACCACACAGCAATGCATCACACAGCAGCACACAGCACCACACAGCAATGCACCACACAGCAGCAGCACACAGCAATGCACCACACAACATTACACAGCAATGCACCACAAAGCAGCACACAGCACCACACAGCACCACACAGCAATGCACCACACAGCAGCACACAGCAATGCACCACACAACAATGCACCACACAGCAATGCAGCACACAGCAGCACACAGCAATGCACCACACAACAATGCACCACACAGCAATGCACCACACAGCAGCACACAGCACCACACAGCAATGCACCACACAACATTACACAGCAGCACACAGCAATGCACCACACAGCAGCACACAGCACCACACAACATTACACAGCAATGCACCACACAGCACCACACAGCAGCACCACACAGCACCACACAGCAGCACACAGCAATGCACCACACAGCAATGCACCACACAGCAGCACACAGCACAGCAGCACACAGCACCACACACACTACACAGCAATGCACCACACAGCAGCACCACACAACACAACACAGCACCACACAACACCACACAACATTACACAACATTACACAACACCACACAGCACCACACAACACCACATAACACCACACCACAGCAGCACCACACAGCACCACACAACATTACACAACATTACACAGCACCACACAGCACCACACAGCACCACACAGCACCACACAGCACCACACAACACCACACAACACCACATAACATTACACAACATTACACAACACCACACAGCACCACACAACACAGCACTACACACACCACAGAGCACCACACACACTACACCACACACACTACACAGCACCACACACACTACACTAAACCACACAGCACCACACACACTACACACACTACCCTACACCACACAGCACCACACACATTACACACACTACCCTACACCACACAGCACCACACACATTACACAACACCACACACACTACACAACACCACACAACACCACACACACTACACAACATTACACAACACCACACAACACCACACACACTACACACACCACACCACACAGCACCACACACACTACCCTACACCACACAACACCACACACACTACACAACACCACACAACACCACACACACCACACAACACCACACCACACCACACAACACCACACACACTACACAACACCACACACACTTCACACACTACACAACACCACACAAGACCACACAGCACAGTTCGGCTCAGCTCAGCAGATTACAGTACATTACATTACAGTACATTACATTACATTACTTTACATTACATTACATTACATTACATTACAGTACATTACAATACATTACATTACTTTACATTACATTACATTACAGTACATTACAATACATTACATTACAATACATTACAGTACATTACATTACATTACAGTACATTACTTTACTTTACATTACATTACATTACAGTACATTACAATACATTACATTACAATACATTACAGTACATTACATTACATTACATTTATTCATTCAGCCATTCAGCTAACACTTACTGTATATCCAAAGTGACTTACAAGGAAACAAGCACATTTAAACTGCGGTGCTGCTGGAGCTCTGAAAGTGGCAATACTTTACATACATCCAAACCAGAGGAGGTATTCAAAAGAGCCCGCAACAGCGGCCCATCATGCGTGTGCTTTTATTTTCTGTATCTCTGTGTACTCTAGTGATGCAGAACTGGTTTCTGTCATTTCCTCCACCGCTGCATCCACAAGCTGTGCACTGTGTGTGTGTTTGCATATGTGCGTACCACACCTGATCGTTTTACATGCACTCCTGGGTGCAAATGATCTCTATTTCAGGACTAGATAGATAGATAGATACTTTATTCATCCCGAAGGACATTTTTGTCTGACCAGTTTGACTGGTAGCACTTTGCAGTAAGCCATGTTTATGTATAATGCACACAAAAAAGAAGGACAAATGAATCCTGCATTATATGACATTATACATTTCTAATACCAGCAATGCATCTGACTGGTGAGTGATCATTATATGGCATTATACATTTCTAATACCAGCAATACATCTGACTGGTGAGAGATCATGTGCAGCCTCTATGTTGCTGTAGTCTTTTGAACATTAAACTTTCCAACTGTAAAACCTCCTTGATATTTGTTGTCTACACCATGAAACACTCCATCCATTCTTGGTTTCTCCGTCTATAGCTTACAAGCGTCTGGATGGGACGATGGAGTGCTGCAGCAACAACAGCCTGACCGACCTCTGCTTCTCCTACCACAGCAACCAGGAGGGCAGGATGGTAGGAAACGAACCGCACACGTCACGCAGAGGCAGAGGTTGACACAGAAACACACACAAGTACGCACACATATGTAAACACACACACAAGTACGCATATGTAAACACAAACAGACAAACAAATTGATACCCAGGCGCCCTTTGTGGTTTGCATAATGTACATCACACACACACATTGAATGGTGATGATGCACCGAAACTTGATGGAATGGCCATGTAGACCTACTTTGTCACAGTATTGCTGAATAATCTTCTCTTCTGCAAGAAGGGCAATTTATAGTTCAGACGACAAGTGTCGCTCGACAAAAATTAATTGTTGCCGACGGATGTTGCGGATCTGCAGACTTTCATAGTTCAGCATGAATATAACTAGTCAACTAGTTTCTATAACAATGTTGCATAGACACACACCGTAACTACAGCAACACGCAATAGAACTCGGAACTCCAGTAGAACTTTCAGTTAATATCCAACAGTTGAGTATGCAACAATGTCTGCGGTGTTTCAAATTATTTGATGTACGTGACAAGCTTCTCGACACCCTAGCAGACGGAAATGTTGTCTCTTTTACTTCGTATTTTGTCGAGCGACACTTGTACTTGTCGGCTGAACTACAAAGTTGGCCTGAGTCCCTCAGCAGTCTCCACTCCCCTGCAGTACGCCTGCTTGCCTGCGCGGAGGACCATGGAGTCCAGTCCCACCTGCACGACCAACGCGGACTGCCAGAGGCAGGAGCGGGGCGAGGGGGCAGGGCCCAGCCTGTGCATGGTGCCCTCGCTGGAGAACCAGACGCGGCTCATCCGCGTGCGTCACCCTCCCCATCCTGACATGCTCTTCGTCGGCTACCCCTCCCACCTGCAGTACTCAGGTGAGCGCCACCTGCTGGTCTCTTTTTTTCAAGTGCATCCCTTTAATGTCATTTTTGTTTCTAAAACTATTTGTTGCACAACCTAATATGACGACCCCAAAAGTATGTCCAACCTGTTAGCTTAGTACGTACTAATTTAGGTCTTCAGTGGATCGTTTGTATCAGTCCAGTAAGATCAGTACCACTTCTGTTGGTGGATGAAGGTGTTTTAGTAATGCTGTATTATCTGCTGAATATCTCTCACTCATCATTTGAATCAGTCTTAAAGTGATGGTCTTTGCACACTGAAATCAGTCATTTGTAGGCCTTTTCTGTTCAGTCCATAAAATACAGAAGGCTGCAAATCTCATGCAAACACAGAAAAACAAACCTTTACCAAAAACTTTTTTAATTTCAATTTAATATCACTTATAGAGCGCTAAAACATTGCACATGTCTCATGGCGCTTTACAGAGTGTTAAACAACCAGAGGAGGCCCATGAGTAACAGGGGTGAGGAAAAACTCCCTATTGAAATTGAAACTCCAATTTCAATTTTAATGGTTCAAAGTTGTGGAATCAGTGTGCAAACACGATTGACACTACGCAACGTCTTGCTTATTTTTCAATCATCCAACAATTTTGCACAAAAAATACAGACTGTGTGTACGAAGGCCTTTGCGTTCTAAGTTTGTTCCTATGTGTTCTATGTTTGTTCCTTACTTCCTTCCTCTCTGTCAGTGAGTCTTTCAAACTTCGTGCCTCGCCTCGGCTTCCTACACTTGGACCTGCCGGTGCTGCTGGAGACCTTCTGCAAGTATCCTCTGAAATGTGTTTTTAGAATAGAATTCTAGAATATAGAATATAGAACAATATATTCTAGAATATAATACACTGCCCTTCTTCCTTATTTAGTACAGCGGGTAACCATGAAAAAATGTTTTGACACACTTTTTGAAAGAAACATGAAACTTCTACCATAGTTAGGTTATACCATGAGGTTTATTTTCAGATTGGGAGGGAAGTCAAATTTGACCTCTGAGGCCCGGGAGAGGTCAAATCCAAGATGGCCGCCAATAATATTCAAAAGAGAACACACGAGATCTGCCCCCAGCCATTCACCGTCCACAGAACCTACTTGCTTCCTTTGCAATGAGCCTGCTGCAGGTTCTTCAGGTTTCCATAATGCATCAAAACGAAATGATGGAGATGATTCTTGTCTACATGGCATAGCCTTTGCACAGTTAGTGGCATATCTAGAAGACATGAACAGTGATGAGAACAGTGCCCCTTTCTTCAAATTGACAGACATCGCTCAGTTGTACAAGACCAGGCTGGAACAACTTGGTCTTACTGTAGGTGAACGGATTCACGCCACCACACTGAAAGAACGACTGCTTTCTGAGCTTCCACATCTGAGGGCACATTCACACGGAAGAGACACACTCCTGAGTTTTGAGAAGGACATTGGACCAGCTCTCATGATAGTCTGTCAAACTGACAGGGATGCCATGCACTTAATGCGAGCAGCACAAGTAGTGCGCAAAGAGATCCTTAATTCATCTTTCTCTTTTGACGGGTCATTCAAAGAAAACTGCCAGCAGAGGGCTGTGCCGCCATCTCTCTTGGCCTTCATCAACATGGTACTTGATGGAACAAACATTGAGCATCAGTCCACCACGAAACCTGCCCTAACAATCTCCCAATTGATAGTCTTAACAGTAAGAAGTAATTAATTAGTAGTAATTAAAGACAGCCTTATATTAACATGCTAGCTACAAATTTGTTCAAGCCCGGCTTTTTAACTAGAATACTCTGTTAACATTACCTATTTCAGCCATAACAAATTTCACATTACCAAGCTGACATATCTACAATATACTCTGTTCAATCATTAAACTAGCTTCAGCTCACATAAATGTTCCAGACTGTCTTCTAGTTTAGCTAGGATCATTATTTTGATGTATGTCCATGATGTTTACCTCAAAAGCTAACTACCAAGGAAAACTCCTTCCTGGCTATGGTTAAATTAATTTGCAACATGGATAATATTATGTAATTATGTAATAATATTGTTTGTTCATAGTCAATATGTTTACCTGTTAGAATATGTTGATTGAAGTGCTCTCTACATTGTGCGTACTGTGGCCTGTAGCAACAACTCTCTAAAGCAGGGTTTTTTTAAAGGGACACCAGGCAACGTTTTCGTGTTAATTACTTATCTTTGTAAGTTGGTATATGGTTAAATGACTCATTACAGGGTGAATGAAGACTCTCTCACCCGCCCCTACTGCCTGTAGGAAGAATATCCCACTTGCAAGTTCAGTGTATCCTACCCAGCGACCGAAGCAGGATCAGTTTCCATCCTGCATCCACAGCACAGAGGGAGGCTAACGAAACGCTAGCGATTGTTGCAAACGTGTGTATAATGGCAGAGCCGGCAAAGAAGCAGCGAAAACCCTTGACGGAAGATGCAAAGAAAAGGAAAAGAGCTTCAGAACGAGCGAGGGGGAGTTTCGTAGAGAAAAAACATCAGGCTTCCCTGGTGTCCCTTTAACCAGCGGTAGTATGGCAGGTGGTCTGTGAAAATGGTCTAGGGGGGTCACCTGTGGATAATGCTGTGCTGTGAAGAAATTAAATTAGCCACACATCTCATGAAATAACAACTAATAACTGAATAATACAGCGACAACAAAGAAATTAATTGGGATACATAAAAAATGAATATTTTGATGTTTTGTTTACCTTGACCTTTACATAAATGCATTTTCTTGAACTCTGGTGGTTTCAAAGTTATCAGATACAGAATGGGCACCCAAAGGTTAGTGGGAAATGACACCTTGAGTGTTTTTCTACTGTATTTGGTTCCCACGTGAGGCACTTTTGAATATTGTTGGCGGCCATCTTGGATTTGACCTCTCCGGGGCCTCAGAGGTCAAATTTGACTTCCCTCCAAATCTGAAAATAAACCTTATGGTATAACCTAACTATGGTAGAAGTTTCATGTTTCTTTCAAAAAGTGCACAATTCCCCTTGATTTGAGGGCTTAACCGCTGTACTAATTGTAATGTTTATCCACTCAGCCATGAAAAAGAAAAAAATTCACTTCCTCCATTACAATAATTTCAACCACATGCTTGCATGAGTAAATGCAATGTATAATGTTCATGACAAAAACAATTGTTTTGTCCGTGCTAGAGGTCAATGCCAAAAGGTTGTTGTTTCCTACTGATCCACTCAAGTCTACTGCTTGCTTCAGTCACTTGGACATTCATTTAGGCATTGCTATTATTAGCCAATCACTCCAGTCAAATAAGCTGCCTTTTTAGCTCATTAGTTTGCATGGTGCCCCTGCCCTTGTTCCATTCAGCCCGTATGACCCTTGACCCTAGCCTCCCTGAGATACCTGGTGTCATTGTCGGGGGCTTTGGCGGTGGTGAACGCGGTGCCCTGCTTCGCTCTGGACGGCCAGTGGATGCTGACGTCGTTCCTGGAGGCGTCGCTGGGCACGTTGGTGCCCGAGAGGAGCCGTCGGGAGATGCTGGGCTTCTGCATCCTGCTGGGCGGCAGCGCCCTGCTCGCTGCCAACGTGGCCCTGGGACTCTGGATGGTCACGGCGCGATAACACACACACAGACACAAACACACACAGACACACACACAGACACACACACACACACACAGACACACACACACAGACACACACACACAGACACACACACAGACACACACAAACACATATCTACACATACAGACACACACACACACACACACAGACACACACACAGACACACACACACACAGACACACACACACACACACACACAGACAGACACACACACACAGACACACACACACACACACACACACACACACACACACATATCTACACACACACACACACAGAGCTGGGGCAGGACTTTGGATCAGGTCCTTCTCTCATCATCAGATAAGTCCCCTCCCCCTCTGACTCGACCAATCACATTTAAGCTCATGAACTCCGACTCAGAGACCCTTGGAAGGGAAGTAGAGTAAAACTACATCTCCCATCATGCTCTAGCATCTGATAAGAAAGTGGCGCAGTCCCTCCGTCACAAGATGGCCAAACATGGAGGATGAGTTATTCTTCACTGGGCTCGATTGCCTGTGCAACCTTGTTTCGATGGCTTTGGGGAAAATTGAGTGTATCCTTGCTCCAAAAACATAAAAAATGCCTGCTGCTGTTTGAAAGAAACAAAACAAAAACCAACAAAGGGACTCAACAAACCACGGACGCTGTTAAAGCACTGTTTTAGTCCCGCATCATATCCCAGTAGTATCCCACGGACGCTGTTAAAGCACTGTTTTAGTCCCGCATCATGTCCCACTAGTATCCCATGCATACACGCAGTGTTCGCCATGTCATGATGTCTTTGCTATGCACGCACTGGACGCTCTTCACCTGAAGGGCCCTTCTGCTTTATGTCCCCGTGAACGCTGCGTGGGTTCCTATCCCATGGTCACTTTCCATATCCACTGGAGGAGGTCCAGTTGGGGTGATGTTCATTCCTGAAACTAAAAGCACTTTGCTGAAGCTCAGTAAAAGGGAGTTGTTGTTTATGAAACCATGAAACGTTTTGGTTGTGGAGAACACTGAAAAGATCCTAAAGTCATTGTTCCCCCACCCCAATAAATCTCCTATCTCCTTTGGAACATGAGTTTGTGTGAATAAAGAATGTTTGTGTAAGAGTGGAAAAAAGAAGACTATTGGAGAAATTATCAAAATTATCAAATATTCTTCATATAAAATGTAAGGGGTTTGCATTGATAAGTTAAAAGAGTTTCCACCAGAGGGCGCTCTTACAGTAGAAGCTCGAGTTATTATGGTTATGTCTGGCCTTGAAACTCCATATGAAATCCCTAGTTACAGGCTTGTGCCAGATCTGTCTATCAGAGTCACAACAACCAACCGGAATGGACTACTAGGAGAAACAGTCTGCTGGTTAGGTAGCGCGATCAACGCCAAGAGAGGTGCTAATTTTAGAATGTCCGCTCACACGTGAGTTACTCGCTCTCATTTGGAAGGCGATTATTTAATTAAGAAATTATTTAATCAATTGTGACACTTCCATTTCGGCGTTAACATCCTCTTCCTCCGCCCCGAGCGCTGAGCGTCAAGACAGCATGTCCCTGATGTGACATCCAGTGGGAACGTGGAGTCTGTCAGGTCGCTAATGGTAGCGGAGAGTTCCTGCTGGCCCGTCCCAGTAGAGGGCTGGGGGATTCTAATAGCAGTGATGGGAACAAGTTGTTCTCATTTGGAGCGTCACGTGCCTAGTGAGACCCAGGACTGGTGTGTATGTGTGAGTGTGTGTCTGTGTGGAGTGTGTGTGTGTATGATCATGTAAAGCAAGATGAAAGATGACTTTCCTCAGCATACAGTATAAGGTGCTGTAGATACAGTGTGACCACTGAAACCTCGCCAAAATATTCTTTGGATTTGTTTACTGAAATTGCTCCCTGATTATTCTTCCAGTTAATATCTAGAATAATCTAGATATTAGATGACATTGCTGCCAAACCAGGTGGTTGACGGAGGGAGATCACAAAAAATCTCAAATCCTCCCTTACAAATAATTTAAAGTGTCCTTCCTGGGTTGGTGGCTGCTCTCGGCAGCTCTCTGATCCCTCTCTGGTGCGGCCTCCTGCTATACTATATATACACCAGTGGCGGCCGGTGGTTAAAAAAATAACGGAGGAAGAAATGTCCACTTGATTGGTGTTAGTGGCAAATGTAAGTTTGTGATGGTGTTGGTGGCATATGTGAACGAGTATGTAGGCCACCTACCCAGACACATTTATAGCAGCAGAATGTACTATGTAGCATTTTAACTGGCAATGTTGTGCAATAAATGCTGTTCTGACATTCTTAGGGGGGGGGGGGGTCTGACCTAAGGAGCTAGGCTAGCATGCAGTAGCCAGAAAAGTTGTGGGTTCAATTCTTGGCTTCCACATTGTGCATTTCCTCCAGGGACTTTGTAATATAATTTAAATATACAAGTCACTTTGGATAATAGTGCTAAATTAATAAATGTATATGTAAATAAATGTAAATTTAGGTCTGGGAAGTCAGGGAAGATATGTAGGTCTAGTTATGAAACACTGTTGGAGGTCTTGAGGTCTGGAGGTTTTCTTCAATGTAATACATTTGCAAAAAAGTCTATAATACTAAAAGTAGACCATGTAACTATTGACCATTAAAAATAGCCCTTAAAAGTAGTTATTTGTAACATGCTAATGTTTTTAAATTAAATTGCTATTATTTAAAGACAGGTTGTAATAGCTAATAGCTCATTTATACTCGAAAGGCAAATGTTATTGAAGACGTCATTAAAGGAATGCATCATGGTCTGAAACATTCATTAACAATGTAACCATCCAAAGATACAGTTAGAACGGTGAAAACAAGAGCATATTAACAACAAGAACATCATTTAACAATTGTTTAGTTGAGGCATAACTTGGATGATTATAACAACGCATAACTATCCGAAATTTTTTTTATCACCAAATCCCTTAACTGTCCACGTTTGTGACAGACCAGTGCTAACGTTACCAATTAGTCACGAGTAGGCTATTTGTCATACTAGCCTACGTAGCATTCAGTAGCCTACACTAGCCTTACCATCCTTCATTTTTGGATCTGGTCTTCCTGCTTTGATCCTAACTTTTGCACTGTATTTGAATGTATAAAAGATGGACTTTGTCCTCTGATTCCATTGTACTGTTTATTTCAGGAGCAAAAAACCAAGCTTTCCGTTCAACACAAGATTCTTAGTTGTATGACTGCAGATAACGTTCTTGCTCGCAGAGCAGCTGCTCATTAGTTCACCGTTGCCGCTAAAAACAGCACCCCCTATCGCAATTGAAAGTTACTGTACGGAGGAGCTACCTCCCTTGGCCATTGAAAACGACGTGATTCACGAGCCGCTGGGGTCCGAGGCGTTTATAATGGACTTCAATGAGGGGCTTGAGGAGGTAGCTCCTCCATACAGTAATTTTCAATTGCGATAGGGGGTGCTGTTGGCATTTTGACCTAGGGGAACGATTTTGTTCATTTAAAGTGTTCAAATAGTAATATATTAACAGTAATTTATCAGAATAGTAATTCACTTTATATATTTTTTATTTTTCTCTGAAATTTTAGGGAGGGTGTTCCTCCCTTTTCTCAATGAAGGAGCCTCCTACACGGAAGAAAAGCTATGCATTGTTTTGCTTTGCTGCAGATAAATGTAGCTATGCATTGTTTTGCTTTGCTGCAGATAAATGTAGCTATGCGTTGTTTTGCTTTGCTGCAGATAAATGTAGCTATGCGTTGTTTTGCGTTGTTCTGCGTTGTTTTGGGGGGCTTTTTTTGGAGTCACTTCTGCCCAGCTGATGGTGTAGAAACCGTCCCAGGAGGCAGAGGGCCGTCCACGCGTCTGTGCTCCATCACAGGGACACCACTACGGCAGGATGTGGTCATCACAGGGACACCACTACGGCAGGATGTGGTCATCGTAGGGGAGGGACTCTAACCCCATACAACCCTGGGCCTCCCTTACTGCACTCTATTGCTGCCAAGGAGGGGTGTGTGTGTCTGTGTGTGTGTGTGTGTGGTGTGTGTATAGTGTGTGTGTATAGTGTGTGTATAGTGTATAGTGAGTGTTTGCATGCACCTTCAATGTACAGCAGTGTTTCCCAAAGTCTGGGTCGCGACCCACGGGTGGGTCGCAGGAGAATTTATTTGGGTCGCCAGCACAATTTATGTTGTGTTATAGGCCTAACTGATACCATTTGTCATTTGATACCAGGAAAGCTAACAGTTTTCTATTAGGATGTAGTTTGTTAACTACCACAGTTACGGTTTTGTCATAAAAACTCATGAAACTGGCGCATGAAACTGGGGGACGAACGCATCGCAGAGGGGGAGCCAGAGCATGGATATACCTCGCAAAATGAAACCGTTCTGTGCGGCGCCTGCCATGACCTGTAGGCCTACCTCGCAGTTGCAAACTGCAAGGGAATCCGTCTATTTGCACGAACATTAACAGATACCAGTTCCTCAACTTTACCGATTAAAATCTAGTGACCGTGCTGTCAACTAAAGCAGACATCCATAGACCGGATAAGGATATTCAATTTGCATCTAGATAGTTTCAATTGTAGATGCAATCTTTAAAGTTAATAGCAACCTCCTCACATTCTTATTTCTGATTTAAAATCCACAACAGTGCATTATATTAGGCTACAATTTAAATAGACATTTTAAACACTATTTCTCTCGTTTTCTACCTCGCGAACTCTAAAGTAAAGGCGCATCCTTCCGGCTATTGCCCAAAAGCCTTGTTCTGATATAACGACTATATAATACAATACAATACAATATAACGACTTGAGTTATTTGCTGTTTACATCGGAATTGACGTCCTCAGTGTTATGGACCCATTTGTCTGCAACGCAACGTAGCCTACAACATTTATTTTAGAAATACAGGAACTGCTTTACTATGCTGACGAATGCGCAACATGCGAATTTCCCCAAACTCTTGGATGTGCATTAAAACGTATCTTTTCAGTAGTCATTTCCAACTTTTCACGCTGATGGTGCTCAAAATGCAACACTACCGTGTTCAAAGCAGGATCTATCTATCTAGATCCTATAGCAATGTATGTGTGGCAAGAGCGGTACTTTAGGTAGCCTGACTACGCCACTCTGGGAATTTCACCCAGAGAAGTATTGATTCAATTGTAACAAGATGAAGTAATGGCACACAAGTTCGTTTACTCAATGGTGCAAGAGACGTGGTTCCATCCATAAAAGTATATTTATTAACAAATAGTTACTACAAAACGACTAACAGATAGAAGGATACCAGGGCTGAGGCTTATTGGGGAGACAGATCACCATAGGCCGGGGTGAATCCCAGGAAGCCAACCACTTACACGTGCACGCACACACACACACACTACACACTGCAAGAAAGATCCACTGCAACGAGCACACGTGAACACAGCACACAGGTATGGGACACCACCACCTCAGGGGTACTTCTACCCTCCCCTTGGGCTCTCAGCTCCTGGAAACAAAATAATAAATGGTAAACACAAAACACACACATAACAGTGGTAGGGTACCGCAATCTCAGGTGATCTGCAGCAACAGAGGTGGCCTCCTACCAGTGGCAAAATCATAAAACAGCAAACACCACAAGACTCAAATAACAAACAATGAACATACACATTAACACATGGTTACAGTCATGCACATTAATACACGTTTACATTCATTCACAATCACGCCAGACCAACAATAAAAGCAGGTGTCTGCGCCCGCCACTGCCGCTAGCTTCGGTGCCACAGCCACGCGAACGGTAAGCAGGAAACAATGTCTTGACAACGGATAATACACGGACCAAAACTCAGCAAAGCAGCAGTGAGCACAATGCACGTCCAGATGACTTAGGCCCACAACACCGGTGTAGCAGCGACTCATCACTTGAGGCAGGGTGTATGTTACTGAGAGTGCACCGTGGTGGAACAAGCCATGCACCAAGACAGCATGGAGGCCAGTGAGGCAAGCATGGATGGTGCGGCGGCCGGCAGGAAGGCGTGCGTTGGGAAGTGACAGAGGCAGGTTTCCAGGTGTCCACCTGGGCAAACGCTACCATTTTATATGGTAGCCAGGTAAACTTATTGGCTAACCAATTAGGGAGTGATTATGGGGCGCTCCACCCCTTAATCCTGCTACATATGGTTGGGGGAGGCATAGAAAAGTTGGAGAACCTGTGGCCTAAAACAATATTGGTGGTTGCAGAGATTTGAAGTGAAATGGGTCGCGATGGTCTGTCATTTTTAAAAAGTGGGTCGCCAGAAAAAAAGTTTGGGAAACACTGATGTACAGTATGCATGTGGGGGAGTCTGTTTTTTTCACAGAGATAATCTAATTGCAGGTCTTGTCAGAGCTCCTATGACCTCGTGAGAGGGGTTTTCTTTACCCAGAAGCTCTCTTGTGTGAACTGCTGAAGTCTTTCTCACCCTCGGTCCCTGTGTCATACATCACCATGTAATTTCGTCATTTCATACATCATACATCACCATGTCATTTTGTCATTTCATACATCCTACATCACCATGTCATTTCGTCATTTCATACATCATACATCATGCATATACATGTCATTTCATACTCTGGAGTGAGAACCGCAGCGCATTCAAGACACGGCCTTTGTTACTTGAAGCAGTCGTGATTTTTATGAAATGTCATGATATGAGAATTTACTATTATGATCATTTTAACAATGGAGATGTTCTCTTTTAAGTATATTTTCAGGGCTTTTTGCCTCTATTGTACAGGACAGGAAGTCAGTGATGGGGTGGGCATTGCTTGGCAACCATTCAGATAGAGAAAATATATTTCTTGGCGGAGGAATGATTATCTCTGAATAAATCGTTACAGTTCTCGTTTCTGTGCCTTTACTTTATGAAACTTTGCCAGGTATTTATAGTAACAGTTTTAGAAAAGCAATAAGCAACTCGAGTCTGTAGGTTACAGCTCAGGGGGGTTTTACTCCGCTAGCGTGTCTTGCCTAACAACGCCCCTTAGCTGTTGTAAAATCAGTGTAAGGCGTAATCCATGTACAGGAGGGGGGTGGCAAAAGGCCTGGACACCCGGGTTGCAGCTGATGGTCAGATATGACCCTGACCCCTACAGTCACGTACAGTACAGGCACAGTCGAGTGGCAATACAGGACATATGTAATATTGCCATCATGGACGACTGAGTGGGCGTGAAAACTCCGCTTTTCAGGGGTTGTTTTGTCAGACGTTTACATTGTATGTGGAAGAGGCTGATGGGCAGAGAGCCCTCATACAGTATATAACATAAACAATGCAGTTTTAGGGGAAGAGGGTTAGAGTCCGGGCCAGCGTTGCTGAGTAGTACTGCTGTGGACACCCCCCTTTGAGACCCCTAAGCATCCCAAAAACAGAGCACTTATCCCTGCCGGGGGCTTTGTGGTTTGAGGGTAGCATGTTGGACTCCAGCTTCGCAGATTGTGGGTTTGAGTCCCGAGGGTCCAAACAAAATCCCATACCACTAAATGACCTTGGCCTGGCCACTAAATGACCTTGGCCTGGCCACTAAATGACCTTGGCCTGGCCACTAAATGACCTTGGCCTGGCCACTAAATGACCTTGGCCTGGCCACTAAATGACCTTGGCCTGGCCACTAAATGACCTTGGCCTGGCCACTAAATGACCTTGGCCTGGCCACTAAATGACCTTGGCCTGGCCAGCTTTGCTAACATCAGCGCAAAGAGAAGCTGCAGTGTGGCTTTCAAAATGGAGCCTGATTCTCACCTGGACATGTGCCTCCATGTATGTTAAAAATAAACCCGGACAAGACACTCCTCAGGCCCTCCACTCCTTCCTCTCTCTCTCTCTCTCTCTCTCTCTCTCTCTCTCTCTCTGTCTCTCACACACTCACACACACCCTGTGTCTGGTTGCATGTGGGTAATTGTCAGGTTGTGTGAGGGTAATGAGAATGTGGATGGCAGGTGCTCTATTTGTGTGTTCTGTGCTAGATTAGGTCTCCGTTCTCTATGTGTGTGTGTGTGTGTGTGTGTGTGTGTGTGTGTGTGTGTGTGTGTGTGTGTGTGTGTTACTCACCAGCTCTAGTATAGGTTAGATAACACTGGTACAATTATGGGATGTGCTGATACATTGTGGTGTTTAGTCCACATGTAGTGCAGTTAGCAAAACGAATGCTGTTCAGATGTCATTTAACTGACTGGCCATCTATGACCATTGTCTCCATGTTAGCCATTTATACATGTGTAATATTTCTTTCATTGAGTGTGTGTGCTACAGTATACAGAAGGAAAAGGAGTGTGTTGCAATGTCAGAATGCAGTTGAGAAATTTCACAGAGAATCTACAGAGTCTGATCTTCACTTATCACATCATAGCTGTAACAAAACGTATTACATTATTATAGGTACTAATGTATTATTCAATTAGACCAAACTTGAATAAAGCAATGTGGTTGTACAAGGAACACAGCTCCCAGAGATGATGTGTTTTCAGATTGGGAAAGTTGAGTTATTCTCAAGACAAGTGTAGAAAAGGGATCTACTGTACAGGAGAAAAAGAATATACTCTCTGTTCTCAAGACAAGTGTAGAAAAGGGATCTACTGTACAGGAGGAAAAGAATAGACTCCCTGTTCTCAAGACAAGTGTAGAAAAGGGATCTACTGTACAGGAGGAAAATAATAGACTCCCTGTTCTAAAGACAAGTGTAGAAAAGGGATCTACTGTACAGAAGGAAAATAATAGACTCCCTGTTCTAAAGACAAGTGTAGAAAAGGGATCTACTGTACAGGAGGAAAATAATAGACTCCCTGTTCTAAAGACAAGTGTAGAAAAGGGATCTACTGTACAGGAGGAAAATAATAGACTCCCTGTTCTCAATTACTCGTCTCAATTTGCACACGGTGCATAAGATCACGCAGGAATGCTGGGTGGAGCTCACACTCTAAATCAGTAGAACATCGGATGGGGACGCAGCGGTGGGTGAGTTCACACGCTGACCGAGTGTAGCCAGGCAGGCACCGCGGCCGGCCACTTCAGACTTCACGCGTCTTTACGAGAGCTCAATCGGAACGCACGTCAGTTCTGCGCTGTTTAAGTCATCTGCATGTTTTCCATCGCCTCAAAGTATAATATGACCATAACAGACATTGTTTTTTCTTACATAAGGAAAAACTTTGAATTTTATGAGTGTTGTGTGTGTTGTGGACAGAGCTTCGTTCTGTAGGACTGGAAAAACCTGTTTGGAGCTTAGGTTCAGTAGACGTGCTTAAGGAGTAATTTCATTTATGTACTCTGACAGTAATTGGCTGCTCTGAACTTTTATAACAGACATCAGACCAGTAAGTCAGTCCTGATTTATCACAATACAGTAATTGCACAGAACACCCTGTCCTCTAAAACAGACCCAGTGTGAACCAAATTAAGCCCGAGAACCAGGTGTGTGTGTGTGTGTGTGTGTGTGTGTGTGTGTGTGTGTGTGTATGTGTGTGTGTGTGTGTGTGTGTGTGTATGTGTGTGTGTGTGTGTGTGTGTGTGTGTGTGTGTGTGTATGTGTGTGTGTGTATGTGTGTGTGTGTGTGTGTGTGTGTGTGTGTGTGTACATGATCAAGGTAGAAGCTCACTGTATTGCATGAGACTAGTCCTGCAACCTCTCTCCAAACTCACTGTGTTGTTCTATATAACATGGCAATAAAGATCCTTCTATAGATTTAGTAAATGTACATACATGAATGCTTACATTTCCTTTTTATCTCCAAATCCATGGGCGAAAAAAAAAGAACATCTGTTAAGTACAAATAGGGGGCACTAATTTGAATCTGCAACTGAAGGCTGCAGAAGTCGAGCCATGACAAGTTATGCCACCTTTCATTATAGGCTAGTGACAATGGCCCCACATTTTTGAGATACCCCTACCGGAGGTAGAACTCCCATATATGAAATGGATTCTTGGCTAAAAATATAAACTAGTGCAGATCAATCACACAAGCTCTGAGAACTTTGAAACTTGGCATGTTTATAGTCAGGAAGTTGCTTTACCTACTAGAAAAGACTGGATGTGAATATCTTGATGTATGGAATGAATAGAGACATGTAATCACATACCTAAAATAAGCGGACATGCAATTGAAATTTAATATCTATGCAGAATATTTTTATTTACTTTGTGGCTGCTTTACCAGTGATTATCATAGAAACACATATGATGGCTTGTTGGAAAGGTGGGGTTATACTGAATCCAACAATACCAAATATGTAAATATAGTATGACAAATTAGGGTGTTCTGTCACTCAATGCAGGCTATGAGGTGTCCAAAATGAAAGAAAACGGAACACTGGCAAAATACAGTCTCAAGTCCAAATCACATTATCAGTGGTGTGAAGAATGTTGACAAATGCATTGTTACTGCAAGGTAAGTGCTGATCTATATTTACATTTAATAATGATACATTTCATATAAAACACAGATCCAATTGAATCAGGTTAACATTGGAATGGAACACCTTTATTAAAATATTTACTGAATAATAAAAAATAATATTGTTAGCTTTTGTCTGTCCAGACCAGCAGTGGACATTAGAGCCTGCACTGCTTACTTCACCCCTAAGTAGCTAAACAGTTAATTGTAGAAACTACTATCCCTAGCTAATAAAGTATTTAGCCCTCTTGATTTGCATTTCAATGACATTTTTCCTTTTCACTAGTCTCTTGAATTATGTAGAATGTCTTAGAGACATTGGATCCAAAGCCTATGGGAAACATTTTGAAAAGGGCAAGAAAAAAGATCCCTATGTCCAAAACCCCACAGTAGAAGGCCTCCAACGCATACTTACCCTTGCTCAGCAGAGAGATAGATGGTGATAAACCTCCATATACAGATGATATTTCCTCCAAAATCAAAGTTTCATATCATGTATCATGTAGAGCGAACTACTGCATTAAGACAAAAATCAGTGAGCAGCAGCAAGTTGCAAATGTTGAGAGTGAGAGCACATCTGCACCAAGAAGGCTGAGTAGGGTTGATACATCATTTCAAATATGGAGAGATTGTTTCATTTGTGGGAAGGCCAGCTCTAAACCAGAACCTCTGACAGCAATTTCGACTGGTTGAGAGCCGACTGACATTTTAGTCAGAGGGCTAAGTCCTTTCTTAGCTAGGGAAAGTAGTTTCTACAACTAACTGTTTAGCTACTTAGGGGTGAAGTAAGCAGTGTAGGCTCTACTGTCCACTGCTGGTCTGGACAGACAAAAGCTAACAATATTATTTTCCATTATTCAGTAATGACTTGACCAAAACAAAATTCAAGTGAATATAAATATTTTAATATAGGTGTTCCATCCCAATGTTAACCTGATTCAATTGGATCTGTGTTTCATATGAATTGTTGAATACTGAGACATATTAAATGTATCATTATTAAATGTAAATATAGAGCAGCACTTACCGTATGTAACTTACCTTCAGGGCTTGAATTACGTGGGAGCCAGAGGGAGCCGAGCTCCCTTAGAGTGAGGACTGGCTCCCATGAAAACAACATAGTCAAAAATCTGAGGGGGTCTCTCATATCTGAAGGTGTCTGGCATTGTAATATAATCTTAAACAACGCTCATTATCCATCCCTGTGCGATCTCTTAGGCTACCAGGGAGGCCTATTTGGGGGCGCTGAAGCCACCCTAAGATGATCAAAAGTATATCTCATATCCCATACATCAAGATATTCACATCCAGTCTTTTCTAGTAGGTAAAGCAACTTCCTGACTATAAACATGCTAAGTTTCAAAGTTCTCAGAGCTTGTGTGATTGATCTGCACTAATTTATATGCCTTAACTCCAATACAGACAGGCTATATTTTAGTCCTTTTTTGGTTTTGGGGTGTATAACAATATCTGTTAATTTAACAATCTTAGCAGTAAAATATTTTTAGCCAAGAATCCATTTCATATATGGGAGACCTTAGAGATTAGGAAAAACATTGTTGGGTTTAGTTCTTCCTCCGGTAGGGGTATCTCAAAAACTAAAGCCCTTTCTGACCATTTGTCACTATATTAGCGTGTTAGTAGTCCGTAGAGGCAGCTGCGAAACGACAGGAAGTTATTTATTTCATGTGGAATCGCAGACCACATACGAATGGGTCCAAACCAAGGGGCTAGGCAAATGTTCGAAAGCGTAGGCCTACCACCAACTATTGTTTCTTTCTAGAGTTCTACAATAACTGGCCCCAAAACCATTCGTCTCACTTTATAGCGCAAGAATTCAAGTTATTCTACATCTATGCTTGAAGTGATGTCATGATAAACATACGGGAGAAACAATTAAGAGATGTTTTGTTGGATTTTACTCTTATACTGAAAGTCATCTCCCTAAGAACAATTGTAAATCAGCCATTCTAAAATCAGGACCATTGTAAAGTGAATTGAGAGCTTTTGCACAGTACAGTATAGCCAGGTGTGTTTAACATGTTGTGTTGTCCTCAGTTTTGTCACCATCACATTGATTGAAATTAATGTTTTGGATACCAATTCACTGGTGAACTAAATGGTTGGTTTTGGACAGAAAACTTGTTGTTGTGCATAGTTTTTTAGCTGCGCAAAGTGGATTTCTCTAACACAGATGGCTGATTAGACGTTGACTCTGCCAGCCAAACAGCTGTAGCGACACACGCCTGACCTTGTGACTTGTGATCATTTTATTAAGCAAAGGCTATACAAGGTCACATTCTGTCACTCACTCACATACTGTAGAACTAGGCCATTTTCAGCAAGACCTTTTAGCCTTAAACATGTGTGCTTTGGACATTGTTGGCCAGACATCTCAACCAAAAACACACAATGACATGGAAAAATGAAATGTGATATTTTCGGTGTTTATTTTATCAAAGTGAGTGTGCGTGTGCTCTGTATGTTTTAGCGTTTGTGTGTGTATTTTTGTGCATGTGCGTAGGTGTAAGTTAGCATGCTTGTTTTCATAGTGTAGGGTGGAGCAGAGGGTGTTTACAACCGTACATTTTGCACAGACGTGGGTGTTTGTCTTGTGTGTTTACATGTATGTGTGTTTACGTGTGTGTGTGTGTGTGTGTGTGTGTCTGCTGAGTCTTGTCATTTGCAGTGGGTGGGGTTGAATGCTTATCTGGTGTAATGACACACTGTCAGGCGGTCACTCTTCCCACTGTAAACACTCAAGTTTTAGCGCAGGCCTCGGCCCAGGGATGTGTCATCGCAGACATGACCGTCTCTGTCTAAAACTGCACCTGTTCTTTCCCCTCTCTCTCTCTTTCCTCTCTCTCTCTCTTTTTTTCTCTGTCTGTCTCTCTCACACACACACTCTCACACACTCTCATACACAGTCTCTCTCTCTCCTTCTCCCACACACATGCATACACAAACCATACACAGTCTCTCTCTCTCCTTCTCCCACACACATGCATACACAAACCATACACAGTCATTCTCTCCTTCTCTCACACACATGCATACACAAACCATGCACACACTATGTTTCTCTCTTCCGAAATTGACAGTCGGACGTCTGATAACGTCTGGTCAATGAGCTGCTCCATTAGTACAGTGCTGTCAGAGAAGCCGGGCTTGAGAAAGAAAAAGACCTACCACATATCTATTTATTCCAACCATTCACTAAACCAGCTGATTCTTATTAGCCCAACTCTTGTGCAGTGTGTTGTGTGTTTATTCTTGTGCAGTGTGTTGAAACTCTGACTTAACACCAAGTTAAACCGTTGTCAATGGAGAGAGTCCATGGTAAGAAGATTGAGCTTTTACTGACGTTTTTCTCATTCAAAAGACATACGGTGAAAACTGTACAAAATACAAAACATTCAGTGTGTATTTTTAACAATGAAGCTATCATCAACACTTAGCTATCATCAAGGAATTTTCAACTATCAACATACAGATTAAAGTATGCAGTTGTCAGCCTCTTATAATTATATATAATTGGTTATCAATAACTTATTTTTCATCAAAAAAACAGGGATGTGTATTTTCTTTGGAATTGAGTAATGTAAAGCCTTTGTTTATAAGAAAGATGTTTGCTGCTCTTCTGAAACGATTTGGTAAGACTTTATGGATACACCTGTGGAAGCAGTAAAACCCCAAGTTTGGAAACGAACATTAATGGGAACGAATATTTAAAAAAAAAAACTGTTTTAGGTGCACTGGTAGAACCAATACATGTTTGGACTTTATATCTTAGACCTCGATAACTAGTTTATGATTGGAGCTGTCAGGAAAAGGCTTGCTCTAATTGGCCAAGGCCGACAGACCTCCATTTACTATTTACTGCTGATTCAACATGTTGAATATGTGTCAGCGCCACAGGGAAAAGGCTTGCTCTAATTGGCTGTTTTTATTACACTATTGCTAAGAAGCACAGTGGAATCAGACATTCCCCTAAGGAGATACAATCCTTGTATGCACCATTTTGCTTCTGGGTGACTACTGTAGGTCTAAAAACACAGTTTCAACTTTTTTCACCTCAGCCTCTTACTTTCTGCCACAGGTCGAAGACCCAGGACTGCCAAATGCCAGTGTCTTTTGCAACTTGTTATCAAACATATTCTACACAAGACGTAGGTATATTATGTGCTGTCTTCAGTGAGCAAGAGTAGTGTGGAAATTGTTAGCTAGCGTGGCTTTCTACCAGGACTCAACAGCTAGGTTAGCTAGCGCAGCGTTCTACCAGGACTCAACAGCTAGGTTAGCTTGCGCAGCGTTCTACCAGGACTCAATAGCTAGGTTAGCTAGCGCGTTCTACCAGGACTCAACAGCTAGGTTAGCTAGCGCGGCGTTCTACCAGGACTCAACAGCTAGGTTAGCTAGTGCAGCGTTCTACCAGGACTCAACAGCTAGGTTAGCTAGCGCAGCGTTCTACCAGGACTCAACAGCTAGGTTTGGTGCACTGGCCTTGGCAGACTCTTGAAATTCCTCTATCTCTTGGTCTTACTTGAACTCAAAGACGGTGGGTAAAAAACTTTGGTGTAACATGCTGGCCCATACTATTAATAGCTTTATCAGATATTTTTTAATGAGGAGACACAGCACTCAAAGATCATCATCCACTCACCCTCCACAGAAATGCATGGGGTTAGTAACAGCAATATGACTACATACAGTATATATCCCACCCCTTCCTGTAATGCTTCCCATTCGCTTGAATAGGAAAATGCTGCCCACTAACTGCCCAAATTACATTACCAAGATGGCCGCCGTGTGGGGGGACTTGCCTACAAGGACTTTGCCTTTATTCACAGTGCGAACGTCTATCACTGAAATGAAAGACAACACGGATAGTGCAGCACAGAAGACCCACTAGAATTATTTAGACTTTAATCTGTTATATGATCCACCTCAGTAAGTACTTTCAAATATGTGCCATGCTGTGTCTGTGTGTGTGTGTGCCATGCTATGTCTGTGTGTGTGTGTGCCATGCTATGTCTGTGCGCGTGTACCTGTGTGAGTGTGTGTGCCATGCTATGTCTGTGTGTGTGTACCTGTGTGAGTGTGTGTGCCATGCTATGTCTGTGTGTGTGTGTGCCATGCTATGTCTGTGTGAGTGTGTAGCTGTGTGAGTGTGTGTCTGTGTGTGTGTGTGCCATGCTATGTCTGTGTGTGTGTGTGTGCGCCATGCTATGTCTGTGTGAGTGTGTAGCTGTGTGAGTGTGTGTCTGTGTGTGTGTGTGCCATGCTATGTCTGTGTGTGTGTGTGTGCGCCATGCTATGTCTGTGTGAGTGTGTAGCTGTGTGAGTGTCTGTCTGTGTGTGTGTGTGCCATGCTATGTCTGTGTGTGTGTGTGTGCGCCATGCTATGTCTGTGTGAGTGTGTGTGTGTGTGTGCCATGCTATGTCTGTGTGAGTGTGTAGCTGTGTGTGTGTGTGTGCCATGCTATGTCTGTGTGTGTGTGTAGCTGTGTGAGTGTGTGTGTGCCATGCTATGTCTGTGTGAGTGTGTAGCTGTGTGAGTGTGTGTGCCATGCTATGTCTGTGTGAGAGTGTAGCTGTGTGAGTGTGTGTGTGCCATGCTATGTCTGTGTGAGTGTGTAGCTGTGTGAGTGTGTATGTAGCTGTGTGTGTGTGTAGCTGTGTGAGTGTGTACCTGTGTGAGTGTGTGTGTCATGCTATGTCTGTGTGAGTGTGTAGCTGTGTGAGTGTGTATGTAGCTGTGTGTGTGTGTAGCTGTGTGAGTGTGTACCTGTGTGAGTGTGTGTGTCATGCTATGTCTGTGTGAGTGTGTAGCTGTGTGAGTGTGTATGTAGCTGTGTGTGTGTGTAGCTGTGTGAGTGTGTACCTGTGTGAGTGTGTGTGCCATGCTATGTCTGTGTGAGTGTGTAGCTGTGTGAGTGTGTAGCTGTGTGTGTGAGTGTGTGTCTGT
>NW_027468650.1:2858684-2873684 GCF_046254945.1 Alosa pseudoharengus | reverse complement strand
TGCACACACACAAGCTCCAAAATGATGATTGGAGTCACACACACACACACACACACACTCTGAAGCAGGTAATGAGTTCACATGCTGTTTTCGGATGCGTAAATGACCGATGCACTCATTCATGCTTGACATCATCCACAGTCCAGAAGGGGGCTAATCTGTAGACACACTCCCTGCTCTAGTTCCCCGACAGAGTCCTGGTCTCAGCACTAGTTCCCTTAAAGGGTTCCAGTCTCTACACTAGTTCCCTTATAGAGTTCCAGTCTTTGCACTAGTTCCCTTACAGAGTCCTGGTCTCAGCACTAGTTCCCTTAAAGGGTTCCAGTCTCTACATTACATTACATTACATTACATTACATTACATTTAGCAGACACTTCTTGACCAAAGTGACTTACATATGTCAGCTATATTACAAGGGATCACATTGTCCCCGGAGCAACTTGGGGTTAAGTGCCTTGCTCAAGGGCACAACGGTGGAAGCTGGGAATTGAACCGACAACTTTCAGGCTACTGCACGCTAGCCCAGCTCCTTAACCACACTACCACCGCCCTTATAGAGTTCCAGTCTTTGCACTAGTTCCCTTACAGAGTCCTGGTCTCTACACTAGTTCCCTTATAGGGTTCCAGTCTCTACACTAGTTCCCTTATAGAGTCCTGGTCTCAGCACTAGTTCCCCTACAGAGTTCCAGTCTCTGCACTAGTTCCCTTATAGAGTTCCAGTCTCTGCACTAGTTCCACTACAGAGTCCTGGTCCCTGCAAAATGCACTGTATTTCCATAGGCGTTCTATGCTATGAATGTGTTTGTGTGTGTTGATAGTATATTTTTTCTACCATATTTCTCTTGAGACTTAATCAGGACGATGCAGGTCAGAATCCAGGCTTTATTCTTTTCAATGAGGGGCCTAGTGCCCCTCAAGGGAGAAAAGTACATGTTTGTGTCACCCCATCATAAGTCTCCATAATTTAAAAAGTTATTATTATCAATCCAATTTCAAATTAGTTGTATTTTATCAATTTGAAGAACACAGTATCGTATCCACTCCAATGTTTTTACTTTAAACGGTGGAAAGCGTCATTCGACGCCCCAACTATTAACTTACGCTTTCAGTGCAACATCTTTATAGGCTACTTCAAACTGTGATCTTAGTTACACAATCTAGAGATGGTTTCATACATCTGTTATGACCAGCAACACTCTTATGCAATTTCATTTTCAGGTGAGAGTCTAGGCAAGCAGTCCCCCAATGTAGCCGTAAAAATGGGGACTGGCCAAGAACCCCGGCTACCCCTGAAAAGCTTAGCAGCTAATCCGATAAGCTCCAGATTGTGTCCATAGGACCGAATATGTTTCTGTCTAAAACATACATGGCTATTTCCAGAACAATTGTTCTAACGCCAGTCTCATAGAGACGAAAGTATTCTCAGTGATACTTACGGGCCATTTACAGGAACAAAACAAGTTTGTTACTAACGCCCAACAGAGCTCCCTGCTGGAGCCCGATAGTCTGACAAGAACTATATAGGACTTTTTACTCCCCAATCTCACCACCAGAAAATATCAATTGCCTTACCTTAAGAGTGTGCCGTCAAAACACGATGTTGAAAATCTCTTTCAGCAAAACGTTGAATCCAATTTAAATCCAAAGTTTTTATCTCACGGTTGGAACCTCCATAACTGATAGTATATTTTTTCTACCATATTTCTCTTGAGACTTAATCAGGACGATGCAGGTCAGAATCCAGGCTTTATTCTTTTCAATGAGGGGCCTAGTGCCCCTCAAGGGAGAAAAGTACATGTTTGTGTCACCCCATCATGGGTTTCACCAGATTCTCAATATTCTCTTCTAACTTCTCTGACTAACAGAGACCATATTTAAAGTTACACACAAAGAAGGAGTGACCTCTAGGTCCAACCCAGTTTGAATATGCAATAGAAAGGGAGGATGAGGATTAGGCCTTCATCAGGTCTGGTCAGCTTCTATTATCTTTTAATTAAAACTACCCCCTTTCCTGGGAAGTCCTTCAGAGGCTTGGACACATGCTGTTCTACAAACATTCACACCTTGGTGATGGGCAAAAGGCATAAACAATGGACACACTGCATACAGACCAAAGACACACACACAGGGTACACATGGGTACACAATCACAAATGACCATAAGAACTATACAGTCTTCAAGTCATAAAGACTTGAATCATTAAACCATTCACATAAAATATGAATACAAAATATTCCCTTCAGTGTGTGTGTGTGTGCAGTGTTTCCCATACATTGACTTATTTGTGCTTAAATCTGGTTAGAATCATAACCGTGCTGCACTAATTTGTTAAAAACTGTTGCATTCGAGTTAATTCTGCAAACCTACCACCACAAATAGAATTCAATTCTGTGGGAAAGACTGGTGTGTGTTCTATGCTATAAATGTATCCATTTGTGCACACACTGGTGTGATGCATGCGTGTGTGAGGGAGAGAAATAGACAACTGTTGCTGTGTTCATTTGTCTGTTTGTTTATATGTGAGTTCCAGCATCTGTGCACATGGTTGCTAGTGCTCTCACTGACCTGCTATGCATGTGTGTGTTTGTGTGTGTGTGTACGGTGTCCTGAGGACGCAGTAGCTCAGCATTCCTGATGACACCCTAGCCTTCAACAGCTGACTGTACTCTGGGCCGGCAAGGAAGCTATGTTTGTGTGTGTGTGTGTGTGTCTGTCTATCTGTGTGTGTGTGTGTCTGTCTATCTGTGTGTGTGTGTGTCTGTTTATCTGTGTGTGTGTGTGTGTGTGTGTGTGTGTGTGTGTGTGTGTGTGTGTCTGTCTATCTGTGTGTGTGTGTGTGTGTGTGTCTATCTGTGTGTGTGTGTGTGTCTCTCTATCTGTGTGTGTGTGTGTGTGTGTGTGTGTGTCTGTCTATCTGTGTGTGTGTGTGTGTCTGTCTATCTGTGTGTGTGTGTGTGTCTGTGTGTCTGTTTATCCGTGTGTGTGTGTGTCTGTCTATCTGTGTGTGTGTGTGTGTGTCTGTTTATCCGTGTGTGTGTGTGTCTGTCTATCTGTGTGTGTGTGTGTGTGTGTGTGTGTGTCTGTCTATCTGTGTGTGTGTGTGTGTGTATGTATGTGTGTGTGTGTGTGTAGTTAGTGTACGCCGGCGACCGGTTCAATTCCCACCCCCTGGTCCTTTCCGGATCACCCGACTCTCATTCAACACTATCCTATCACATTAAAGCTCTAATGTTTTCACATGATAACCTCTCTCCCTGAAACAACCATACATCTCTTTACTTTTAATATTGAAATCCTGATCATTATTACAAATTCTCCGTAATCTCTTGAATTGACCAAAAGGAATGTTCTTAATGAGTGTAGATGAGTGAAAGCTTTTAGCATGAAGTGATGTGTTTTTATGTGACTCAAATGTGTTTGTGTTAAAGTTTCCCAGAGGAGCAAGGAGGAGTTCTGCCTGACCTCACAATGCATTGAAGCAGGTGGGTCTCATCGGATCACTCATGGTGCCTACATCAGATATTTCACATGTCTTCTGAAATGGTGTGAGAAAGAGGAAGTGTGTGTGTGTATGTGTGTGTGTGTGTGTGTGCGTGTGTGTGTCTGTGTGTGTCTGTCTGTCTGTCTCTCTCTGTGTGTGTGTGTGTGTGTGTGTGTGTGTGAATGTGGCCTCAGGTGTGAGAGCATGACCCTGTCACTGAGTAAATCTTGTAAACAATGATAGTCAACTTCAAGTGTAGTGTAGTTGTTGTGTTTGTTCATAGTTATAGTTCTTAGCAGTTACATGAACATCACAATTAACAGTTTAATGTAGTCATAAAGCTTAAATAAACAAAAGAATATTAGTAATAGACTAAATATGGTTTAACAGAATAATAACAATAAGCGTAAACACATACAAACCAAACACATACACCATCCAAGAAAGTGGCCAAAAGATGTATGATATGAAGAATAGTCTGTGATATAATAGCCATGATGAGGAGCCAGTATTCTGATCGTGGATTAAGCCTAGTCCTAGTCCTAGACTGAAGGCTCCTTTTCAGCAGAGATTCATTGATGTTCTCTTTTGTCTTAGTCTTGGAAAAGGTTTATTTCTTCACTTGAAGAAATACGCCGAATTGGACTAGTTTTCATTGCTCGCAAGCTTTAAAAAGCCTGGTGAAGCCCTTAGGAAATGCAGACCTATGTGTGCTGTCCCCTCCCAGCTCAGCTCATACTGTAGCTACCATAGGTGTTCTATAATCACACCATACCTGAATGTTCTATAATCACACCATACCTGAATGTTCTATAATCACACCTGAATGCCTCCATGAGTCACTGATGAAAGGTCAGCTCATAGCTACCATAGGTGTTCTATAATCACACCATACCTGAATGCCTCCATGAGTCACTGATGAAAGGTCAGCTCATAGCTACCATATGTGTTCTATAATCACACCACACCTGAATGCCTCCATGAGTCACTGATGAAAGGTCAGCTCATAGCTACCATAGGTGTTCTATAATCACACCATACCTGAATGTTCTATAATCACACCATACCTGAATGTTCTATAATCACACCATACCTGAATGTTCTATAATCACACCACACCTGAATGTTCTATAATCACACCTGAATGCCTCCATGAGTCACTGATGAAAGGTCAGCTCATAGCTACCATAGGTGTTCTATAATCACACCATACCTGAATGCCTCCATGAGTCACTGATGAAAGGTCACTGCTGTCCCCTCTCGGCGTCCTGTATGTCACAGCGGGCTCGGTCCTCAGTAAGATGGACCGCCACGCTTCTCCTTGCGATGACTTCTTCCAGTACGCCTGCGGAGGATGGATAAAGGACAACCCCATTCCGGAAGATTCCTCCAGTTATGGCATCTACCCATGGCTGAGGCAGAATGTGGACATCAAACTAAAAGGTTCCCCCACAGAGAGACACACTGTAGGCAGCTAGTCTCCTCTATACATGGGAAGCAGTTTATTTGACGGTGGCGTTTGTGCGCTTTATTTCAGAGTTGCTGGAGCAGCCTATGGATGCGGGGGACATCGAGGCAGTCCAGAAGGCTAAGGTGCTCTACCAGTCATGCATGAATGAAGGTAAGTGAACAAAGCACTGGACATTCTTGTGATCTCGTAGGTCAAGTACCGAGGCGTTCCTAAGCCACTGAAAGGTGTTTTTCCCCCTTTTGTTTCCATGCCCAATGTGTGCATGGACTGCTTGCTATTCTGAACACTGTTTTATAACACGAGCGAGCGGTATTTATGGTGTGGAAGTTGCAGTAATATAGTCTGGTGTGTGCTGCCTGTTCATTTGACTAATTTGTTCTTGTGCCTGGTTGTAAACCTGAGCTAATTAACGCGTCCAGATGGTTGACGCTGGCGGATGGGAGGAGGGCTTTTACTCTCTGAACCCCTGCGTTTCCTCATGGGCCCTCCTCTCTGGCCCTTCTGTGTGTGTGTGTGTGCGTGCGTGTGTGTGTGTGTGTGTGTGTGTGTGTGTGTGTGTGCTTGCGTGCGTGTGTGTGTGTGCTTGCGTGCGTGTGTGTGTGTGTGTGTGTGTGTGTGTGTGAGTGCGTGCATGCGTGCATGTGTGTGTGTGCTCGTGTGTGTGTTTGTGCATGCGTTTTTGTGCGTGCGTGCGTGCGTGTGTGTGTGTCAGGCTTTAGATGGGTGGTAGCAAGAGGTTTGTGTCCCATAGGCTGATTGCAGTCTTGAGTGTGTTTTGGACTCTTAAAGTGTGGCCAGTCAGCATATTGTAGGGCTCGGTTTGCTGGGGTAACTGTTTTTGCAGTTCATTATACTGTAGTTTTGATGTCAGAGCACACCACCAAAGATAAACGGATGAGGATGCCAGCAGCCAGTTTTATATTTCTTGGACTACATGGCCCCTGGTCTGAATGCAGCTGTTCTCCAATACTCTCTGATCTGAATGCAGCTGTACTCCAACACTGTCTGATCTGAATGCAGCTGTACTCCAACACTGTCTGGTCTGAATGCAGCTGTACTCCAACACTGTCTGATCTGAATGCAGCTATACTCCAACACTGTCTGGTCTGAATGCAGCTGTACTCCAACACTGTCTGAATGCAGCTGTACTCCAACACTGTCTGAATGCAGCTGTACTCCAACACTGTCTGATCTGAATGCAGCTGTACTCCAACACTGATCTGGTCTGAATGCAGCTGTACTCCAACACTGATCTGGTCTGAATGCAGCTGTACTCCAACACTGGTCTGAATGCAGCTGTACTCCAACACTGTCTGATCTGAATGCAGCTGTACTCCAACACTGATCTGGTCTGAATGCAGCTGTACTCCAACACTGATCTGGTCTGAATGCAGCTGTACTCCAACACTGTCTGGTCTGAATGCAGCTGTACTCCAACACTGATCTGGTCTGAATGCAGCTGTACTCCAACACTGGTCTGAATGCAGCTGTACTCCAACACTGGTCTGATCTGTTTAACGGCTCCGTGCCCTTTGTCTGCAGGCCTTTTGGAGCAGGAAGATGCCACGCCCCTGCTGCAGGTTCTAAAGCAGCGGGAGTTCCGTTGGCCGGTTCTCGGGGACGCGTTAGGTTCCGACTGGCGATGGGAGGAACCCCAGTTCGACCTGCTGAAGACGCTGGCCCAGATCCGCACCCAGCACAGCAAGTCGGTCCTCGTCCGGTTCTACGTCTCCCCAGATGACAAGAGTTCCAACAAGTACATCATCAAGGTGTGCCAGCCCATCTCAGACATACAGTACACTCCCTGACATCCATGACTACTGTACATTTCTTCTTCTTCTTCTTGTTCTTCTTCTTCTTCTTCTTCCTCATTCCCCATGGATTAACCCCACTGATGCTGACCCTGACGCTACTGGTGCTATTGCACCGGGCACTACCATACGGACAGTTTCCACATCCTTCATGGCTGTCAGCATTAATCTTGTCATAATCAGTCATATTTTTTTGTGTTTCTTTGTGCCTAGCTTGACCAGGCGTCCCTCACCTTGCCGTCCAGAGAGGATTACATCACCAACACCACAGAGGCTACTAGGGTGAGTCAGCTGCTATCGGTACTGTAGACCCAACCTCACCCTAACCTCAACACAACCTCATCTCAACCCAACCTCATCCCAAACTCAACCCAACCTCATCTCAACCCAACCTCATCCCAAACTCAACCCAACCTCATCCTAACCTCATCCCAACCTCATCCTAACCTCAACCCAACCTCACCCTAACCTCAATCCAACCTCAACACAACCTCACCCTAACCTCAACCCAACCTCACCCTAACCTCAATCCAACCTCAACACAACCTCATGCTAACCTCAACACAACACCCTAATCTCATGTTCAAGCTGACTCAGCAGGAAGCTAGTGTGTTCTGAGCTAGTGCTGCTTTTCTTTACGGCTTTCTTTCTCTCCTCCTCTCTGTCTACTCACACACACAGAGTCTGTGTACAGTGTCCCCCCCCCCCCCCCTCTCTCTCTCTCTTCCTCTACCTCTTTCTCTCTGTATGTGTGTTTATGTGTCAGTATTTGTGTTTTGTAAACCCTGACATAGTCAAAGAACAGGACCCCTTATATGTTTTTGCTTACATGTTCTTGACTTGTAAAAATGTAAATGTTGTCTTGTCCTGTCCTTGGTGTCTGGGCAGTATCGGGAGTCCTTGCTGAGCCTGATGGTGGACATCGCTGTCATGCTTGGTGGCAAACAGCAAGCCGCAGAGACTCAGATGAAAGCCGTGCTTGACTTTGAGATTAAGGTTGCCCAGGTGAGATGGACATTAGACAATCAGACGGTTCTTCAGTCAATACACAGTGACACAAAAGGTTGTAGTGCTCGTAAATTGAAAATCCTAAATAACCATTATTAATATGAAATTCATTTTTTTTTTTTTTCATTTTATTACTTTTAATAAATTGTTTAAAATGATGGGATACTATTAGTGTCCAATCATGTTGTTTTATGATATTCTGTGAAAGAAAAAAAAATTGTGGACATGCCAAACCGTTGGTTCTCAGTTGATGTTCTATCACCTTGATGTGCATTGGAGAGAAAGTGTTGCAGAGGCGTCCAAGGTCATCAAGCCTCATGCTCTCCATCAGCCACCCTAGTAATCCCTTCAACCCTGATAGAGCTCAGAGACCACCACAATAGCAACAACCATCAGAGAACAGTAGCCTACTGGGTCCATGAATAAGTACAAAAGGTTTTGTCTAGAAAACATGAGAAAATGCCCTGTAAAAACAAGCTAGTACTATTCATAGCTGATACTTCAGACAGTGAAGGCATCTCAACTTTTGGTTAAACTATCAATTGTATCTAATGTATTGTTCATATGTTATAAGCTAATGTAGTGTTCATATATTATGAGCTAATGTAGTGTTCATATATTATAAGCTAATGTAATGTTCATATATTATAAGCTAATTATTCCTATATTATAAGCTAATGTAGTGTTCATATATTATAAGCTAATGCACTGTTCATATAAGTGGTTTTGGACAAGAGCATCTGCCAAACACCATGGACACCAAATAAACAGAGCGAGTGGAAAGATATTTTAGGCTCTACTGTGCTCCATCACTGAGGATCCCACACTGATACTTTGTTTCTCTGTTGTTCTTTTAATAGATTATGATCCCCTTTGAGAACCGCACCAGTGAGAACATGTACAACAGATACAGCCTGACGCGTTGGCAACGCACGGTTCCAGAGGTTAGACATTGGCCTAGCACTCCACATCCGTCATCTGCCACTGACCACTCAAGTACACTTCATCTACACTACACACTAGCCTGCTGAAGTATGCACTCACACAACAGATATACTCTTTGTTATAGTAGTTGTGTATAGTAGCATATGGTATGCCATTAAGTATGAATTTCACATGACATTTCACAAAAAGCTAAATTAGTTGCGGTTCCTCTGGAACAAGTATAGAACATTCCTTCGACTTCCTCTTTATTTCTTGTCTTTCTGTCTCCCTATCTCAAAGTCAAAGTCGCAGTCAGCTTTATTGTCAATAGGCTACTTGCACCAAAGGCTCTCAGTGCGCTTGTTTGTTTTCCAGTGGAGCGTTAGCTGTGTTGTAACGGCAACTTTTATATTCTGCTCCTACATCTTCACTCCGACACTGAATATCTTGTTTGCCCAATAATAAATTCAATTCAAATTTGAACACACACATTTTATCGTAACATGCTGATTCATTAGGTGCAACACCCAACCAGGTCCGTGTAGACACTAATTACTTTAACAATAGCGGCAGGTTCAAACACACCTGGCTCCAAACGAGCGTATGAACCTTTGCTGCAGGTAGCCCATTTCCATGTATGACATACAGTAGAATCGAAAAAACGTTTCTCTCTATCCCACGGTTTCTCTCTATCCCACGTTTCTCTCTATCACGGTTTCTCTCTATCCCACGGTTTCTCTCTATCCCACGTTTCTCTCTATCCCACGGTTTCTCTCTATCCCACGTTTCTCTCTATCCCACGGTTTCTCTCTATCCCACGTTTCTATCTATCCCACGGTTTCTCTCTATCCCACGGTTTCTCTCTATCCCACGTTTCTCTCTATCCCACGGTTTCTCTCTATCCAATGGTGAAAGACATAAAGTGCACAAGAGATAAAGACATTTCTTTATCATTTAAAGACTAACATTATATTAACGGCAGTAATAAAAATAAAGTAAAAGAGTGCATTTGTTTATCAGTATTTGTTTATCTCCCTCCCTCTCTCTCTCTCAATCATGTCCCTGTCTATCTCTCTATCTATCTATCTATCTATCTATCAATCATGTCCCTCTCTCTCTCTCTCTGTCTCTCTCAATCATGTCCCTGTCTATCTCTCTCTCTCTCTCAATCATGTCCCTGTCTATCTCTCTATCTATCTATCTATCTCTCAATCATGTCCCTGTCTATCTCTCTATCTATCTATCTCTCAATCATGTCCCTGTCTCTCTCTCTCTCTCTCTCTCTCAATCATGTCCCTGTCTATCTCTCTATCTATCTATCTATCTATCTCTCAATCATGTCCCTGTCTCTCTCTCTCTCAATCATGTCCCTGTCTATCTCTCTCTCTCTCTCTCTCATTCATGTCCCTGTCTATCTCTCTATCTATCTATCTCTCTCTCTCTCTCTCTCAATCATGTCCCTGTCTATCTCTCTATCTCTCTATCTATCTATCTATCAATCATGTCCCTCTCTCTCTCTCTCTGTCTCTCTCAATCATGTCCCTGTCTAGCTCTCTCTCTCTCTCAATCATGTCCCTGTCTATCTCTCTCTCTCTCTCTCTCTCTCATTCATGTCCCTGTCTATCTCTCTATCTATCTATCTCTCTCTCTCTCTCATTCATGTCCCTGTCTATCTCTCTCTCTCTCTCTCTCTCTCATTCATGTCCCTGTCTATCTCTCTCTCTCTCTCTCTCTCTCATTCATGTCCCTGTCTGTCTCTCTCTCTCTCTCTCTCTCATTCATGTCCCTGTCTATCTCTCTCTCTCTCTCTCTCTCTCTCTCTCTCATTCATGTCCCTGTCTATCTCTCTCTCTCTCTCTCTCATTCATGTCCCTGTCTATCTCTCTGCCTGCAGTTTAGTTGGCTGAATTTCATCAAAGCCTCCATCGACACTAAGCAACACCCAGACCTGGTCATTTCCTCATCAGAGCCAGTTATAGTGCGTGCGCCACAGTACTTCAAAGACCTCTTCAAGCTCCTCAACAGCACCGAGCCGAGGTAAACAGTCCAGACTTGTGCCATTGATCTTTTGACCAGATCCTGGTCCTCACACACACATGCCCATTCATCACAGCTCATTAAACGGGCGGCTTGTGTGTGTGTGTGTGTGTGTGTGTGTGTGTGTGTGTGTGTGTGTGTGTGTGTGTGTGTGTGTGTGTGTGTGTGTGTGTGTGTGTGTGTGTGTGTGTGTGTGTGTGTGTGTGTGTGTGTGTGTGTGTGTGTGTGTGTGTGTGTGTGTGTGTGTGTGTGTGTGTGTGGCAGTGATAGTGTAGTGGTTAAGGAGCTGGGCTAGCATGCAGTATCCTGAAAAGTTGTGGGTTCAATTCCCGGTTTGCACCGTTGCCCTTGAGCAATGCACTTCACCCCAAGTTACTCCGGTGACAACGTAATCCCTTGAAATATAGTTGACATATGTACTGTAAGTCACTTTGAACAACAGTGTCTGCTAAATGAATAAATGTGTGTGTGTTTTTGTATGCGTAGGTGTATATAGTGCAGCGTCTGAAAGCAGTTAGACCAAGGACATGAATACTTTTCTCTACATTCCCCTCTGCCTTTCTCTCCTCCTCCTCCTCCCCCTCCTCTTCCTCCTCCACCTCCCCCTTCTCCTCCTCCTCCTCCTCTCCTTGGCCTGCAGGACCATCGGCAACTATGTCATGTGGAGAGCGGTTCTCTCCAGGGTCTCTACCCTCAGCAGAAGGTTCCTCTACAGATACCTGGACTTCGAGAGGGTCAGTGTGCTCCGGGCACCTTTTGGCTGTGCAGCTGTCTGCAATTCTCAATCATAGTCTGTGTGTATTTTCAGATAAAGAGAAATAGTCTGATGTACATAGAGAGAGAGAGAGAGAGAGAGAGAGAGAGAGAGAGAGAGAGAGAGAGAGAGGGAGAGAGAGAGAGAGAGAGAGACTCACAAAAACATTTTACTCCAGGGACAGAGTATGATGTGGGGGTTAAGTATGTTCTACATAATTCTGTCAACGTACACTTGGCCCATTGTTTTCTCTCAGATGTCAGCACTCTGATATAAAGGAAATCTCTGCACTACTCACTCATTATGACATATAACAGCAATGCAACCATCAACTAGAACCACTCATATCACCCATGAAAGGGACGCCTCCTCCTCTCCAACTGTATTGTGGTATGCCATAGCTTTTTGTCCCCTCTGGGTCTCCTTACTGGCCTCTCTGTGAGTGATTTTTCTTGCTTCCTGTCCTTAGGTGATATCGGGGACCACTTCACTTACCCCTCGCTGGGACAAGTGTGTGAACTATGTGGAAAACACTCTCATATATGCCACTGGACGCTTGTTTGTCAACAAGCACTTTCAAGAAGATAAGAAGCATATGGTACACTGCACATTTGTTTTTAAACGCACTTATAAAAATGTATGGGCCAGGGTTTCTTTCTCGCCTCATTTTGTATCTGGTCCAGATGATCAGTGCATTGTGTGGTTCAATATTGAAATTATGTTTTTAATCCTTAACAAACAAGCATGTACAGTATATTTTATATCATTAATGCAGGCTTGGCAGGCTTTGTGATGCATACAACTAATTTAATTAAATCACATAGGAAATAGTCTGGCTCCCTCTTGTGGTCAAACCACATCAGTGCCATTCCCAGATGGCAGTGTCCTAGATGGCATGTTGTTGTGGGCATAGACCTGTAGACTTACCTACAGGGTAACCTGTGGAGGGTCAGGACCACAGCCATAAGCCAGTTGGACGTCATGTTGGTCAACATGTGCTAAGGACCCTGACGTAAGTGGGCTCATGACTGTCTGTGCTTGCTCAGATGGAGGAGCTCATTGACGGGATTCGCTGGGCCTTCATCGACATGCTGGAGAAAGAGAATGATTGGATGGATGATGTCACCAAAAAGAAAGCCGTAGAAAAGGTGGGCAATGGGTCATCTGCATGGTCCCATCCAGTCACATGATCCTCCTTTTGTCCATTTCCAATGTGTTGAGTAGCCACTGAGTGATAAAGGGGGTACCCACTTCATCATGAACTGACAAAAGGGTCATATTCCCTTAAAGGCACACCAGGCAACGTTTTCGTGTTAATTAATCATCTTCGTAAGTTGGTATATGGTTAAATGACTCATTACAGGGCGAATGAAGGCTCTCTCGCCCGCCCCTACTGCCTGTAAGAAGAATATCCCACTTGCAAGTTCGGTGTATCCTACCCGCCGACCAAAGGAGGATCGGTTTACATCCTGCATACAGCACAGAGGCAGGCTAACGAAACGCTAGCGATTGTTGCAAACGTGTGTATAATGGCAGAGTCAGCGAAGAAGCAGCGAAAACCCTTGACGGAAGATGCAAAGAAAAGGAAAAGAGCTTCAGACCGAGCGATCGAGGGGGAGTTTCGTAGAGAAAAAGCATCAAGCTTGCCTGGTGTCCCTTTAAGTTAATTTCCTTAGTTAAAGTTAATGTTGACTGGTATTTAGCCGACTTTTATCCACAGTGACACACACTTGCCACAGGGGGTTTGGGAAGCGGACCTGGGTTGACCAGTAGTCTCAGGTGATGACATCAGCACTGCTCCAACACACACCACAGTGGCCCGTGAGCCATGCTGCAGTGGTGTGTTTCCACAGCCTGGCCTGGCCTCACACCATGTGCTCACTGTTCCTTCTGTCCAGGCCCATGCAGTGCTGCCCAAGGTGGGCTACCCAGAGTTCATCCTCAACGACACATACATCAACGAGGACATCAAAGAGGTACTGGAGCTCCCACTTACAGTACATGCAGAATACTTGTGGCTGTCTGTCTTAAGGCTAAAGTTCAGGGTTTTACAGTTGTGAATGCATAGACACGTCAGTGTATGAGTGTGTGTGTATGTGTAGGTGTACGTGTACGTGTACGTGTACGTGTACGTATACAGTACGAATATGTGTATGTTTGAATGTGAAATGTTTATTGTGTGTGTGTGTGTGTGTGTGTGTGTCCCTCCCTCTCAGCTGTCGTTCTCGGAGAAGGACTACTTTGGGAATGTGATGCAGACGCTTCGCTTCATCGCCCAATCAGACATCGGCTGGCTCAGGAAGCCTGTGCCACGCACAGAGTAAGTGCCCTGACACACCGACTCTCCAATCCCCAACCCATACCTAACAATCGCACACTCATACTCACACACTCATGTTGTTTATTGTTTCAGTTATTTGAGTGAACAGGGTGAACACCTTTGTCATTCATATACTTCACAGACTTGATAAACGTCGATATTTCTTTATGTTCTTTAACTGTATTTCAGATGGTTCACAAATCCCACCACAGTCAACGCCTTCTACAGCTCCTTCACCAATCAGATCAGTAAGACTCATTTTTAGCGTTCTCTGCCTAGTCTCGCTTGGAATGCTCTCCCCAAGAGCATTGAATTTATTACCGTCGGAGGAAGCCCAGGGGACAACCACTTGTTATTGCATATTGTTGCATATTTTTTTCACAAATCATTTATCTAATTTTAATCTCAACGTAAATGACACAGAGACAGACGTGTGCTTACAGATCATTGTTATTGCATGATGTCTCATGGGTCTTTTTGTGCCACTTGTAGTCAAACGATGTCTTTGTGTTCACTCTGTCAGTAGGAATGTGGCAGTGCCGCTTTTGTCTATTAGGAATAAAAAAGCATGTTTGTGGACGCGGCCTACGCACAGCGTGGGCACGCAGCTCGAGAAACAGCCACAGTAATAAGCACCATCTCATATCTCTCAAAAGAGCTAATTAGGGGTGTGGGTCTTGCACGGGAGGAATCCACTTCAACACCCCCTCAGGCTCAGAGGACAGAGCAGCAGCATGCCGGGGTGTCGGAGGAATAATACATATTTGCACCTTAAGTGTGTCGTGTCTGGGTGTCGTGTGGACCTCGTGACTGGGTGTCGTGCGGACCTCGTGACTGGGTGTCGTGTGGACCTCCAGACGGGTCATTAGTGTGTTTCTCTCTCTCCAGGGTTCCCAGCGGGGGAGCTGCAGAAGCCCTTCTTCTGGGGCATGGACTACCCACGGTGAGGGCAGCGCCACGGCACTCGACTAGCTTGTCCTCCGCCATCGCCACCGTCACCTCCCCTCACCACCCCTCACCACCCTCGCCACACTCACCACCCCTCACCACCCTCACCACCCTCGCCACCCTCACCACCCTCACCACCCCTCACCACCCTCACCACCCTCACCACCCTTGCCACCCTCACCACAGACAGACAGACAGACAGACAGACTGAGAAACAGACACACCGACACACAGCTGGCCAGAC
>NW_027468650.1:2853684-2856184 GCF_046254945.1 Alosa pseudoharengus | reverse complement strand
CGCCCCTCACATCGCTCCTCATATCGCCCCTCACATCGCTCCTCATATCGCCCCTCCCTCATATCGCCCCTCCCTCATATATCGCCCCTCATATCGCCCCTCACATCGCCCCTCATATCGCCCCTCACATCGCCCCTCATATCTCCTTCACATCGCCCCTCATATCGCCCCTCACATCGCTCCTCATATCGCCCCTCATATCGCCCCTCACATCGCTCCTCATATCGCCCCTCCCTCATATCGCCCCTCCCTCATATATCGCCCCTCATATCGCCCCTCACATCGCCCCTCATATCGCCCCTCACATCGCCCCTCATATCGCCCATTTTGACTGCCCCCTCTCTCTCTCTCTCTCTGCCCTCTTTCTCCATCTCTCTCTCTCTCTCTCTCTGCCCTATCACTCTCTCTCTCTCTCGCTCTCTCTCTCTCTCTGCCCTATCACTCTCTCTCTCTCTCACTCTCTCTCTCTCTCTCTGCCCTATCACTCTCTCTCTCTCTCACTCTCTCTCTCTCTCTCTCTGCCCTATCACTCTCTCTCTCTCTCTCTCTCTCTGCCCTATCACTCTCTCTCTCTCTCTCTCTCTCTCTCTGCCCTATCACTCTCTCTCTCTCACTCTCTCTCTCTCTCTCTGCCCTATCACTCTCTCTCTCTCTCACTCTCTCTCTCTCTCTCTCTCTCCTGAATGCCAGCTGTGTCTTCTCTCTCTCTCCTGAAGGCCAGCTGTATCTTCTCTCTGTGAGCTGTAACACAATATGTCTGTGTCCTCACCTGTGTCCATTTCTCTGTCCACTCAGATTCGAGGCAAGAGGACTCTTGCAGAGAACATCGCAGACAACGGTGGGATCCGGGAGGCCTTCAGGGTAGGAGAGAATTGTTTTATTCGCTGACAAAATGTTTCTTTTATCATGAAATGACACTGTTGTTGATCTTCTTCTTTATTGTTTTTTTAATACGTTTCTAAAATTAGCATACTGTTAATATGAGCTCTTAATGTGGAAAGAGTATTTATTTGTGTAAAGGCTGCAGTGTTTCTGTGTGTAGCGCCTGTGTTTGAAGACTTATTCTTTGCTCTTTCCCTCTCCCTCTTCCTCTCTCTCTCTCTCCCTCTCTCTCTCTCTCTCTTTCTCTGTCTATGTAGGCATACAGAAGGTGGATAGCCAGAGAGAGATCCGGTGCTGAAGAGCCTCTCCTACCAGGTGTGGGTTTGACCAACAACCAGCTCTTCTTCCTCAGTTATGCCCATGTGAGTGATCAGCTGACCACATAAATGCCCCACTCCAGAACCGTAAAAAAAGCAAAATTAATTTACAAGGTTATGGACCCCGTAACCAAAAGCAATCAGTGTTCCTTTTACCAGCATGCCATTCACTGTGTTAAAAAATGATGTTGTTTGTTTACGTAAACCAGCATGCCATTCACTATGTTAAAAAACGATGTTGTTTGTTTACCTAAACCAGCATGCCATTCACTGTGTTAAAAAATTATGTTGTTTGTTTACCTAAACCAGCATGCCATTCACTGTGTTAAAAAATTATGTTGTTTGTTTACGTAAACATTCACTGTGTTAAAAAACGATGTTGTGTGTTTACGTAAACCAGGTGCGCTGCAATGCCTACAGACCAGAAGCTGCTAGAGACCAGATACAGAGTGGAGCTCACAGTCCTCCTGAGTTCAGGTCAGCTAAGCACCACTCCATACGGCTGCCCCCGCTAAGCACCACTCCATACGGCTGCCCCCTCCATCACAACACTCCATACGGCTGCCCCCTCCATCACACACTCCATGCAGTCGCTCCCTCCCTCCATCACAACACTCCATACGGCTGCCCCCTCCATCACAACACTCCATGCAGTCGCTCCCTCCCTCCATCACAACACTCCATACAATCGCTCCCTCCCTCCATCACACACTCCATACGGCTGCCCCCTCCATCACAACACTCCATACGGCTGCCCCCTCCATCACAACACTCCATACGGCTGCCCCCTCCATCACACACTCCATGCAGTCGCTCCCTCCCTCCATCACAACACTCCATGCAGTCGCTCCCTCCCTCCATCACAACACTCCATGCAGTCGCTCCCTCCCTCCATCACAACACTCCATACGGCTGCCCCCTCCATCACAACACTCCATACAATCGCTCCCTCCCTCCATCACAACACTCCATACAGTCGCTCCCTCCCTCCATCACAACACTCCATGCAGTCGCTCCCTCCCTCACTCGTCTCCCATCCCCACATCTCCATAGTGACCTGAGGGGAAAAACTGAAGGGTTCTACAGACAGTCAGTTTTGCACAAAGGTGTCACTGGCTGTTATCGATCTCTTTAGTCAGAATTGGGTATGTGGAGATAACGCATAACGAAATGCTAAAAAATATATATATGTCTTTACAAATCCTGAACTGTGTAGTAGTCTTTAATTGTTCAGTTTTTAATTGAATTGTTCTGCCATGGTTAGACGGGCTATAAAAGCTCTAGAGAGAAACTGAAGGGTA
>NW_027468650.1:2803684-2848684 GCF_046254945.1 Alosa pseudoharengus | reverse complement strand
AAGTGCCACATATGGTTTTATATGAAGACCAATGCAAAACTGTTGAATATACTTCAAAACCCTCAAAGTGATTCAAAGTCTGATCATACCACATGGTGGGTGACTGACCTGGGGTCTAAAATGCATTAGGGGAATAATTTGACATGTAAAAAGCAAAGTCAACAGCACAGGCTTCAAATTGCTAAAGCTGAAGACAGCAGGTTCCTCTCTTTCCCCTCTCCTTTTCTCTCTCTCTCTCTCTCCGCTGTCTCCCCTTCCTCCCCCCAGCTCTCTTTCCCTCGTTCTCCATAAATCAGAGAGTATCTTCGTCTCGTCTCCTCGTGCCCTTCACCTCCACCCTCTCGTCTCCTCGTGCCCTTCACCTCCACCCTCTCGTCTCGTCTCCTCGTGCCCTTCACCTCCACCCTCTCGACTCCTCGTGCCCTTCACCTCCACCCTCACGTCTCCTCGTGCCCTTCACCTCCACCCTCACGTCTCCTCGTGCCCTTCACCTCCACCTTCTCATCTCCTCGTGCCCTTCACCTCCACCTCCACCCTCAGCCTCTCGACTCCTCGTGCCCTTCACCTCCACCCTCACGTCTCCTCGTGCCCTTCACCTCCACCCTCACGTCTCCTCGTGCCCTTCACCTCCACCCTCTCGTCTCGTCTCCTCGTGCCCTTCACCTCCACCCTCTTGTCTCCTCGTGCCCTTCACCTCCACCCTCTCGTCTCGTCTCCTCGTGCCCTTCACCTCCACCCTCTCGTCTCCTCGTGCCCTTCACCTCCACCCTCTCGTCTCCTCGTGCCCTTCACCTCCACCCTCTCGTCTCGTCTCCTCGTGCCCTTCACCTCCAACCTCTCGTCTCGTCTCCTCGTGCCCTTCACCTCCACCCTCTCGTCTCGTCTCCTCGTGCCCTTCACCTCCACCCTCTCGTCTCCTCGTGCCCTTCACCTCCACCCTCTCGTCTCGTCTCCTCGTGCCCTTCACCTCCACCCTCAGCCTCTCGTCTCCTTCGTCACCGTCTCCTCGCGTCCTTGTTCCCTCCTCTGCTTAAAAGGAGAGAGACGCCGTGACAATTACATCCATTTACTCTGACAGTTCCCATGGTAACGTGTGTGGGCCTGCAAGAGTGTTTGAACTTGATGGACTATTTTGTGTTGGGGGGGTGGAGCTGCACGGGGAGTGTGATTGCACTAGTGTCAGCCAGAGAGAACAAAAAGAGAAATAAAGGTCTCTTTCTCTCTCTTTCCTATCTCTCTCTCTCTCTCTCTCTGTGTGTGTGTGTGTGTGTGTGTTGAGTGGTAGGAGTTGTGAGTGACTATAGGGGTGGTTTGTAAAGGAATGTTGAATATACTATAACTAATAAATGTGTTTTGGGATTGAAAAGGCAGTTGGTCATGTTTCAATCAGAATGAGAAACCTATGACTACAGCAATACACCAAAATCATAATAAAGACTACAGTATACCTCTTCTATCTTCCTTTTTCTCTCTCTCACACACACACACACACACAGAGACACACACACACATGCGCACACACATACCATGGTTTATTAAACTTCCATTGTTCTAACAAATCCCTCATCACATTTGCAGCTGAAAATACCCATGGATAATCCGACGAGTCTGTATGTGAAAGTGGGTGGGTGTATGTGTGTGTGTATGTAAGTGTTTTACAAAAAATAATGACTTAATTTCTAAAGGTTTGTGTCATGGTTGCTATGGGGATTAGAAGTACATAATTGTGATTGCCCGCGTCATCCCAAATGTGACAGAATTGCTGTTGATGAAGAAATGAGGATTTTTCCCCTAAGGTCAGTGACGCCTTTAGGTCATCATCCATCCAACATACAGGCTGTTTCTCAAAGTCAAGAGCGTATCCTTGATAGAATGCTTCCTTGCGAGTTGGGTGCTACAGAGACTAGGCTACAAACCTTTCCAGTACCTTTCCCAGCTGTCAAGATCACATCACAGCAACCAAGATCACAGCAAGTGTGGAAGTGCACGTCATCACAGAAATTGTGCTGCTTTACCAGATGTGGTTTGACGTGGAGGATTTGGAAGGAGTACCAATGGCAGATGTGGTTTGACGTGGAGGATTTGGAAGGAGTACCAATGGCAGATGTGGTTTGACGTGGAGGATTTGGAAGGAGTACCAATGGCAGTTTATAGGAAGAGGAGGATGTACTCGGCATCTCCATGACTGTGCAGCTGCACTTTTCTCTAAACAAACTTTTATTAGTAGCCTACAGTATTTTCACACTCGACTGGGTCTTCACATATCAATCCGTGTTTATAATTATTTTAGTGTCAATGGTAAATGTTATAATTGGCGACGGTAATGGTAGCCTAGTCTGTTAAAACTGCAGTTGGCAAGTCTGGCAGATTAAGGGGACTTAGCCAAAATGTTGAATGTTTACAACTCTCGTGCCCCTCCTCCACTACCACAGAGCACCCTGTCATCGAGTTCGTGCTCGTCAGTGCGCACCAGACTGCACCAGACTGTGATTGACAGTCAGATCTCACACAGCCCTGCTCTGATTGGACCAGAAGAACCGGGAGCTGTGGATTTTTACAAAACAAATAACAGGCTCTAGGTGGAGGTAGAAGTGCAAGTTTTTTTCTAAAAACCCTGTCCATACACAAAACATTGTGGGTGTTTTTTGAACACCGAGGATCCATCGATGCATCCTCAAAAATTCTCAGAACAAAGGACTCAGTGCTTGATAGAATTTTAAAGCACTCTTGACATTGGAACAGTGGTTGGCGATATTCAATGATGTTAACGTCCTTGAAAAATCAGCCTTGTCATCCTTGACTTTGAGAAACAGCCTCAGTCACACTTTACCATGTGTGCACACGAGCTGCACTTAAATGTATAATGTAGCGTTTCACCACATGAACTTGTTAATTGTCACAAAGCACACAATGCAGCATGTAACACACAACAGGCCGTGTCAGGCCCAGAACCGAAAGAGGCAGAACTTTCCCGAACAGTAGCCTATATTCCCCGGGGTCCCGCCCCCCTCTCACCAGGCTGCCAACCATGAGCGTGCCCGGGGTTATGCATAGCGCGGTCGCTACAATAATATAAAATCTTTATGCTTTTGGGCTGTATTTTGGGCACCAGCGCATGGCGTAAAACTTGTTTTTCACCCGCGGAAAGTTTAATTTGGTATTTTGCACGTTTATTTTTTAAACATTGCGCCCAGGGGTGTGGCAATTAACAACCTAGGGAAGGGCCTGGCGCGTTGTCTAAAAATCGCTATCGTACACCACCTAAACCTGGTCAGAAGTCAATGGCGAGTTGTTCATATGCTATTTTAAGAGCGCATGTCAACAGTCATATTGGCAGGTGCACGCACCATCCTTCTATCATTCATTAACGCACACCAGCGCACATCCATGCAAAGCAATACAAATTGCACGATTACAATGGGAAACATAATTAGAATAAAGATATTACGAAATACTGTACATCTCATGATGAGTAGTTATTCACCATCATTTGCAAATTGGTAATGACGGTTAAAAGTGATTAGGGGAGAGGCGAGAGACACGTATGGAGCACAGCTGAAGACGCACGAGATATAAGCAACTCCTCTGCAGGATAAATGTTGTTTTATTCAGTCATTTGAGCAATATTGGTAAGTGTTGCTTTTTCCAGCCTATGTTTTCGGTGGTAACCCATTGTCAGTCAATAGTGAAAGTAACTGCATATAACTGTCTTGTCGTTGACTGACTCCTTGGTGAAGTTAGTTTCACTTTGCCAATGAGTTCAAATAATAGACAAGTGCAAATGCGTGAAGGCTATGCTAGGTTTTAGTAAAGCATGGTTTAAGAATGACTATTCCATACGGTCTCGCAAGCAGCCTCCTTCAAATGCGCCGTTGAATGCCAAAATACAGATGTATTTATTTGACATATCGCGCGTTGCGCCGTTAAAGGGAATGACAGATGTCATTCTCATTGGTTTAAAATGATGTTACGCCCCAAACACACCCATATGACTGATTAAAAAACCTAGGAACACCTTGTTGCGCCATGCGCTCCACTTTTGATAACGAAACCCCTCCCAATGTGAACTGGACATCCTACTAAATTTGAATAGACTTTTGACGAGTGACGATGCACTTTAGAATGTCATGATAGGGCCCGTAGAGTCAAATGTATACAGCATGTAGTGTATGTGGTGTAAATAAATGCCACTAGGGGGGAGTATAAACAAATAAGCATACTGTATGTGTCCACCCAGAGAAAAGCAACATTCAAAATGACATCTCATCTGTTTCTCCAAAACCCATCTTAGGAGAAACACTGAGCAATAAGAAAAGATCGATAAGGAGAGAACTCTGGTTTTCTTCTCAATGTTTAAGAAAAGAAATGTGGAGACAAGTAACTTTCCTTTGGGCAATTTTTGATTGACAGCAGTGATGGTTCTTACAAGTTCCTGTGTATCAAAAGACAACAGAAAGCCAACTACTGTATATTGTTTACTTGAGTATATTAGCCTGTCTATATTTTATGGTTATGGTTATAGGATTTAGCAGACGCTTTTGTCCAAAGCGACATACAAATAACAACAATACAATACTTACATTTAATAGTAAACAATTTAAAAAGTTGGTAAGACTGCATTAAGGAGAATAGCAATAATAAACAACAATGTCAATTCAATCAATAGCCTAATGAAAATAAACAAATACTATAATCAGTGTTGGGGAGTAACGGAATACATGTACCGGCGTTAGGTATTCAGAATACAAATTATGAGTAACTGTATTCCGATACAGTTACAAGTTAAATAGTTGGTATTTAGAATACAGTTACATTGTTGAAATCAATGGATTACATGACGATACTTCTCTGTTTCATAAGTTTGTTCACTCTCTAAATAAATTAAAGCAACTCCATTTCCCAGAAGCTCCTGAAAGCAATCTATGATGAAATTGTTTACATGTTTAAATCCAAGCCCCGCCGTCTCAAAACGCAGCCAGCGCGCATTATGGACGCGTCATCGCAGACCCTGAAATGACTGTTTGCACAGCAAATTAGGAGTAAGTGTTCCTCACTGATCGTGGTTCCTGATGTCTGTTCAAAGGATATTTTCCCAAGTATTAATAGCTCAGGCTACTTCGGCCAATCGGTTACGTTTGCTAAGTAATAGGCCTAAGCAAAGCCTAGTTCAGACCTACAATAAAACCAATCTCTAAAATAGGCAGTGCATTCTACGTTTTTTATTATAACTTAAAATAGCTTTATGGATTATTATTTTTTCTAATTAGATCTACATTTACGTTTTAAAATGAATTATATGGTGCAGCCTCTGAAGAATTATTCTTGCGAGTAGGTTTACGTGTGGTTTTTGATTGTCATTATTATGCGATCACATTCATTTTGAGAGCACTGATATACAGTAGCCCATACATTTACAGGTCATTTGCGTTCCACCTGTCATATGCGCCCCTCACTTGTACTGGGTTGATGCCACCGAAAAATCTCACAGGCAGACCTTAATTATAATTTCTGGCTACGCCCTTAAAGTAGCCTATTTATTTTGTTTGTTTTAATTAGCCTAGTTGCCTGCCTGCTGTAGTTTTAGCGGTCACCTTGCTATTTTAAAGTTGTATCAGGTAGCTTAGTTGACTTTAGATTCTCCTATGTGGGCCTAACACTTCAGCCATTTGGAACAGAAGAACACACCAGAATAGGCCTGTTTAGTAGGCCTAAGCAGGATTTGATGGCCGCATTCCTACACTTATAAAATGCAATTAAATGCGGAAGTAATCTAAGTATTCAGAATACGTTACTCAGATTGAGTAACGTAATGGAATACGTTACAGATTACATTTTTGGGCATGTATTCTGTAACGGAATACGTTTTGAAAGTAACCCTCCCAACACTGACTATAATATACAAACCATAACACATAAGAAACGCTTAATAAACTAGTTATGCCTTTAGACCCCTCTTGAAAGACCCAAAACTATCACAGGAACGGAGAGCACTGGGCAGCTCCACCAACGTGGATCCACTGAGGACAAGAGTCTTGAATTTGACCTACAGTAGCGTTTATGGCTGGTCGACACAACAGACGCTCATTAGAAGACCGCAGTGGGCGGTTGGGAATGTACATCTTGATTATTGAATTAAGATAGCAGGGAGCAGATCCAGTCAGTGTCCTATAGGCCAAAGTTAGAGATTTAAATTGAATTCTGGCCACTATAAGGAGTATAGTGGAGAGTAACTAGGAGAGGTGTTACATTATTTTACTTGAGTATATTAGCCTGTCTATGTTTTTTTCTTGAGTATATTAGCCTGTCTATGTTTTTTTCTTGAGTATATTAGTCTGTCTATTTACTTGAGTATATTAGGCTGTTGTAGATTTGTATTTGGTACAGATGTTTGCAGTTAGATAAGTTGTGATACACACACAACAGATACACATTTAAACACGTTCTAGATTCCATATTAATGAAGCTAGGAGAAGCAGGCATCTACTCCTGTGTATATTCAGTCAGCTGTTCCAGACATCACCATAGTCACCATCACCATAGTCACCCCAGAGCTGTTCCAGACATCACCATAGTCACCATCACCAGAGCTGTTCCAGACATCACTAGTCACCCCAGAGCTGCACATCTTCTGATTGCAAATGTGGTTTCCGCATCGCATCACTGATTTGTGGATGTCTCACCTAGAAAGCAAGATAACATGGACAGAATCTCATCACTGATTTGTGGATGTCTCACCTAGAAAGCAAGATAACATGGACAGAATTCGCCACTGATCTAGGACTGAGCTCTAGCGGACAGGTGTTTTGACCGACTGCGCTACGCTACAGTACGCTACAGTACGCTACGCTATGCTACGGCCCCATGTGTGCTGCTTTGCCTGTGTTCCTCCAAATGATCACTTCAAATCTAAAGCCGTAGAAGAAATGGTGTATTTTAGGCTTATTTTCCTTCTAGATAATATACAGATATGGCAACATACCCCAAAACGAAATCATACTGTATATTAAATGACACAAATCTCTCTTTTTAAGTCATACCCTCTAGAGATGCGCGGATGGGCTATTATTTCAACCGTAACCGCATAGCAAAACTTATCATCCATCCGCCATCCATCCGCACCAACGTTTTTTGACCAATTTTTAAAACCGCACCCGCCCTCCATCCGCTGGTTGTTTTAATGTATATGGGTGATGCGTTTGATGGGTTCAACCGCCACCCGCCCGAATTTAATTTAAATATTATATTTCTTCACGTCATCCGCCCGATCCGCGCTTTAACCGCAGAGTCCGCGGCTGTAACCGCGAACCGCGCATCTCTAATACCCTCACATGCTTCAGCAAACAAGCTTTCTTCCAAACAGTTCAGACATGTGGCTGGGAGGGCATGCTAGTCATCTTCAGACAGAATTCAATTATAGCAGAAGGCTGAGTGACAGGCAGGGGTGTCTCGTACTCAGGATGAGCTGAGGGGACAGGCGTGATGGAAGAGAGGCAAAGAGAAAGCTTTTCCTGAGCATTAGTCACAGATGGCTGGGCATGGCATATTCCATAGAAGCTGCCATTGCGTCTGAGCCAGGCCGTGAGCTGCCCGCTGGGACCTGGTGACCGCTCGCGTTTCACAAGACTGTGCTCTGCCGTTAGAAGGCAAGGGACAGTGTTCTAAGATCACCCTTGTTCCATGATGAAGAGGAACCTAGATAGATAGATAGATACTTTATTGATTCCCAAGGGGAAATTCAAAACCTTGGCACTGCACAGAATTATACTTTTCCCCCTTTTACCAAAAGCACCCAAAATACTTTTCATATACATTTTGTTCACAGAGCAACCATTGGTCTGTTTTAATCAAATTTTTCAATTCTTTATCTGCTGAAATGGAAGAGCCGCCTCATTTCTCGGCCCATGGCTGATTAATAAATAGGTAACAACACTTCTGATTAATAAATAGGTAACAACACTTCTGATTAATAAATAGGTAACAACACTTCGACATCAGTTCCACTATTAACTGGAAATTCACGTGCTGATCTGAGCAGTAATGCGGTTCTCATTGGCCTTTGTAAGGGTTCTTAAATGAGCTGTATCAATCAGTCATCTCAGATCAAGGGAACAGGCTGAGGCAAAATGTTATTCTGCTGGTGGCAAAAGCCATCTAGTCTGAAGGCTATTCTGAGAGCAGAGGAAGACGTTTTGACACATCGGTGGTAATAAATGACATTTGGCATTAAGTGAGAATGACTTTTCCAGGAAAATCCTCTCACAATGGAAATGGGTTATACGCAGGTGTAGACAACAGCAGAGCTGGGTCTGAAATGGGTTATACGCAGGTGTAGACAACAGCAGAGCTGGGTCTGAAATGGGTTATACGCAGGTGTAGACAACAGCAGTGCTGGATCTGAAATGTGTTATACGCAGGTGTAGACAACAGCAGTGCTGGGTCTGAAATGGGTTATACGCAGGTGTAGACAACAGCAGTCCTGGATCTGAAAAGCCCAGACGTTGCTTTAGTGTGATGACAAACATAAACTCATAATAGCGAACTAGCGATCTCTATTTGAGTAGTTTCCCACATACCCAGAGCTGGAAGTAGGAATGCAACCATACTGTTTTAAGTCACCTCACCTTGTTGAATGTATATACTTTTCTTTGTTCCATTATTAGCCCAAAACAGATATCAGAAATGGTAAAGCACAAATGACCATCGTGTGTGAGTACTAGTGTGTATGAGTACCAGTGTGTATGAGTATCAGTGTGTATGAATATGTGTGTATGAGTACTAGTGTGTATGAGTATCAGTGTGTATGAGTACTAGTGTGTATGAGTATGTGTGTATGAGTACTAGTGTGTATGAGTATGTGTGTATGAGTACTAGTGTGTATGAGTATGTGTGTATGAGTATGTGTGTATGAGTACTAGTGTGTATGAGTACCAGTGTGTATGAGTACTAGTGTGTGTGAGTACCAGTGTGTATGAGTATCAGTGTGTATGAGTACCAGTGTGTATGAGTACTAGTGTGTATACTAGTGTGTATCAGTATGTGTGTATGAGTACCAGTGTGTATGAGTATGTGTGTATGAGTACTAGTGTGTATGAGTACTAGTGTGTATGAGTACTAGTGTGTGTGAGTACCAGTGTGTATGAGTATCAGTGTGTATGAGTACCAGTGTGTATGAGTACTAGTGTGTATACTAGTGTGTATCAGTATGTGTGTATGAGTACCAGTGTGTATGAGTACCAGTGTGTATACTAGTGTGTATCAGTATGTGTGTATGAGTACTAGTGTGTATGAGTACTAGTGTGTATGAGTACCAGTGTGTATGAGTACTAGTGTGTATGAGTATGTGTGTATGAGTACCAAGTCAAGTCAAGTCATTTTTATTTTTAAAGCGCATTTAACATGCACAGAGTGCAACCCAAAGCGCTCCAACAAACAAGACACATAACAAGACAAACGATGCCGGACGGAGCGGCGTAGTCGCCAGCGTACCCGTGACACCAAGACATACAAGACAGACAACAAAACTAGGGCTGGGACAACGCGTCGATGTAATCGATGACATCGACGCAAAAAATACGTCGACGCAAAATATGCGCGTCGATTCGTCAAGCATAATGTGTGCTGCTTAATATTTTTAATTTTACACCTTCAGTGTTTTCCATACGTTGACTTATCTGTGGCTGGGCGCCACAAAATCAAAACCGGCCAGCACACATTGATGTTCTATGTTGTAGGCCTACTATTTAAATTAAAGATAAGATAAAATCATTTCATTGAGCTGCACTTTTTACTCACGCAGCCTTTCCTCGCCCCGCCCGCTCTCTCTCGTAACGAGCCCGCTGCTCCTCCTCTGCATGTGCATTTAACAAAATATTCACGATTGTTGAAGGATTGTTGTTGCCACATAGAAGCACTGCATAGAACACAGTGGGCTAAATTGCTATTAAATCAGTTTAGCATCGTGACCATGCTGCGCAAATTTGTTCAAAACTGCTGCATTAAAGTTAAAGTAGGCTAAACTCTGCTAAAGTCTTATCACAACATAGTACATTGAGGAGACTAAACTAAGTTAAGTTACAGTATGCAATCAAGCAGTATCTCAAAGCTAATGTTAGAATACTGTTTGGATGTCAAGTTTAGCATGCTTACTTACAGCTGCTTGTATTTCGTTACTCATGCAGGGCTCATTTTATTGACTCTGAATGTTAGCAAAATCCCGATGTAAATGGAAAGGTGTTTTCCAAGACTCAAAAGTGCTTGTCCCAAGGAGAAATACGAACCGTTATTTGAACTAACTACGTTATGAATTGCATCCACACATCAGCAGCCTTTTAACGGTGTTAATGTTAATTGCAAGGATTCCCTCACAACCTCTTAAAGTGACAGGCACTCAATTAGACCTACACTACTGAACTTTATTGAATGCTACCTCTGACTAAGAATGCATTACTTTGCACTTGTATAGTCTTTTATTTTGGAATCTTAAGAGCAATAAACATATATTGCAATGTTAAAGAATTCATGTTTAATTCATTCAGATATGTAAATAAACATGTATAAGTTGCTATTAGTCAATTAATGGGGAGATAATCGATAATCGAATCGAAATCGAATCGGACTGAAAAAATGAATCGCTAGATTAATCGTTTAAAAAATAATCGTTTATCCCAGCCCTAAACAAAAAAAATGAACAAATAAAAAGTGAAAAAAAAAAGAAAATATATTTAAAAGGGGGAAAGGTGACGTTAAAATTAGTCCAATTTCCAAACCAGCTGAAAATGTCAATGGGCAATGATGATCCGTGAAAACTGCACAGAGTGTCTTCACAACCGATATGCCAACAAAGTTCTTTAACGTTAGCAAATGATCAACCCGGTGAATTCACTGGCAGTCAGGAGATCACGTTAACGTTAGGCCTTGTAGACTGCAGTCTGGAGATCACTGGAGGCACAGTCTGAAGTAGTGGGCGATCGTGTAGATCCGCAACTCGGTGGACTTCTAACAGCAACCGTCTGTTACTCCGTGAGACTGCAGCTCCTCACCGCTAGGCTAACGTTAGTCTGCAGTTGGCATGGCAGCTCGCAGGTCAGCAACAGCTCGGCGGCCACGGCAGATCTTTTGCATAGTAGCTAGCCTAGGTCCAGCTGTCCTGAGAGATCCCCTCGATCAGACAGTGAAGTGCACCGTTCACGGATGGATGGAAGGATGTCAGAGGCCCAGTTAGTCTGCAGTTGGCATGGCAGCTCTCAGGTCAGCAACAGCTCGGCGGCCACGGCAGATCTCCCGCAGAGTAGCCCAGGTCCAGCTGTCCCGAGAGATCCCCTCGACCAGACAGTGAAGTGCAGCACCACTCACGGATGGATGGAAGGATGTCCGATGCCCAGCTAGGGCAAAAGCTAGCCATAGCAAGCTCCCAATGGACAAATGTCAACGACATCAGCTGACTTAGAAGCAGTAAAAAGGACTAAGAATAACACGAAAACTATCAAAAATAACGTAAATAAATAGGGAAAACATTTAACTAGACAAACCAATACAAAAAAATAAACATGACATTACATAAAATTACGAACATTACATAAAAACAAACAAAAACATGATGCCAGACGGAGCGGCGTGTCTCGCCAGCGTCCCCGTAACCTAGCAACCTACCAGTGTGTATGGGTACTAGTGTGTATGAGTACTAGTGTGTATGAGTATGTGTGTGTATGAGTACTAGTGTGTATGAGTATGTGTGTATGAGTACCAGTGTGTGTGAGTACTAGTGTGTATGAGTATGTGTGTATGAGTACCAGTGTTTATGAGTACTAGTGTGTATGAGTATGTGTGTATGAGTACCAGTGTGTATGAGTACTAGTGTGTATGAGTATGTGTGTATGAGTATGTGTGTATGAGTACTAGTGTGTATGAGTACTAGTGTGTATGAGTATGTGTGTATGAGTACTAGTGTGTATGAGTTTGTGTGTATGAGTGCTAGTGTGTATGGATATTGTTCTGTTTTATACAAAACACTAGCCTGGTCCTGCTCTCCTGTATCTCAGCTCATTATCATCTCATCTCATTATCATCTCAGAGAGACAGTAGTCTGGCTCCTCCCAATGCACTCACGTCTCTTCACCAAGTGAGTGAGTCCGGCGACATCAGGCAGGTGATGGCTGAGAGGCCAGTTGTATTGAATCATGGAACTGTAACTTCAACAGAATTCAGATCCAGCTGTAGAGCTGCATGGGGCAGATCGGTCGAGATGGAAACCACTTGCACTGACCGCCAACAACTTTTACTCCACTGATGCCTTTCACAAGGGATACACGCTCTAAATAAATCACGAGGCTCATAAGTGAATAGGGGGAAGGTTTGAGGATGACTGACAATTTATTTATGGCTGTGTGGTGTGCCCTGGAAAACATGGCGAGAGTCCGTAAGGAGGAGCGTGAGCGAGGGCACGACCGTCCATTTGTGCATCAGCGCTCCCCGGTCTGTGTCTCCGCTCGCACGCGGAGGGCTGTGCCTCGCACGCCATTTAAAGGAATGTGAAAGCTGTCCTTTCAGCAAACTACTCATCAATAATTCACTGATCAATAAGCCTAAATCATTTATAGTTGTGGAGGGAGAGGGATGAGGACCTCTCCTGCTGCTGTCACTCACGCAATCCCAAATCCGGTTTGGACCTCTCCACTGCCCTCTCCAACCTTGGACCTCTCCACTGCCCTCTCCAACCTTGGCTCAGACGGTGTTTGGTGTTTTAAGCCCCCAACGTCGTCTTCCAGGCAGCGCTGGATGGAAGGCACCAGGGTCAGGCAAAGGTTAGAGTTAGGGCTAAGGTTAGGGTTAGGTGCCTTGAAGTCGGCTGTGGGGGCTTAAAACACCATCGAGCGGCTCAGACGTCCATCAGTGGGACAGGATATCCATACAGTCTCTTACAGTACAAAAAACAACAATCTGCAAACATATTCCACATAATCTTGTACTTCGCCGATAAAATGTTGGATGACATTTCACAGCATCCTGGTCTTGTCTGGTGGTCCCATTTAGCAGGTTCTGTCAAATTTGTCTTTCACTAAAAATGAATGCCTTGCCTTTGTCTAGCAACATGATATGCTTGTCAGCTTTCATTCTGACGGCTATATTCATCTGAGTGTCGATCAGAGCATCCTGAAGACTCTGGAGCCTCAAGATCACACACCAATAGTAGACAGCCGTTTGGTTTTCACATGAATAATGGCGATGTGGTTCTGCATCATTCCCTCACACACTGAGCCCATCTGTCCTTCCAAGACGGTGGAAAACCACAGCTTAATCACATTAACCCAGCTTGGCTACGTTAAAAGGCACAACATATGTTATGATAGCGGGCCCGCAGCGAGGCCCATTACGCGGCTTACGCATTTGCATGGAGGGGCAGATCACGGGGTACATGGAGGGGCAGATGGAAACACAAGGGGGGGGGGGGCAGGTGCGCATGTGCATCACATCCAAGTGTTGTGGTTGTCGTTCAAGTTGTTTTTTGCTGTGAAGAAAGCTGAAATGTTAGACTATGAACAGACTAAAGGTTAGAGTTCACAGAGTACTCTATAAATACAGTAGAATTAGCACGCAGTGCGTGGCAAGAATTGCGTCATCAACGTGGCGTGGGGGGCTGCTGTGTGTGACCTGTGAACTGTGTCCTCGACGTGCGCAGATGGCACAGAGGAGAACACCTCCTTAAATGTATTGATCAAATTCAGATTCTTTAGGAAATGATGACTTTTGGTTTGTATTTGTTATCGTAGGGAAACCACATGACATTTAGCATTGGATCAGTCCTAATCAACCTCTCAGACACCTAATACTACCCAGAATCAATGTACATAAAATATTCTCATAACATCATAATTATGGATAATTATTAACCCATAATTAAGGAAAGAGCTAAAATATTTTTGACATCCTAAGATGTTTTGTTACAGTACATCCTCAAACAGTTCCCCTAAAGGGAGGGCCAGGAGTAAGGCCTCAGGGTTTCACCCTTGTCTGTGCTCTTTAAACAGCTTTCTAATAATGTTGTCTGCTCACCCATCACCCATAGCATCCAGCCCCCCTCCTCTCTCCCCCTCCAGGCTTTGGAGCCAGGGCCTGCCATGGAGGCGGTGGTGGTGGTGGTGGCGACGGCTGCCTCCCCCAAGATGGGAATGTCAAATAAAAAGTCTGCGGAAGGTTTCTGTCACTTTGGCCCATTTCCCACCACTCAGGAGATTTAGTCTGGGACTCGGAGGCATCAGGAGATTTAGTCTGGGACTCGGAGGCACCAGAGCAGCCCCAGCGGCAGCGTCTAACCAGATCAGCTTCTCTTTTTTTTCTGCCATGCTAATCCATCATGCTCATGCATACCGGAGGTGAGAGCAGACAGTAGTAGCGCGAACGAGCACCACAGAGATGGAGGACACACAGGATCAGCTCCCTTGGAGAAGCCCAGTGCTGGGTTGTTGTTGTCCGACACCTCAATGTCACCGTTGACATGAGTGTTGATGTCAAACACTTTTCTTTGGTGCCCAGTGAATCTGTTTTTTTTTTTTTGATTTGTGTAGTTTTAAACTAGTTTAATACTTCCAACCCCAAGGATTTTAGGATTCAAAATAAAGTAAGCAATTGTAACTTTTACATAAATTCTTGTGAGAAATACAGTAACTGTAGGTTCTGTTAGCAGCACCAACAAATAAAAAATAAAATGGCTGTTACATAAACTCAATTTCTTTTGTGAATATAATGTAGAGGGTGACACAGGAATCAATTTTCACTCCCGTCCCATCCCGAGCCCACACAAATACTCTCGTCATATCCCGATCACGTGACTGTCCCCCCAAAAATCTCCTGTCCTGCAAAATCCCGAGAGAAAGGCTCCCGAATCCCGTCCCACTCCCGTTTCGTTCCCTATGTTGTCTAACGCATTGGTTCCCAAAGGGTGGGTCGTAGGAGATTTTATTTGGGTCGCCAGCATAGTGACAATGTATGTAGTGTAATAGGCCTAGCTTATACCTTATATAGCTTAGGAACTCCTTCTGTGCACATTTAGAACACCGCCAGAACGTGGATATCACTTGCCAAATGAAACAATATTTCTGTCAGGCGCCTACCATGGACCTCACAGTTGCAAAATGCCAAGGGACATGAATCAGTTTATATTTGCACGAACAATAACGGATATCAGCTCTTCAACATGGCCCATTAAAATCTAGAAAGTATCATTTTAAATCGTAAAAAAACCCTGCTGTCAACAATAGGCTTAAAGCAGACATCCATAGACCAGACATGAGGTTTATTTGTGTCAATTGTAGATAGGCCTCTTTAAAGTTAATAGCAGTCTCTTCACATTCCATCTTATTTCGGATTTAAAACGCACAAAAGTGCTTTAGAAAGGCTATAATTTAAATGGACATGTAAACGCTATTTCCTCTTTCCAATCTTGCGAACTTCACTACAGTAAAGCAGCATTGCCATTTATTAGCTAGTTTCCCATAACAACCACCACATAGGCTAGTCGAGGTGACGAGGGTTATCGACTTTGAACAGTGAGCCATACAACTTGACAATTACACTGTATCATAGTGTTAATGTGTTGAGTAAAGCTACACATGTTTAGATTGATTTTGTTACCATGTGTGTTTATTCCTGCCGTTACAAAAACTAGCATCTCAGATAACGTTAGCGATTAGCTCACGTTGATATGGCAATTAGGCTTATTCGATCTACGTAATAACATAGGTGCCAACTCTCACGCATTGGCCGTGAGACACACGCATTTTATTAGTTTCACACGCCACACCCCCGATTTCTCACGCTGAAGTGTCAACCCGGTCGGTCAGATGCCTTTAGCCTATCTATAGATCTACCTGTTGAGCCACGGTTATGCTTTCAGAGACGGTGAGAGGGTTCAAGAGCACCCCCTGTATGTGGAATTTTCTAAATTTTCTCTCATTTGCGATGCTACTTCAGAAGCCATCCCAGGCGCATTCCCCCCGCATTTCCCCGGCTTCAGGTATGCTTTGAGTATTATTGATATTGAGTATTTTTCACGCTGAAGTGTCAACCTGGTAGGTCAAATACCTGGCAGATGAGGTTCAACTAAACTAAACCTATACATATTGTAGCGATCTCACCCTCAGACAAGATTCACCTTTGGCCAGGACGGCCATTTATTGGAACAGGAAGACTCAGATGCACACAGACAACTACATAGGGCAACACAGGGGTAGTCTCAGCCGCACATGCTACACACAATAAGGGTTTACTACACACATCACCACGAGGATAAGCACATGAGGTACAACCAAAGAGACTAACACGCTAACAAATACACAACATGCTAAACGTAACTACAACTATTATAATCGACATTACACATTCTAGCATTCACTCGCACTGCATTCTGGGAGACACTCATTCCACGTTAAACATGTACATCCACCGACGCTACATAACCCCCTCCCGAGCCATTGTCGTCCCCGGCAATGACAGCTCAGCTCACCGCTCGCGGCTGCGTCGGTGTCAGTCCCAGTGCTTAGTCCAAGTGACCGGAAAGCCTCCGGCTGCACGATAACCCATCCCGACTGGAAGGGCTCTCGGCTGCCTCTGTCACGTCAGTTCTCCCCCGAACAAGCACCAGAACCGGCCAGACGTGGGGTCGTGGTGTCGCTTGGGCCCTCAGTTTCCCGCCGTGCAGCTGCACTACCTCAAACAGCAGCAAACAGTCCCACTGCAAGCCGAACCCCCGGATACGCTGGAACCCCTGGACGTTCGGTAGCCCCCTCTGGCTACTGTGACAGCTCGTGGCCGTTGCCACCTGTCCACAGTGTGCCGATCTCCAGGCGGTCAGCAGTCCACGTCGAGGTCCCTCCTCGCGCTGCCCTCTTGTAGAACTTTTGTCGGCTGTCTCTCGAGCACAACGATGCTCCACTGTGGCGGGAAATGGAGACCCCGACCCTCTCAGCAGGCTCGGGACACACAGAAACTCACACACAAAACATGAAAAACTTTGCGCAGACTTGCGTCAACCGGAACGTGCGCACTTAAAATCTCAAACAGTACACAAAACGATAGCTCCCAAGGCTCTACAGGTCGACGTTACCCTCTTGGTCACTAGCTGGAGCACCGCAAGCTCCCGAACTAGCAGCTATGACTCCATCACACTCTCGACCGGCAGCTGACGCTCTGGAAGTTCTTCCATAGCTGGCGGTGTAAATCCGGCCGCTGTGGTCGTGTTCCAAGGTCGTCAGAGAGTTCGCGCTCTCTATGGATGAGATCCTCGGATGACGGCAGCATCGACATCGGCGTCGAGCCGGGAACTCCTCAGCCGGGGCCGCTTCCTCCAGCGCTGGCAGCTCTCGTCGGCTGTGCAGGGCTGGTCCCGCTGGTCGCCTGCACAGGTCCCGCGCCGGGCCGTCAGGTCCTCCATCCTCCGAAGTGGCGAGCTCGGCGAGCTGGCTAGTCCTTAAAAGGACCATTGGAACATCTGCTGAGGTCCGCCGCCATCTTGCTGGTCTGGTCTTCGGCCTTCTTCTCCGTCTTGATCTGGCGTAGATCTTCGCGCCCCGGAAGGGGCCCATCCCACTTCTGACACCAATGTAGCGATCTCACCCTCAGACAAGATTCACCTTTGGCCAGGACGGCCATTTATTGGAACAGGAAGACTCAGACGCACACAGACAACTACATAGGGCAACACAGGGGTAGTCTCAGCCGCACATGCTACACACAATAAGGGTTTACTACACACATCACCACGAGGATAAGCACATGAGGTACAACCAAAGAGACTAACACGCTAACAAATACACAACATGCTAAACGTAACTACAACTATTATAATCGACATTACACATTCTAGCATTCACTCGCACTGCATTCTGGGAGACACTCATTCCACGTTAAACATGTACATCCACCGACGCTACAATATGATATCACACATCAGGTGAACGTGCGGAATCTAAGCTTTCCAATGATATTAGCGCCAAGTTGCTGTGATAAATGGTTCGCGAGAAAATTAACATTGAACCGACGTGCAATTTAGGCTAATCATATTTGCATTTTGCACACAGTGCACACCCATTACTATCGGTTTAATATTTCACTAACCCTTTACACAACACGTGGCAAACCCAATATCACAATAAACAGCAAACAGTATAGGCCTACCGAATACGAGGATATAGCCTAAAGCATGCCTCTGAAGTGGTTCCTGAGTAATCTGGTTTTGAAATTGCAACACATTTCTACATAGCCTCATTGGGGCGAAATTATAATGTATTCTAATGTAAACTATTTGTCAGTAGGCCTACATACATTTTTGTAAATTGCTCAGCCATAGATTATCCCACTATCATGGTTCTTATATTGTCAGGTTCCAGCCAATCCCATTACAGATAAATGAATATATTTATATTGGCATGCTTCCTAGTGACATTAATGCAAAAATATGAAGAAAATCAAATAACGAGAATATTGATATAAAGCCTGACATAAGCCATATGCAAACATTCACATCATGCAGATATGGACATCCTGAAAAAGGAATAGCATGTAGGCTATAGGCTATGGCCATTACAATGACCAATATATTATCTTAAATAAACTAGCTGAATAACACAGGTGACCACTTCTGCATAATTTCATGGAGTGCTGAAATGTACACACATTTTTTTACATTTCTGAACTGTGAAATGTAGCATATGTTTTTGTGGTTGTGGACTTATTGCAATATCACCAAATACTATTCAACCTGTGTGTGCATGGTTATAATTCTGAAATGCAAAATAGCTTAGGCTACAGCACAAATATTTCCATAAAAATAAGCAAGTCTGACCTCTGAATTTATTTTGAAAGTGCACCTGATTGATGCATTTAAAAGTTAAAACAAACATTTCTTAAATTCTTACAAAACACCCACCCACTTTTTAAAATTGTTAGTTTGGACCCCCCCACTTTTGCCATGCGAAATACCAGTGCTGTTTTCAGCATCTGTTTAGTGCTTCATTGTCATTTTCATTGGATTCTCCCATTTGCACGTAAATCGCTCATAAACTTTTTTTTTTTGTTACACGCATTCTCCCATTCCGCTTCTGTCACACACACAGTGACAAGCGCCAAATCCCCCGCAGTGTTGAAGAGATCAGTCGCCCCCCTCACTTTTGATAAGGTAAAAAGCCTTATAGGTACGGAAAATAAATAATAACCTATAGGTTTACGCTAGGCTATGTAAAACTCCCCATTAACAGCATCACATCACTAACCACAGCTAAGACTGCACAATCTCTATTCACTCTGTTGGATATCTGAAGCCAGTTTGTCTACTTAGATATAATAAATCCTCAAATTATGGCCGGGGTCTAAAGACAAAGTACAGGCCTTTAGGGGCAGGATTGTATTCGAGACAGCCCTTTATTTCTTACGCGAGTTTTATTTTGAGACATGCGTTTCTTGGAGCGGCATACTGGTAGGCCTTCAAAAGCATGACATTTTCGGTTTAGTTTGATATTTAATTTACTTTTGGACTGTTTGATAGGCTATGAATCTGATTGAATTTAGTATTGGCCATCCCAAAAATGCTAGCCTGACGAACCAGACCCACATTAAAATGTAGGGTCTGGGCACTCACCATTCACAGTGCTCAGTCCAAGGGGCGGGATAATCGGTTGCCTTTCAAATTCCCTCTGCACGCAATAGGACAGCACTGAGTCCCATGCGTTTTCCCACCAGCGGAGCTAGTTGGCTAGTTCAAACTTTTGCCATCTCAAAACAAGCTTAACTCATGTCACACTGTTGGCCAACAGCAATATCCATCTTCTTTGTTTTCAAGTAGCAGGGAATTCAAGCCAAACCGTTGCAACTCTGCCATCAATCATTATGTTATGCCCCCCTAACGACTCTATAGACGATTTGATTGGCCTGATAGAAGTTTAATTTTTCGAGCTCACAAGCCAATGGAGAGTTGCTAGACTAGCCCTGGAAGCAAATGTAATTTGCTGCCGTTAGGGTGTGTCTAGATTTCTAGGCTACCAAAATGCTCCAGAATACAGAAAATTACATCAAACTAATTTAAAAAATTCCCCTTTCCACATATGCGACAATTAGTGGGGAGCCCTTAATACATGTGGGCCCAGGGGCCCGAAAGTTCATAATCCGTCCATGCCTGGTCCCTACACCTGAGAACCACTGATGTACGTTTTTTTTACTGTACGGTATAATGCTGAATGAGCCAAACAAAAATTTCCGCAGCAAAATTTTGGGTGGCCCCACCAAATCTCACTCCAAGGTTTTTCGAAAAGTTGGCAGCCCTGGTAATAATCAGGTAATAACGTTCGCAGCGGCCATTTTGTTGATATAGAAAATGCATAGGTGGTTCTATTTAATGCAGCTGTCAATTGACAAGCGCGACAGCGCCGGTATGATCGCTGTATAGGCTATTTATTTATTTGTACAAAATGTAACGTGATGGTAGGCCTATGTTGCAATAGGCCTAGGCTACAGGGCAGGCCGTTCTAACAACAGCAATACAGGCCGTTCTAAAAACAGCAAATAGCCCTAGAGTCACCCACTGTCATAAACATACCTGTCAACTTTTTTCCAGCTGTCTTCCTGTTTTAATATTTTCCCGTAAAATATCCCATATTTTATTACTTTCGTAACATTAGCCCCATCGGACTTGGCCGTCTCTGTACTGTTGTCCTGTACCCCCTGCCCTTCCAACGAAAATATGTTTTTAAAGCATCGTTTTGCTTGCCTGAAGGCGACCTACACAGAACAGTGTGGGAGAGAGCACGATTTGACGCCAATCTCATTAGACCTGGCTTAGCTTCACACCTCGTTTAATTAGTGCAGCAGTTTTGTAGTAGGCCTACGAATTCTTGCTCTCAGCAGAGGGATAGCAACAGAAAGACGAATGTTGAAATTTAACCCGGAAAATCTCCCTTATTTTCGTTGCTCAATGTTGACATGGTCAGAAAACGAGAAAAGAATGAGACTGAGAAGTAGTCAGCGCAGGAGAGACTTGTGGCTACATAGGATAAATAGCCTAGGCTAAACAGCAAACTCCTCACATCGCCATTATTATTTGTATTAATAATACTATATTATATTGTCCTCTGTGGGCTTAAGTTAAATACGTTTTAGACAGCGCAGACAGCTGCCCCTATGCAATGCATGTAAGTAGCTTGAAACAAGGTGAAAGCGTCAATGCAGTGTTGATGTGTGTTGTCATTTTTATTTGGTTTTGTATTGGTCAGATCTGGTCACCAATATAGACATCAGCAGTAGCCTGATGTAGTCGCCTACCGTAGATTACCTTTGGACATATTGCATTTGCATAGATAGCATTGCTAGGTAGCAATGTTAGCCAACGTTTACAGTAGCCTATAATATATTCATGATGCGCCCTTTTCAGCTTGTCTTAGTGGCACGGCAAGTGGCAAATAGTAGGAACAAACTCAGCGGAGAAAGATATCAGTAGATACTTCTGATTTGTATAGTGTTTTGTTCACTTGGATTTTGGAAATGTTACAGAGAAATATGTTAGCCTTTTCTGCCTCCAGACCATGTAGTTGCATCATAGACAGACAAAAACGATCACTGGCTAACCCACTTTAAACTACTTTAGCAAAGTCCTTGGCTGCAGGTTGTGAGCAACAGGCAAACGCAAGATACAATTGCAGTCCAATGAGATGCAACTTTATTCTCTGCGATCATGGCAATGTTAGACGATGTCGTTGGTGTAACAAATATAAGTTCGCCGACCTTGACTCAGGCGACTTGTCCCCTTCAGCTGCGACGTGTGCCGATGTATGAACAAGACAGGCTATAAACAAATATCGGGGTAATTTACAGTTGACAATAATGACGGATCTTTACTTAATGCTATTAGATATGGGTCCATAAGTTTATTTAGGCTACTTATATTGACGAGATGAAGCCGTTAGGCTATGTGCTCTGCTCAGCTCAAATCTACGCGCTACAGGCGATTGTCACATAGAATAGCCTATAGAACTGGAATGTCATATCAACAATATGGCCGCGGCGGTGTTTGCGAATAAGCCCTATAGAGAACACCTTCATTTTTCGGTGTAGTCGCTGACGCTGATTGGTCACCCTCTTGTCACCCTCTAATATAATGCCTACTTTGGAAGCGGCATCAGATTTCCATCTATTTCTCAAGAATCAGTGTGCCGTAGGCAGAGCCGGACAGTAACGGAGTACATTTACTTGAGAACAGTACTTGAGTACAATTTTGAGGGATCTGTACTTTACCCGAGTATCATTTTTGGGGAGTAGCCTACTCATGACTTTACTCAAGTACATTTGAGAGGCAAATATTGTCTTTACTCCACTACATTTCTATCCATAACCGTGAGTACCCGTTACTTTTAAAAAAAAGGAAAAAAGAAAAATCTCGGAAACCTTCAATTTGTTGTTTTCCTCTCAAACGTGATTGGATTGTGCAGGCGCCACTGATTGGGACAGCCTATCAGCAATCACCTTCAGCTTTCCGCCAAAGTCAACTCCATGGTCAGATTTAGATAAGAGACTAAACCATGGACGAAACAATGGATGAAGACGCAGCAGGTCCATCCCGGGAATGTGCCAACCTGTGGCCCCACCTCGCCAGACTATTTCAACTTTCTGAACAAGTTAATGATAGTTTTCGCTTCAAGTGTTTCAATTACAAAATAGTATTTTGTATTTGAAATACGTATTTTATATACATGTATTAGAAATACTGCCCATCCCTGGCAAAATGGTAAAAAGATAAAAATTACTTGATTTTACTTTCAATTCCTTTTACATTCTCCAAGGTATTAACATTAACATTTTCCATAACTCCATGTAGGACGTTTCTATACATAAATGTAAGCACTGTGGCAGTAGTAATGCAATATTTAAAAAATGTAGGCTACTTGTACTCTTGATACTCAAGTACTTTTAAAAACAAGTACTTCAGTACTTTTACTTAAGTAGACATCTGACTGTTGTACTTTTACTTGTACTTGAGTAAAATTTAGCAAAGGATATCTGTATTTTTACTCAAGTAATGAAGCTGTGTACTCTGTCCGCCTCTGGCCGTAGGAATAGACAGTAGGCTACTTCACACTACTGTAATTGATTACAGCAAACATAACCGCTCACTACAGTATAATGAAATGGAAAAGAAACACTGACAGGAAGAGGGTTTTATGGAACTAAATCTTACACTAATGAAATGAAACCCATTCAGGTGAAAACTCACTCAGGCCAGTGATCATTGTATTCTTGAGTGAAATAAAGATTGAATCTACTGAAGGTGCTGTGTATTGCAATAGGACAGAGATGAAAAGACAGACAGATAGAGAGGGAGGAGGAGAGAGAGAAAGAAATCACACCCTACACACAGTTCACAGTAGGAACTCTGCCTACATTGTCCTCTATAAAACAGTGGGAAATGATAGAGCAATCTGGCCCAATCATAGCACACAGCTAGTATGGAATGCATAGCTCAACATCTTCCCCCATGCCGTCTTCAATGACACAGTGCATGCCATGAATCATGTCCAGTCCATGTCTGTTTGTTCGGGCTAACACAAAACTCAATTTAAAACACAATTGATTATTTCATAGCAAGGACAAATACATCTCTGAGGAAGAACGAAATGGCTAAAATTCTTCAAATAATCGATTGTTTATGGTAACCAATTTTGAGTCATCGTGGCAAGGAAATAATGGACACTGCAGTTCCAAAGATGAAATGGGTTTGGAGCTGCCGGCCAAGTCAGACACAAAAATGTAAATAACTCGAGTAAAACAAGGACGAGCATGTCGTCTGGGAGCACAGTCTCCGGCTCCCCAGCAGTAATTCCATTGCGCTTGTTTGTGATCGGAATGTTCCAGAGTGAGAATCCATCCCAAGACATTTTGTGGATGAGAACGTCAGTGTGCGTCTGCTGGGTGCCGTGTGCCCTGAAGCTCTGTCCTGGCTCCCTGCCTGGCGCTATGTTATCTCTGGACGCGTGCTCTGATCGTCAGCCATTACTGCTGGAGAGGTCACAGCGCACTGATAATGGCTGCATCATTTGGCACAAATTTGTGTCATTTTCTCATCCTGAGTCTTTGTTCCTTTTCCCTCTTGTCACTTTCTCTCTGCAGTCTGTCCAATTGCCCCATGCGTATCTCTGTCCAATTGCCCCATGCGTATCTCTGTCCAATTGCCCCATGCGTATCTCTGTCCAATTGCCCCATGCGTATCTCTGTCCAATTGCCCCATGCATATCTCTGTTGTCATCTCTAACACTCTTACTCTCTTTTCCTGCCCCCCCCCTTCCCCTTCCTGTGCTCCAATTCTACACTATACATCAGGACCAAAGCATGACAGAGAGAGAGAGAAAAGAGGGAGAGAGAGAGACAGAGAGAGAAAGAGAGAGAGAGAGACAGAGAGAGGGAGACAGAGAGAGAGAAAAGAGGGAGACAGAGAGAGAGAGGGAGACAGAGAGACAGAGAGAGAGAGAGAGAGGGAGACAGAGAGAGAGAAAAGAGGGAGAGAGAGAGAGGGAGACAGAGAGAGAGAGAGACAGAGAGAGAGAAAAAAGAGGGAGAGAGGGAGACAGAGAGAGAGAAAAAAGAGGGAGAGAGAGAGAGAGACAGAGAGAGAGGGAGACAGAGAGAAAAAGAGAGACAGAGAGAGAGAGAGAGAGAGAAGGAGAAATAAAAGAAGAGAGTAAAGGCTGAAGAGCCCAGGCCGGTTTATTTGATTATTTCTGCCAGTCAGAAATAATCATGAATAATCATGAACGTGACTCATGCTGCACGAGCTAAAAAGACCTTTTCAGATACGTTTCTTTCAGATGCCAACAGAGCCCTGCTTGGCCTTGTGTTCTTGGATCCAGCTGGCACTACGGTTTTGTGAATGGGCAAGGCGCCTCCACATGGGAATATGCTGGTTCTGATCCACAAGCAACAGGGCCTCCCAGGACCAGATGCATAAGTAGTGTTTGTGGCTTTGAGGACCTGTGTTCACATGTCTGCATCATTTTCATCTTCATGGTTTATAAGCGGAATGATAGTTTAGCCACAATGACCTCTACAGTATTTCTGTGGCATGCTTCTTTGTTCACTCTGTCGTGTTACAAGCCTACAAGACATCAAGGACAATAGAGTAAGGCTGGCCAGTGGCCAGTGAGGCTGAGGAGACTAATGAAGCTTTGTTTTGGTTCATTTAAAGAGAGGCAAATCCTCCTCTCTAGTTGTCGTCTGCATCAGGACTGAGAACATGTAGTGTGTGGTCCCTGCACTGTACCACACAGACCAGGTCTGTCTTCACAGGAACTCTTTTGTGTGTGAGAGTGACTCGGCAAGTTGTGGTGTGTGTGGTAATACAAGAATATCTGGTCTGACCCGATACTTCCCGTCTCATAGCAACAGCAGGATCAAGCCAATATGCTTTTGATGATCCCACCTGTTACAAAAGCATGCTTGCACAGTCTTGCAAATGCACTGCACTCCTGGCACCGATTGCAGAGAAACCCATAGTAAGTCAACAACAAGCACAGAAACCCATAGTAAGACAACAACAAGCACAGAAACCCATAGTAAGACAACAACAACAACAAGCACAGAAACCCATAGTAAGTCAACAACAACAACAAGCACAGAAACCCATAGTAAGTCAACAACAAGCACAGAAACCCATAGTAAGACAACAACAAGCACAGAAACCCATAGTAAGACAACAAGCACAGAAACCCATAGTAAGTCAACAACAAGCACAGAAACCCATAGTAAGACAACAACAAGCACAGAAACCCATAGTAAGACAACAAGCAGCTGGTGAAAAAACACTTTTTATGGGTAAAACGGTGAGCAATCTTTTCAGAGACAGGACAAATGCAGAAATTAATGTGTGTGTGTGTGTGGGTGCGTGCGAACATGCGTGTGTGTGTGTGTGTGTGAGAGAGAGAGAGAGAGAGAGAATCATTAACCTCAAAAAACTGCCCAGTTGCTGGCATTTTACATTTAAAGTTTCAGCCACATAAGACACCATCTCACAACAATGTACACATGTAAACGCTTATACATAAGACACAACCATGTACACATGTTATGTGACGCTTATACAAATTGCTGAGTTATTTGATGCACACATTCAAATGACCCTGGTGTTGTAAAGTACCTCTAATCAAACACAAGTATGTCCTATGTGTTTATCACAGCAGGGGCACTACAACCTCCTGCTGCTGCCAAGCCTGCTTTTCTTAATTGCAGAAAAATTGCTGTTTTGGCTTAGGTCTCTCTCTCTCTCTAGGTAAAAGGTAAGGTTAAGGAGTGTGTGTGTGTGTGCGCGTGCGTGTGTTTGTTAGAGAAGCATATAGATTATTCAAAAGAAATATATCAATAAATCAAGTCCCATTTAGCACAATACATTAGCCTGATAGCTATTCTATTGAGAGGTTGAGTCTGGGAGTACCATTGGGACATGATTATGGGGCGTGTTTCAACCGATACAGGGGGGAAAATGCCTCTGCACACATTTGGATAAACGAGCAACGGAATAACCATTCTTCTTCTCTTTTTTTAATGCGCTGTTAATATCTTGTACAACAGACATAATAGAGACAAAATATGACCGCCGCCCAGTCCAGCACATTTTTTCCACAAAAATAAATCACGCTGAAAGGCCTATATGATTCTAACTGTCTCACTAAATTGCATTATCCACACTCAATTCTCACTGGTATCTGCTAGACAACAAGTACCAAAACATGATTAGTTCATAGATTTCACATGTAAAATTCATTTTATACAACCCCACCCCCATCTTGCCTGTTCATAATTCTGAGAAATTCTTGAATTGTGTGCATGTGTGCGTGTACACGTTTAGGTTTATGTGTGTGGGTGTGTGTGTGTGTGTGTATGTGTGTGCGTGCTTGTGTGTTTGCCTGCGTATGTGTGTTTGTGCATGTGCATGCATGCGTACATATGTCTACTGTGTGAGTATGTGTCATACGTATGATTACTGTGAATGTATGTGTGTGCGTGTGTATCTGTTTATGCACATGTGTGCACATGGAATGGGTTAACATGACCCCTGGAGGCAAATATACGGAAAAAAATGGTCAACCTAGGCCCTACAGTTCTCAAGATATTCACAGAGAACTGTGTCTGCCCTACCCTCCTTTTGGGGGGTGCAGTCCAGCGGGCGGGCTACAGATCAAAACGAAGAACGATGGTTCCATGCTATCCATATGGGGTTACATGCCCACCAAGTTTCGTCTACCCCGGTCTTTCAGTGTCCCGGGAATCCTTGACGGAAATTTGGACATGCGAAAAAAAAAAAAAAAAAAGTCAAATGATTTCATGAGAAAGCGCTAGGTAAGTCTCACAGAGTGTCCCAGTGACTTCCGTTTTACTTCCGCTACAAAGGACCTGTCTTTCAAAAAAATATGAACGGGAGTTAATGGAGAGATAACAATTATTTTTTGGTCCAGTTTGAATTGTGCCACGAATTTCACATATGATGTGTGTGAATTTAAAAGATAATTTTTCACGTCAAGAAAGTAGGCTACTGTTGTTCGATAGACTTCAAAAGTTATGTTGGTTTTGTGCAAATCCGCTCAGTGGACTACATCTCTCGTCTCGAACGATGTACGTCACCAACGTAATGAAACTGTTATTAGCTGTTATGCTAATTAACGGTTGCATCTTGCTGCCTGCTATGTCACTTAACAGTATCTAATGTACAGTCTATGGACGAATACAACTTACCTGATGTGTTTAATCCTCTGACTCATGGTATTTTCATCGGCAAGGAAAGCCCAATTAAGACCTGTTGCTGGTAGAAGCTATTGTACAATCTAGTGTGGCTGTGAATGAGCTAACGTAGCGCGACTGATGGGTTTGTAGTCGTTGGAATTACGATCTTTCACAATGTTGTAATTCAATAGTTACGAAACAAACTGCAAATGTCTTTACATGAAAAATTGTCTTTAAAATTGACAAACATCATATGGGTAATTGAAGGCACAAGTCAACCGGGACCAGAAAATAATTTCTTTTTCGCCATAGACTGGCGTTCAAAATTTTTTGAAAGATAGGTCCCATGGAGGCAAACGGAAGTGGCGTCACTGGGACACTCAATACTGAACTTTTTATCTTGATATAAGATTAATAACACTTGGTTAGATTGTGTTAGATAAGCAGTTTTTGCAGTGTAGCGACAGGCTTTTTCAAACATCAACTGAAGCGCACTCAAGTGATGTGAATTACTTGGCACCGTTGCTCATATCATTGTATAAAGGCCGGCCAGACGATTTGATTGGTGCAAACCACTCTGGTGCGGGCATAGAGACTTCTCAATGGAGTGAGTCCAGACCGAATTTCCAAAACTCAAATTTGAATGGTAGGGGTGAATTCAGGCTGGCTTCCAGGCTAACAATATATAGTATAGAGTAGAAATTAATAGGAAATAATCCAATCTTATAAAAGCTTGAAGGCATGTTTAGATCTCCTAGAAGGCGGAGGAGGGGTGAATTCATTTCTGTCAATCAACCGTATGGACTCTTCACAAACTTTGTTTAGAAAATGACATTAATATTATTATTAGTATCATTATTCTTTCTTTTTGTTCTGTTCTCTGAACTACCTTGTTTGTGGTGTACTGCATTTGTATGTGTGCCTAGTAGGTTATTGTGTGCTGTTCTTGGTCTGCTCAATATTTAGCTGGAAGGCCTGCTATGCTGTTTGAGTGGATCGCCGTAGATACCTACAGTGGACTTGCTGATTATGCTGAAAATCCATAGAGGCCATCCCTCAAGATATATAACTGCTAAAATAAAAGGTGTGTGTGTGTGTGTGTGTATGTGTGTGTGTGTGTGTGAGTGTGTGTGTGTGTGTATATGTGTGCGTGTATGTGTGTGTGTGTGTGTGTGTGTGTGTGGGATTAGTCTGAATCTGAATCTGACTACAATATGGGAGTTATGCGTTACTTTCCACCATTTCTATTTCTGCACTACCAGCTTGTGTGTGTGTGTGTGTGTGTGTGTGTGTGCGCGCGTGCGTGAGTGTGTGTGTGTGTGTGAGAGAGTGTGTGGTTTTGCAACTGTGTGAGATGAACTTGTAGCCTGACGGTTTCAGTGGGGAATGGTTGCCCTTGCTTGTTGGAAGGCCCTGTCAGAGTTTTAGCTCCTCAAACAATTCCGTACTCCTTCTAGAACAGACAGGGTTCCACTTCCCACTCTCTCATTCACTCCTTCTAGAACAGACAGGGTTCCCACTCTCTCATTCACACCTACATGTGTGTTCTGATCTCATTCACACCTACATGTGTGTTCTGATCTCAGATCCATGGCTGTGGCTTTGCTTGTTTGACAAACTATAGTTTGTTTACAAGTTTTTTATAGCAAGTTTGTTTTACAACTATAATGTGTTTCTGTGTTTGGTCTGTTCTATGACCATATTCGGTCTGTTCTATGACCCTGTGGACAAACAAACTGCACGTCACTAATTAGTTATTGAAGTAGTACCGGTAGTTATTGTAATTAAACTGTCACTTTAACTTTAACTCTCCCTAAACTCTGTACTGGTCTCCTGTGTTCCTTGTGCTGTATCTTTTAGAAAAAACATCATGTGACAAACTTATCCTTTATAGTCTTGATGATAAATGTCACTGACGAATAATGTGTTTGTTTTTTTTTGGAGAAAACAGGTTTTATTATTATTATTATTATTATTATTATTATTATTATTATTATTATTATTATGGTGTTGGATAATAACAACTGCCAGATGACGTGTTTTGTAGAGATTGTGTCATCTGCAGATTGACCTGTCCACCTGTTCATTTTCTAGGCACTAATAGGGATTGCTCAGTATATTAATGGAGGAGGATTAATGCAGTGCCAACACCTGTTATCACACTGATTAAGTCACTAATTGTTCTTTAATTAAGTCCCCCTTATCAGCTATGGTTCCCTTGCTCCTTTAGGACACAGGACAGTCTTGTAAGATTTCACATATGAGCATCTTTGAACATTATGTGTAGAAGTGAAATAGCTTAAACATCTAAAAGGAATGGTCTCTTTATCAGTGAAATATAGGACACAGAGAGAGAGAGAGAGAAAGAGACAGAGAGAGAATGGGGGAAGAGAAAGCTTTTACATTCTTGTACAACCCAGTCTCCCTGGGGGCTACTATTTAATTAGGATCCATAGACAGAAGTGAATTAGTGAGGGAGGAAAAAGGGATGAGAAAGGGAGAGAGAGAGAGAAGAGAGAAAGAGAGAGAGAAAGAGAGAGAGATAAAAGGAGGGAGAGAATCCATAGCTCATTGGCTTCCTGTTCCCAAAGCAGTGGTTTAGAGTGATGACAGTTCAATCTCCACCTGTCAGCAAGGCTCCCTCACATGCTGTCATTTACCTGAGTAGGTATGGAGTCACCCCCACGAGGGCCAGGCTTACGAGGGGTTAGCATCAGCTAGTTAGCATCAGCTAGTTATCATCAACTACTTTCATGCCAAGAAGTTCAGGATTACACATAGGCTGGTTTCAATCACGCACAAGCATGTCCAGTTTGTAGAGATTTTGAAGGGTTTTGGTGACCTTGTGGTCAGCAGTCACCTGGTCAATCGCTGTTGAGCCTCTTTAAGTGTTTGGTGCCAGAACTGAGCTCCATGAAACAAAATTTGTAAAGAAGTGGTCAGTTACACACTATTCTGTCAGGAAAGAAACAGTAACCATAGTACTGACCACTGAAGTAAATAGGAGAGGAAACTGACCATCAAGACTAAAGGATGGACCAACAGCCTTAGAGATTATATTGTGTCCCATACTTATGACATGGGGAAGATTAATTATGTCTCCCACAAGAATGCAGAGTGCATGTAGCTGTAATTACCCATGAGGCCTTACACAGAATAGACACATACTACAAGCAGCATACAGTATGAAAGAGAGAGAGAAAGTGAGGGTATACACGTATTTTTTCATGTTACATGTTACTGTTTCCCTTAATGCTGTCAATGTTCTAATTGTTATGCTGTTTTAATTGTGCTTTGGCAACACTGTACCTACAGTCATGCTAATAAAGCAACCTTGAACTGAAAATTAAATTTAATTGAATTGAGAGAGAGAGACATTTTTGAACTTTTGAACATACTTTTTCCACTTATATAGCCCCTACACACACATGCACACCACACACACACACACACACACACATGCATGCACTCACACACACACACAGCTACAACACCACACACACACACACACACACACACACACACATACCCAGTTACAACACCACACACACACACACACAGAAAGAGAGAAATATAGACAGATGAGAGAGAAAAGGTCTTCTTGAAATTCTAGGGTCAAAGAGAGAGAGAAACAGAGAGATACAGAGATAGACAGAAGAGAGGGAGAGGGAGAGAGGGAGAGAGAGAGGGAGAAATGGCAGAGTGGGTGGAGACTCACTGACACCTGTGACCAATCTCCTTCTCTCTGTTGTTCCTTGGCTGTTGTCTTTATTCCAGTAGTCTGGTGATTTAGAGCGTTGTACCACTCTATTTATCCACTGGGACAAACAATCATTCAAAGCCTCACAAAACTGTCTAACGACAACTGAAATAAATTGTAACCAAAAGGGCCTGCTAGTCTTTTCCACAAAAAATATGGAGGATATCAAAATGGACGCAATCAAAATCAGGAGCTGATGGTGTGTTTGGGGAGCTGAATATTAACGGCTTCATATCACTCAACCATTTCAGTGCTGTCCTCAAATGATGTTTTCAAATGATGTCTCAATTTCAGACCACTGTTGTAGTAGCCTACACAACCATCAACATCAGCTTTTTCTTTCATTGTGTGACACAACATCCTGAATCTGATTCTCTTACAGATCACTGGTTGATCTGGGGTTGATAATCCTTGACCCACTATGTTGGCGTATTGCAGATTTTCATTGTCATTTATTTATCACAACTGTGACGTAGGTATGTTGATATAGCATAGTAACGTAGTGAGTGTGTTAATGTCTGCTCGTTGCCTTTTTCTATCATAATACACAAGTACTTACCAAATAATTATGAGTGAGTTGACTCCTTATGGTTCTAATAATGAGTCACTACAAAAGATTCCAAGTAATTAGTTCCTGGAACTAAAATTGGCTTGTTTCTGAAGCTAAAACTGAGACAAGTTTTGTCTTGAAGTCTGATGCCTTTATTGACTATATCTGATGTCTTTTCTATGAGTGATGGAGAATAGGAAAGTAAGCCAGAGCTTGTCAGCATACATTCATTAGTAGCCTTCTGAGGAGCTCTGGTATTGTGCAGCTGGCTTACAGTATATAGAGACGGAGAGGGAGACAGTTCCTCAGCTCTTTGGGGTTGTGGAGGACCTACAGTAAGCAGCTCATGGCCAATGCAAAGTCAGTGTGTGGATAACAAGCTGTCTGCCGCGCTGTCTGAGTTCGGCATCACTTTTTAATGCATGCTCACACTCTTACAACCCCCCAGACACACACACTCTCACACACACGCACACACACACACATACACACGTACACACGCACACACACACACACACACACACACACACCTTCACATACACAAACTCAAGAGACAGAGGGGTAGGATTCACAAGCTTAGCACACACGACAGCTATGTCTCCTTTTAAGCATCCATGGTTTATGGAACTTGTAACCATGGGAACTAAAGCATCACTGTGTAGGACTGAATTGTAGCAAATCCTGGGGTGTGCAAACACACACACACACACACACACACACTACAGAGATGAGTGAAAGGTTCAAAAAGTGCATGATTTCCTTCAGGGTTTTCAAAGCTTCTAATGAATAAACAGATTCACTCTTGACAAAAAAGCCCCATCCTGCCTGCTAAGCCTCTGACACAGCACTGCGTTTCCATGGTGACAACTGCACAGCATAAACAACAATATTCGATTTCAACCCTTTTCTCTCTCTCCTCCCACTGTAAGTAGTGAGTGGCACACATACACCCACCTCACACTGCAATGCCTCAGTGCTGGGGATAAAAAAAAACAGCAGCAGGAGCTTTTCAAAATAGAGGTGGTACAATCTGACAATCAGAACAAAACCAGAGTGTGATCTAGAGGGCACGGCTCATGAGCAGCTCTCGTTTGGTAGCAGGGAAAGCTACTGGCTCATACCGTACAGGAGGCAACCCAAAGCTCAGAGTCAGTGTGACCGAGCCCCTGAGCCATCAGATGACCTCTCCTTGGGGAGTGGTCTGGACTGAGGTGCCCCCTGGCAAGGGTGGGGCCGTGTGCTTGCGCGCGCTGCGACTGCAGTTACAAAGGATGAAAAGGCAAACTGCCAAAATCAAAAGCTTGCCTGAATGATTAATTAACAGTGATGAACAGCCATACACAATAAACTGGCACTGATAAATGAGACACTGTAATTGCAAGGACAATGGTCTGACGATGTAGCCAGGCTACTGAAGATGATCTTGCACAGCTGATGCTGTGAAATGGGAAGTTACAACTAAAGGGCAGCATTTGAACAACAGGACTGCATGCTGTCAGAGGCTTACAGACAAGAGGGCACAGGAAATGACAAATCATCTCAATTATAAACAAGCCAGAAAAACTACACCATATTTCCACAAAATATGGTATACAATTTATTATTTTCAGCAATGTTTACACTAGATAGGTAGATAGATAGAAAGATAGATTTTTTTAGAGAACAGGGATAGATGAGAGAGAGGGGGGGAGGGAGAGGCACCTGCATTCCTCTGCCAGAAATGTTCTTTGTGCTTCACTAGACGCGCCTGGGAGAGGCTAGTAAGAGGCACTGATTCTTCATACTGAGTTCGTTGATAGCCCACCGCACCCTTTAACAAAACCGGTGCCTCGCCCTACGACTGGCGGATCTCTCCCACACCCACTGGACTGGACACACTTAAGAAGACCGGCAAACCCGGCACTGACATCCTCCTCGGCACGAGAGGCTGTATCTCTTTGGAGACAGCAGATAACAGCGGAGTCTCCTACGACGTCTGGTCAGGATGATTCCATCCTTACAAGCTCTAGTCGTCCATTCAGACCGGACCGGATCCTGGAGTTCGCCACTGGCTTAATATGGCAGATATGAGATAGGCTTCAGCACTTTGAACCAAATGAAATACACAAAACTGTATTTATGTATTGACTGGGCGAAGAGATAGCGTGTGGAGCTGATGATGCATTCATTAGGCTACATTTGAGCAACGGTTACAAGTTTGCAGTTGCCTAGAAGACTATTGCCGAATCATGCTATTATCAGGTTGGCTTTGTTAAAAAACAACCTAGTACCTGATGAATACAGAGAGCCAACTTCTCCGGTTAAGGCTGTCTCTTAAAATGTACAGGGATCTTCTCAAAATACAATGCATCAAAAACATTTAGAGACTTTTCTGCCAGTATTTCGATGCCTTTAATTTTTGAGTGGACTTAATGACGAATTTTTTATATTAGAATTGCCTCGTCGTCGCATGGAGATGCACTGCTATTTGTTTTGTCTCTCGCTTGCTCAGTGGTCTGCAACAGTTATAGAGAGTAAACATACTAGGGGATAATCAATCGACATTTAAGGCTTTGAAGAATATGCTAATAACATGACTTAAATTCCTTCAAGATATTCTCTTTTGACAACCTGCCGGCTTCCGACTATCGAGAAGCATGCGCATCTAGTGAGTGACTGTACCTTGTCGAAGCCATCAGAAATGTACTTTGAACCGTTATTCTTATAGGGAATTGGATCACGGATCTGACGAAGAAAACCTCACAGTCTCGCTGAGTGACTACACAAATCTTCAGAAAATACACCTCTCGCTTTACATGGATATCGATGATCCGGAACCCTGATGGTGGTGAACGGTCGGTGGGAGAGGCTTGGATCCCGCAGATTCTTCCTAGCCCTCATACTGTGGATTCACTCTAGGATGTTGCGACAGGTGTTGCACGAAGGTCTCAGGACGTCTTTCCACAAATTGGGCCATTTTGTCGCCAACCACCCTGTCTTCTTCGCCTCTACCCCGGTCCTGATTTCTATTTTGCTCGGCGCAAGTTTCAGCCGGTACCGCATTGAAGAAAACGTGGAGTACCTGTTGGCTCCGAAGCACAGTCTAGCGAAGATAGAGGGGAACTTGGTGGATAGTTTGTTTCCCGTAAACAGATCCAAACACACGTTGTACTCAGATTTACAGACGCCGGGAAGATACGGTCGTGTCATCGTCACCTCACGCAGAGGAAGCATCCTAGAACCACAATACGTCGATTTAGTTTTGAAGGTATGAAACATGTTGAAACTGAGCTGTGTAAGCGGAAATATGTTTTTTGTCGTGCCATTTGCTCTACTCAATAACTGAGTGAAATGAATGAGGAATCTTCTTTATCATCAAACTGATCGCGTAAAACCTATCCAAAAATGTGAAACAATTAGAAATGACAGTAATCTACACCAGCCATTATTCAGAACTCACCTGGTGTCCTGTGGCCAATATGAATGAATCAGTGTTAATGTACTTGGCACTTAAGATTAATTCCAATTGGGCACAATTGATTTTACAATTTTTTAAAACTGTTTACACACATTTTCAAAACGCTACACAAAACCCCCAGTTACTCACAGAAAATGCAAAATGCCTCAAATCTCCAGCAAAATGACAGCATTCAAAATGCCATAAACACTTTTCTAAAGCAAACATTTGCCTCACATTAAATACTTTTTGTCATAATATGACATTTTGGATACATTGTTTACACTGTTGCTCAAAACCTAAAGCTCTTCTGTCTTTCATGGACATAAACAGTAAACATGTTAGCAAAATTGAAACCAAAATAGTGATGTTTCCCAAATAATTTGCTGTTGTGGATACAGTATTTTACAACCAATAAAAAGGACGCAAAATACAATGACCACCAGATGTACATGGAGTTTTGAAAAAGCTGATTTTGACAGAAATTACTGTATTTGCAAAGAAAGAAATGACTGACTATCAAATTTATCTGATTTCTTTTTCCAAAGAATGTATATTAGTGTGTGTGTGTGTGTGTGTGTGTGTGTGTTTGGGGGGGGGGGGGGGGGGGGCAGTTGGTCATGTATATTCATAGGTTTTATAGACCCTTTCAACTGCAAAAACATGTGTATTTCCAAGCCATTTTCGGAGGCATAGAAAACATTGAGTTAATGGTAACTTGGGGACAAAAGACAAGTTTTACGTTACATGTAAGTTGACTTTTGTAAATCCTTTAGGAAGCGATTGAAAGGGTATATACTTATTATAGAGTATTTCTATTTATAGGCCTATAGAAGGCAATGATGGATGGTTTTCAGTTAAATAATGAGTTCATACACTGGGGACTGAGTGTGAATAAGTGGTGAATAAGTGTGGCATTTTGATAGGCTGTGTTTGAACAACAAAATCAAGCTATTTCATGTTAGATTTTTGTGTGTTAGGTAGAAAATTGTGGTATTTAGCAAAATGTGTTTTAGGAAATTGAAAACGAAATCAAACATTGAGAATTAGTGTATGGTTTTGCAGATTTGGTGTGGGGTTTTGGTGTTTGAAAGACATGTTCAGAAAATTGTGTGACAAGCAAAAAAGTAGTGTGTACGCAGTTGAAAAAAAAACTGTAACAGCTATTGAAATGATTGACGTGTTGGAACCATCAGGAAATTGCTCTGTGTGAAACGCCAATATCTCATCTCACGGCACATTATCCTGACTAGTCTATGTTAAATGACACTGTCATGTTTGACTTTGGTCACTGTTTTACTCCTAATTTCACTCTGTATAACCCTCAAAGAGGCAAAGTATCATGCGCCTGAGTCCCCACACCTCACCTCTTGCTTTCTAAACCAGCGTCCAGATCAGTGTCCAGGGGGGCAGCCGTGGCCTACTGGTTAGTGCTTCGGACTTGTAACCGGAGGGTTGCCGGTTCCCCGACCAGTGGGCCACGTCTGAAGTGCCCTTCAGCAAGGCACCTAACTGTTGTAGCAGGCAGCTCACTGCGCTGGGATTAGTGTGTGCTTCACCTCACTGTGTGTTCACTGTGTGCTGAGTGTGTTTCACTACAGTAATTCACGGATTGGGGTAAATGCAGAGACCAAATTTCCCTCACGGGATCAAAAGACTATATATACTTATACTTACTTAGATCAGTGTCCAGATCCTAAACTGGACTGTTCTCAATGCTGTGGATCTGAAGTATCACATCGTGGTCTGGAGATTTCTTCATACACATTTACAGTATTCTATTACCTATTGTACCAAAAGAGAGAATTTGGCCTCAAAAAGGGGTAACATCCCTCTGTGTGTGTGTGCGTGTGTGAAGTGTAGTGTACAGTAGTACCGGAGCAACACTCTGCGGCCTACTTTCCCCCTTTCACACACACACACACACTTTCCCCCACCACCCTGAGATGTTTTAGGCCTAAGATGAAGGATGAGCTTGTCCCCTTGTGAGAGGTAGGGACAAGTGAAAGCAGTGGGAAAAACCACACACGCTCCCTTTTAGAAGTGCACTTCATACATCAGATAGGAAGTTATATTAGTGCCACACAAATCGTTTAAACACACACAGGTGGTCCTTTTGAATGAATGACAGTCTTCAAAGTAACGTACTGTAAAGTATGGCCACTCATGACAGTGTTTCCCAAAGAACTGAATTCTATTTGTGGTGGTAGGTTTGCAGCATTAATTTGAATGCAACAGTTTTTAACAAATTAGTGCAGTGTGGTTATGATGCTAACCAGATTTAAGCACAATTTAGTACAACCAGGAAGATCATTGTGTGGTGGTCGATGTTGATATTGTGGTGGGCCGCCACAAATAAGTCAATGTATGGGAAACACTGCATGCAAATTGTTCTGCCGTTTAGATCATGGACAGTATTGGAACAGAAGACACACCTTGATTTTCCATAGCAGTTATGGACCCCAGAGGCGTGCTGATCACGATGACCACGTTAGCCCCCAACCCTCTCTTAACTACTGAAGCCATCCAATTAGCTGGTGAATATGTGTGTGAGAGTGTGTAGCTGGTGAGCATGTGTGTGTGTGTGTGTGTGTGTGTGTGTGCATTTCTGTGTGTGTTCGTGCATCCATGTGTTCCTGTGTGTGACATTTGGGGTCCTTAAGCAAGCTCAGGGGGCCTGTGTAATTAGTGGGGGATCTGGAGAAGACTGTGGCAGAGCTGACTCATCCTGCTCATATGGGCCTCTAGTGTTTACTTCCTCTCTTCGTACACGCGTACCGTACGCCTCTAGTGTTTACTTCCTCTCTTCGTACACGCGTACCGTACGCCTCTGGTGTTTACTTCCTCTCTTCGTACACGCGTACCGTACGCCTCTAGTGTTTACTTCCTCTCTTCATACACGCGTACCGTACGCCTCTAGTGTTTACTTCCTCTCTTCGTACACGCGTACCGTACGCCTCAGAGACGCGCTCATCCGTACACGCGTACCGTACGCCTCTAGTGTTTACTTCCTCTCTCCGTACACGCGTACCGTACGCCTCAGAGACGCGCTCATGCTGAATTATCTCTGTGTGCGCCGTACTACCAGTAAAAAAGGGAAGCAGCTCTGTAAAACCAGAAGGCAAAAAGGCAATAAAACAACAGCTGTATTCCTCAAAGATAAGAACATTTTTGCCATAAATCACATTAGAAACAGCACTAGTGCACTTACCTACACAAATAAAGCTTATTATTATTATTATTATTATTATTACTGGTGCACTTACCTGGGCCTGCTTTATTGCTACTCATATTAGATTCCCTTGTTTACATATGTTTGTATTATTTATTTTTTTTAGGTTTATTTTTTAGTAAATCCATTCTAGCCAACTATTGCACCCACTGCCATTGCTAAATATGCACATAGATTTAAAATATGATGCAGTCAGACCTGGACTCAAAAAGGCATACATCCTCTACTAATGCCTACGTAGGCGGCTGTGATTGTGACACCGACATTTAGTTCTGAGCAAGGAGCAAGCATCCCTATTATCAGCCTGCGGTAACTTTTTAAAGGCTAGGTGCTAATGCAGTGTGTGATTCAACCTACGCAGGTTTGCTGATGGGTAACAGATCCGGAAGTTAAATTGCCTTCCCACTCAGTGGAGAACCTACAGGCTTCCCTGTTGCTTGGCAACCACAGATCATTCTACAGCCACCATTGAGTGGCTTTAGAAAATGAAATGATGTAATCATTTTTTTCTCCCTTTCTTGAATAGTATATACTGTAATACAATGAGCATGTGTGGCATGCTGGTATTTGACATACACGCCATAACATTTTTAGAGCTATGCAGACAAGAACATCACAGTAGGAGTTTCATATAGCTGACTCCATGGAACCACTTGCATTGTTCAGGCTACAGGACTACACCCCAACCTGAGAATAATAATAATAATACATTTGATTTCTAACACACTTTACATCAATTTAATGACCTCAAAGTGCTACAATGCACATAAAACAACATAAAAGACTATAAAACTAGCATAAAAGGAAAACAGAGAAAAAAACATTAAAAAATAGCAGTTTTAGCCATAGGCTTTTCTAAAAAGATGAGTTTTAAGGCCTTTTTAAAAAAGAGTGCACAGTGGGCCCTTAGATGGACAGGGAGAGAGGATCCACAGACTGCAGCTGAACAGAGGAGCGGTCACCCATAGTTGGAAGCCTTGTCCTCAGAGGCTGGAGGAGGGTGGCCAGTCCAGAGCGGAGGTGGTGTGAGGAGGAAAGGGGGATGATGAGTGGTTTGAGGTAAAGGAGGGCAGTGCCACGGAGGTACTGGTGGGACAAAAGGGAAACTTTTAATTCCAGTGAAGCCAGTGGAGGGATTTGAGGATGGGTGTGATGTGGAATATTATGCTGGATGGGTGTGATGTGGAATATTATGCTGGATTGTCAAATTGTCAAATCCCACGGGCACTTTACTTCTACTTGACATTTTAACTGCCCCCACCCCCCGCCGTGCCGCGTTGTATAAAATTATCACTATGGTTTGTAGACATCATGATGAGAGCACGAGTTTGAAACTGTAAAGCATGTATTCATATAACCTCAATCATAATCAAGTAATACACTGAAGTTATTCTTAGCCAACATACTTTTATAACATTTTAAATAACAAGTTTAACTAATACTATTAACACACTGAAGCTATTCTACCAGAATTCCCGCTACGTGCGCTCTGTATCCCTATGTCTCTCTTTGTCGCTTTGTGTCTCACTGTGGATGGGCGAAGCCTGTTTGAAAAAAGCATGCTTGGCCTTGCAGCTTCAGAGATAAAGACGTCATCGGAGGCGGACTCTACTCAAAAACAGCTAGTATGAGAGAAAACGAGTGAACGATATGTAACCCATGAACGATGTGTGACCTGTGATCACTGTATAAACCCCTGAACTTTGTGTAAACCTCTGAACTTGTGCTATACAGTGAAAAGTTCGTACCCTTGGCAGCAATAGTGCTGAATAGAATAAGACCGAACAACGATCCTTTCATAACGCCACCTGTGGGTTCGAAGTTGCCAAATGTTGTGTCAGCATCTAAGGAGCGGTATAAATGTTGGTGTTTAACAATTGTTCGGGAGTGCGATCGTGCGATCCACTCAGGTTTTGCGCTATGTAGTCATTAAAGGAATTTTTGCACGGAACTCTGCCGGACTTTTGCGCCTTCTTTTTGGGATAAGTTTTTGACTTCAGCACTTATAATGGTGTATTTTTGTTACGTTGTAGGCAAGATGTTTGGACTTAATTTCTGGAGTCTGAATATCTGCCACGACAGCCCCTGTGTGTGTGTGTGTGTCCCTCAACACTATCACCCAGCCCCAGACCACTATATGATACAAGGGGAAGGGCTGGGATATGTATAGACAACTGGCACCTTGGTGCTACAAACTGTCCTCGTACTATACATTTCTATGGAGGATTCTGTAATTGCAGTGTCTCCTCATTAATAAAGTGTGTGTGTGTGTGTGTGTGTGTCCCTCAGCTCCATCGCACCATTGCCCAGCTCCAGGTGCCCATGCTGGGCTTCAACTACACCTTCAACCACCTCTGCCTGCTGGACGACAGCAAGAGCTGCATCGTGGACGACATTGTGCACGCGCTGGCCGAGGTCCAGACGGAGCGCACGGCCAACCGAACGGTGCCGCCGCTGTGCTACCCCATCACCAGCCTGCGGGACGGCCGCGAGGCCTACATCGGGCACCAGCTGGGCGGCGTGCAGCCGCTGGGCGGCGGGGGGGGGGGGGACGTGAGGGTGGCGTACGGGTGGCGCGCGCCCTCCAGCTCACCTACTACCTGCAGGCCTCGTCGGCGCTCAACGAGCTGGTGGCGGCGCGCTGGGAGGCTGCGTTCGGCGCGGAGCTGGAGCGCTTCGGCCGGCAGCACCCGGAGCTGGCGCTCTACCCGTTCACGTCGTCGTCGCTGCAGCGCGACTTCCAGCGCACCAGCCGCGTGGCCGAGCGTCCGCTGCTGGTCAGCCTGGCCGTGTGCGTGGCGCTGGCCGTGCTCTGCTGCTCCATGCGCGACTGCGTGCGCACCAAGCCCTGGCTCGGCCTGCTCGCGCTGGTCACGGTCAGTCTGGCCACGTTGACCTCCGCCGGCATCTTCAACCTCAGCGGCGGCAAGTACAACTCCACCTACCTGGGCATCCCCTTCGTCATGCTGGGTAAGCGTTGCCACGATTCCTTACTTCCTGTTTCCCTCTTCTAGTCAAATCAGTGTGATTGTGCACAGCCCACATACAGGGTCACAGGCAGGCTGAAGCTTTCTGTTCACGGAGTACTGTATAATCAATGGAACTGGCTACACCAGACATGATAGCGGCAACATTTACCTTTCGAAAAAATTAGATCAGTCTTCTAAAACTATTTTTACACTCCGCGAACGCGCCTCAGTTACGCCTGCTGTACCCCGGGCCTTAGAATGCCTCTTTACACTATTTATGTTCCGTCGGGAAGATATTTTGTAAATCCCATGACGTATCATCAGTGTTGCCACAGTTACCTTGAAAAAGTAATATGATTACTGATTACTGATTACTCCTTTAAAAAGTAACTTAGTTACTTTACTGATTACTTACGTAACTAAGTTAGATTACAAGTTACTTTATTAGTTACTTTCAGCAGCTGCCGACAACACTCCCACCGCCCAACATAAAAATGATAACCGGTTTTGCCAATACTCACTATACTGGAAGTGCATTTTAACAGTAATGCCAGCAATGTATAGCAGACATCCCAACCTAACCTACTTAGATACTGAAATGCAGATGTTTGTTCAATAATGTCTAGTCAGTACACCAAATAAGGAAGGCCTATTGATAGAAATTGTGATAGTAAAATATGTAGATTTTGGTAGTTTGGCCTTTTCATGTAGCCTTGGCAACTAGCCATCTAGTATAGGCCTTAGTAATATGCAAATGAAATTACACTTGTTAAACTCACAACAAGTCTTTTGCAATCATTTAACCCGCCGTGAGCAATGCTAAAGTCACTGTTACAAACAGTGCAGTGTGCAATACTATCATTATGTTTTACTCTTATGAGACAATTGTGTACACTTTTGTGTAGTCTGATGTGAAATGGGTCTTAAATGTTCCTTTTTTAGGGGCACTGACTCTGCCATGACGCTCCTGTTCCTAGATGCACTGACTGAACTGATTAATTAAGTTCAGGAGAAAAGAGATATAAGCCCACCTACACTGAAAACTGATTGGTTGATTTAGCAAAACAGACCAGGATGCTCTCTGTCTTGGATGCGCTTGCAGGCACATACGCACCACTCCTCTCTCTCTCCCTCTCCGTTGTGTGCGTGTTAAACTTAGATGCACAGGCGATTTGAAGTCCGGTCTGGCTTGCGTGCTCTTGTTCGCTCTAGGTTCCGGGAGATTTTATGTAATTTGCGGGCGTCAGGATATCAATATGTGGGAGACTCCCAAAACTTCGGGAGACTTGGGATGTCTAGCTAGACAGCACTTTGTCGCCAGCACAGAATGTACAGCGTACCTTAATGTTGTCATGTTTAGCTGACACAAACTCAAAATAATGACTGTATAGATAAAACGTGCATCTCTCTCCTCCCTCCATTGTTGTTTACGTTTGTGTCGCTGCGTGGTTTTACACGTGAGTTGTCCTCATGCTGAAAAGGTTGGCAAAGCCTACATGACGTTAATCCCCGAGACAAGAAGAAAGCAAAGAATATATCTTTTTACTAGCGTGTTAGATTACTTGTTACCGAAAAAAGTGGTCAAAATAGACTACTTTACTGGCATTACTGGCATCGCTGCGTATCTTATGTGGTGAGAGGCGTTGAAATTTTAACCATTTAACCATCATCAGGTGTGCCGCAGAAAATTACCCAAATGTCACTCACTGGTCCAGAAAAGCAACTGTTGCATCAAATAATTTATAAATAAAGAATTTATGATTGTATGATTGCACTATTTGTGGTATGCAGGCATTGTACAACGGGGGCCCCATATCCAGTATTCACAGAATCATCACATATCCAGTTCATAACAACAATTAAATTAGATTTAGTCACCTACAAATGAAAAAGAGGGCGCTTGTTTTATTGAGCAGGTCTTGCATAGAAGCCTTAATAAGGCCATATCTGAGTATTATTTGAAATTTTAGGCTATGGTATGTTTATTTTTTCTTCACACAGGATATAGTGTGCCGAGGGACATTTTAAGTGTCAAAAGTGTGTCGTGGTAGCCTGACGAGCCAGACCCACATTAAAATGTAGGGTCTGGGCACTCACCGTTCGCAGTGCTCAGTCCGAGGGGCGGGATAATCAGTTGTCTTTCAAATTCCCTCTGCACGCAATAGGACAGCGGCAGCGCTATGAGTCCCATGCGTCTCCCACCAGCGGAGCTAGTTGGCTAGTTCAAACGTTTGCCAACTTAATAAAAGCTTAACTCGTGTCACACTGTTCGCCAACAGCAACATTCATCTTATTTGTTTTCAAGTAGCAGGGAATTCAAGCCAAACCGTTGCAACTCTGCCATCAATCATTATGTTAAGCCCACCTAACGACTCTATACACGATTTCATTGGCCTGATTGAGTTTCGATTTCTGGAGCTCACAAGCCAACGGAGAGTTGCTAGACTAGCCCTGGCTGCCGCTAGGGGCGCGTCTAGATTTCTAGGCAAGTGTCGTGGCACAAAAAAGGTTGAAAAACACTGGTATAGATGACCGCTGTGCCCCATACTGTTTGCGTACGTAACCGACGCACACGTTACATGTACAAATGCACATACAGTACTGCACAGCTACAGTACATACCAGCTGTCTCGTAACAGCAACCCTCCGGTTACAGGTCCGAAGCGCTAACCAGTAGGCCACGGCTGTCCATGCTGCACAGCTACATACCAGCTGTCTTCCGTCACATGTACATACAAACGTAACTGTGGTTAAATTTCCAGAGATATTTTTCATGGTTAGGATTAATCAACTCAGGGTACAGTGTAAGACTGCCATTCTAAACTATTGACTGTTGGGCATTCAGCGTTGTGTGTGATTGGAGTCTAATTTTAGAAAAACTTATATTATAAAGAAGACACCACCATACACATAAAATGCAAGTAAAAACAGTACAGTTCTGCCTATATCAATAACAAAATAAAGTGCCTGCATGTAAACTATAAATATATATATATATATATATATATATATATATATATATAAACATCAATATTATGTTTTTGAAAATCGATACAGTATTGGCAAATAAAATATTGTGATATTCAATGTTTTTCAATATTTTCTTACAGCCCTAATGTTTAAAGAGCTCTGTGATAAATAGAAATGTGTAGATCAGAGACTGATGGAGGATGTAGATGGAGGATCTGTGATAAATAGAAATGTGTAGATCAGAGACTGATGGAGGATGTAGATGGAGGATCTGTGATAAATAGAAATGTGTAGATCAGAGACTGATGGAGGATGTAGATGGAGGATCTGTGATGAATAGAA